>NC_090927.1:242608034-242931344 GCF_040938575.1 Ambystoma mexicanum
GTTTTCAGATGTACTATCTTAAAACTAATGGTGAGATCCAAACTACTAATTTAATTTGGCACTGACTAACTCATATACCTGCTACTTTGTCATGTTTGTCTCATTAAGATGTTTATTTGTATTTGTATGCTTGTATTTACATATTTATAAAGCACATCATAATCCAACTGGTATCACAATAGAGGACAAACTACGTGGAGATATACAAAGAAGTTAAATTACTGGAAGAGAACAGTTTTCAGCTGTGTTCCAATGTTTGACAATCTGGACCCAAAAAGAGTGACCCACAGCTTTTTCTCATTTAAGGGGCTATCATTAAAATATTTCTTAAGACAGAGATCTTTCTTTGGATTATACCATATTTCCTTGCTTTATAGGCAAGTTGGTGCTGGGTCATACAAGGCTCTATGAGCTTGGGTAAGAGAGATGCAACGATAATCTGTGCTCCACAGGAAACCAGGGTAGCCATTTTAAAAATAGACAAGATATGACTTCATCGACTTAAAATGATGAGTAAAACGTAAGAGTAATGTTATCTTTACTTGGTTTGTCCCTCGTTCATGGTTCTACGATGTTGAATATAACAAAGATGAGGTTTCCTGCAAGTTTGAATATAACCTGCATGTTGACCACATTATTATGGAATGGAACAATCTCCTTTACCAAAACAACATGTAGAAGTGTGGTGTAGCTGAAGAAAAGAATAGGGAAAAAAATCAGGATCCATGGGAAATTTTGCATTTAATGAGGGTTTCAAAGAATCCAGATGATTGTCTTCCTGAAAGGAAAGACTTAACGGAATCATTTCCCTGGTATTAATATAACCCTCTTTTGCCTGTAATTCCTGAAGCAAATGAGGAACCACAGTTTCAAATGAAGCCAGTAGATCCATTAACATTAGGATGCAGAATCCGTCAACCGCTAGTAACTGGATTAGGTTATTTTTAGATCCAATATTACAGTCTGCACCCCTCTGTTTGCTGTGAAACCTGATTGTGTGTCCCCAAGCAGAATTTGACTTTTGACCAAGGCCTTTATTTGAATGGAAGATATTTTGGCCTATAACTTCATGAGAACAGAAAGCTCGAGCTTGATCTGTAAATAGAGCATACCAAAGGTTCAGAGGTGATTTAGTTAACAAAGGTTTGACACAAGTATGTTTTTAAGGCATCATGTACCAATCTCTCTTGAAACAGTTGGATGATTATTTAAGCAATTAGTGGGCCATGGGTTTGGGGACAATTTTTGATTATGATTAGAGGGTAAAAGTATCCAGGACAATTGGTCAGATTGAGGTTACCTATGACCTGACAGATGTCACCTAGACAAGCAGGCTGAAATAAAAACCCATTTGAAGGCACTGTTGCTGCTTGAATGATGTTTGATTCTTTAGATAGATTAGAATTAAAGCCATTTGTTGCAGTGACCAGAGAGCTTATAGATCTGCAAATATTATCAATTTTCCCTAAAAAGAATGATTGGAGCTCATTACACCATTCCTTTAAGAAGGCACTTGTCCCACTACACAAGGGGCAGCTTGTGCTATTTGTTTTAATATTATAAATATGTATTTAAATATAATTTACTTCAGTGTCTAGTTGGTTGATGCTCTACTATCGAGATTGTTTGTATTCCTTAAGCAGGCATTTTAAACATTCACTTTGTATATAAGTGGGATGTTTTCACTGCTTCCTCTCTGCAAATCTGCCTTTGGATTAAGTCTTACACAGGACCTCTGCCTACCACCTCTGTTTTTGTAGTAAAGTACCGTTGGCATATGTTGTGTTCATGCGGGCCACACAGTCAACAACTGAGGTAAGTCATCCATTATTTGATCCAATCAAATCAGCAATTTTGGGATTAAAATAAATAATTATTTAGGGTGTCAAGTGAGACAGATACTAATACCCTCTCATCCTTTAGATTCCTTTATACCATCTTCACTGTAGACAGAAACAAAGTTACATGAAATATTATTTCTGTTTTGACAGTATACATTTGCCCCTGTGTGTGTGCAACAGCAACCTGGTATGTTTCTCTCATGTTTCAGATATAATTCATTTCTTGTTCCTGAAGTGATACCCTACAGCTTGCTTAGAGATTATTTATCAGACAAAGCAATAAGCTGTGGATCCATCAGGATGTTTGTAGGGGTTCTTCAAAAGAATGAGATGAAAACATATTGTCTTAAAGTTTTACTGTTTAGAGGACCATTAAAACATAGACTTCAGAAAGATGTATGCTTGAGAATTTTATAACAGAGGTATGAATTGATAGAGAAATGATATTTTTTGAGTCTCTCCATTCACTTCCCTCTGTCAATAGCTGACATTTATTTTCAAGCAAGAGCCGCAAGCAGAGAATTCCCCCAGAGTTTCCAAATAGGAAAACAATATATCAAATCCTCATTGCTCTGAAGGCGGAGAGTGCAGTCGATCGGATTGCAGATTGCTTCCATCATATTCTTTACTTAATAATACAAGGCTGAGTTGCGAGCAAGCTGTTGGTTGTTCATGCCTCTACCTCTACCACCCCCACTCTCTGCCCAATACAGTTTTTTTTCTTCTCGAGTTTAAATGTGTAAACCTACACTTTCCTTACCTTCCTCTGCTGGTATACTCTATTTCAGATGCCATCTCTTCAACTGGAATTTGCTCAACAGGTCCACTATGGAAATGCAAGAAGAAATGCGCCTGAAACATAAAGCTGCCATTTCCTTGTTGGTCCTTTCATTTGTATTTGTTTATTATGTTTAGTTTGTTGATTTAGGGAGACACTTGTCCATACTTCCCATGCCCTGTTTTTTCCATCCAAGAAAAATCACTTGGTACCAGTTGGTACCCTAGGGTGATTATATGTTATATACTTCACAGTGGGCCATTACAGCGTGTTTTGATTCTCCAGAGTCTTGTCTGCTTTGGTTCACCATTTACCTATGTTCCACCGATCTTTATCTCCAAACTTTCTTAGAAACTTGGCAACAAATAGCCAGCAACCAGAAACCATAAAATAAATAACATATATGGAATATGAGAAGATTCAGAGAAGGTTTCAAAGAGAAAAACCTGAGATAATAATGGGAAAGAACATTTAAAACTAGACATTGGATTCTGCAGAGCATTATATGAAATGTAATTTTTTATTGATGCTCATAGTTATAAAGTTGAGAGTACTGCTCGTAGGTACTTTGAATGTTAGTATTATTGTGAAGTCATTTCAGGAGATATGATAGGTTTCTGCAATACCTTACCTTGTCTGAAGCTGAAACTGCCAGAGAGCCCAGCAAGACTGGGATATTAGGGATATGTATGGTAGTGACGCTTGCACACGACGCACCAAAACAAAACTGCCTGGAACACACTTGAACACAGGCACCCAAAGGCGAGGATAAAGGGTGCCCTTGCAGTTCCCGCTCTATTTGTGGATCTTCTCTGATGCAATCCTCTCTGTAGAAATGAGAGGACAGTGGTCAGTACCTAAAAAATGTGCTTGCTCCCAAACGTTGCCCCTCCAGTAACCTGATTACCTTAATGATACCCACTGCAAAGCCTTGAAGACTTTCCAAGCAGAGTTGCTCAACCCATGATGGCAGGTTTTAAATAGAATGGATCCACTCCTGTTTTTTTTTTTTTGTTTGTTTGTTTAGAAAGCTGATTTACACCACTGATCGGGGCACTCTGTGGGCCATCTACGATCTGTTACTCATTACAGTTTGACAAGAGTAACTTAATACTGCAGATTGTATAGTGGTATAGCACATTTTAAAGTTCTAGTTGCTATTTTTCGATTCCCAAATATCCAACAATTCGAAATCAGCCAAATATATTATTAGTTCACACATGTTCCATGTCACGTTCAATAGTGTTAGTTATGATACTCAAGTTACATGCAATAGGTAGTCTTATAATGCTGTACTACCTAATACGGCGGGTGCGTCCTGGCTTGCTTCTTCCGCGTTTCATGCTCAGTGGTTCGCCAGCTGAAGGATTCAAAGCTGGAGCCAGTATCATTTGGTGTTGGGACAAAGAGGTAAGGGCTTTCCTGTGGCTTGATCTCTTTAGCCCTAAAACGAAGCATGTGCCCAAGAGATTGGAGTCTCATATAGGCCCGCACATCAACATGGCCCACAAGACTTCGGTTGTCTCCCGGATTTTAAAATTTCATGAGATAAATACCATGGACTACTATAACTCAGAGACTGACTGAGAATTGTTGTTCTTTTGCCTCCATGGTTCCCACTACAAGTGGGCTTCTGCTGTTGTTGTACGCGTCCCAGAGTTGGTTGTCTGAACTATAGCCATAGGTGTCCCATGTAGGCAAGTGACATTGCCAGGCTCGCACCCTTCTTGCTCTGCTAGCTTTGAGAGTTTCAAAACGCAGGGACAAAATTGTCTTAAAAGTAAGATATCATCTAAGACAAGACGTCAAAGTAACAGAAGGGATAATTTAGTAAAGCTAATCATGAAAGCTTGTTCCAAGAAGTAGAAAATGCAAAGCACCAACATCATTGATGTCACCTTACAAAATAGCCTAATCGATGCATTTTGGTGATCAGGTCACAGAGTTTGAACTAGAATACAGGGAGTAATCCTGTGCCCATGTTTGTTCGACATAATACCATGCAAAGAATAATGAACATTACACAAAATGTAAATCAGTTGAGGGGATCATAGAAGAGGAGGCATGTCAATTGGTCGAATGTGTGGTTTATAAATGAAAACCATGCTTGTACATTATGCATCACCTGCAGTTTGGCTAATACAATATTTAGGTTTACAAAATTAAACATTAGCTCCATAAAATAACATGAGGCCTAATTATGACATCGGCGGTAGCCGTGCCTGTAATACAGGCATGGCTGCCGCCAGTATCATTTTTTTCCAACGCTCGCGATTGGGCAATTACCGGGTCATTACGGAATGCCGGACCGTGTAATTGCCCATTTGCAGGTGCCAGAAAAAAGATGCTCCCAATTCCCATTCGTCCACATAGGGCTGAATGGGAATGGGGAGTGCCACTCTGCCCGCCAGGTCTGACGTGTTCCACTGAATGGTTGAACAGTGTCTATAGGCACATTTTAGCAATCAGTTTTATTGAAATAATAAAGAAAAATACCCGTCTATCGCTAATAGTACAGTGTTTTCCCTAACTAACACACATTTAACTAGGGTGCTTGTCACCAGTAAGTGTGACCAAAGTAATAAATTATCCTCCATCCTAATCTACCCTATTCTGTCCATACCACTGTTCAAAAAGATTCAAAGAAAAGAGGGGTGCAGGAGAATGGCTTTTATAGCTTTAGCAAGTCTTTCTTTGGATGGGTTCTGGTGATTCTGCAAATACGTTCCTTTAATTCTTCAAAGGGGCTCTTGTCCTTCTGGGGCTTCCAAATTTCTATAGTTGACACAGTTTCTTGTGCAAGTCCAACCCTTGTGACCACTAATCCTGGTCTTCGCTATCCTCCAATCCTGAAAGTGTCTAATTGTTCCTTGTAAACTTATGAAATACTGGGGATCTTCTATTGTGCTGTGGATTTAGTTTCATATACAGTTCTTTCAGTATCTGCGGACAACTGCTCTCTGGCCACTTCACTTTCTCTCACAACATTTCATGTATTTTATACCTTGCAACACTGTACTCTTGATAGTTTCTTTTCTCTTCCCAAAATTGACTTGCACAGGGATGAGTTTGGTCACTCCATTTGTAGCCTTTGTTATCTTTACACCATTCAATTGTACTGGGATGAGTATGATTGGTCTCTTGGTGAACTCTGTTACTCTTCCAACATTCACAGGTACTGGGATGAGTATGATTTGTCCCTTGGTAATCTCTGTTAAATTCACCCGATTCCCTTGAACTCAGATGAGTATGAAGGTCCCTTGATAGTCACTCTTAGGCTCACACCCTTCACTGTACTGGGACACGCATGATTAGTCCCATGGTATGCTTTCTTAACTTCACCCCCTTCTTGGGTGCTGGGATGAGTATGACTGGTCTCTTGGTAATCTCTGTGAATCCTCCACCATTCATTAGTAATGGGTGAGTATGATTTCTCCCTCTGTAATCTTTCTTAAATTCACTCCATTCACTGATACTGGCACGAGTTTGATTGGTCCCTTGATAATCTCTGTTAAATTCACACCATTTTCTGGTACTGGGATGTGCATGATTGGCCTCTTGATAATTTCTTTTAAATTCACATCATGTACTGGTACTGGGACATGTAGGATTGGTCGCTTGGTAATCTTTGTCAACTCCAATCCCTTCTCGGGCACTGGGATAAGTATGATTAGTCCCTGTGTAATCTTTGTTAATTTTACGGCACTCACTGGTACTGGGACAAGTCTGATTGTTCCCATGGTAATCTTCAATCGATTCTTCCCACCGGGTCCCCTGCCATTCCTGTTAACTCTTTCATACAGGATAGGCTTTACCGGTTCTAACAGCAGGGTCAGGCTTTTCTGACCGCACCTGCATGGACTTCCTCTTCTTCTTTGATTAGCTCTGCAGAGTTGTTCCTGGTACGGTCTCTGTAGTGTTTACAGACTGCTCAGTCCATCCTGTCTGGGTCATACCACGGCCTCCATCCCTTCCTCGTATGTTGGGTTTGACCTTCTGCTTCCTGAATGCTTCTTTCTTACCTTCTTTATTTCTTTGTGGTTGGCTGCCAACCACTGATTATTCTTCATGTCTCCCCAATGCTTCTTCTTCACAAAATGAGTGATTGCTGAAGATTGATTACTGATAACATTACAATAGCAAATAGTGACTGGTTTGGAGGGAAGCTTTTGATTCTTAGATGTTAGAGTTACCTCCCCAGGATAGGTACAGGGAGTTCCTTGATGGAACGGGAGTCCGTGTCCCCAGGAGGGGAGTCTCCCCCTGTGAGGTCCCACTGAATGCCACCCCAAGGTTGATTGTTGCAAAGTGGGCTCACCGGCCAAGCCTTAAAGGGAAGGACTTCTCTCTGAGGAGAAGTGACGGGATCCTATGAATCATCTCACCGCACAGGGAAAGGGAAAATGTTCATGACTACAGTCCAACTGGTGTGAAAGGTGATTGCCACATTTCAAGAGCACTGCATTCCAACCTAAACTCTTTTTTTATCATAATTAAGATTAAACCATTACGAATGAGGGGATGTCTGAGTGTGGGTGTCTGAATGTGTCCACATGCAAAAGTGTTTATTTGTGTGTGTGTGTTCTTTTATAGATGGTTGCATGCAAGGAGTTATGTGAATGCTATATGAATTTGTGGGTGAATAAGAGAAAGTATTTTGGGCCCGATTCATGGAAATGTGCACAGAAATTTTGCAAGGGCAGAGCGCAGATAAGGACACTGAGCAAGCTTGCACACAGAATATAAAATGTGAGCCCCACTTATTCATGGAATTTACTGTGAGAAGTAAACATAATTGCAAGTCGCCGCTTGAACGCCCACAACAGGCCCACACGCAATGCATAAACAGCCAGAACAGCTACCATTGCATGCTCCCCAGGGCACGAATAAATGTATCCTTCAAACAGTGCATGGGGTCCCGTGCAGCAGGCCTGCATCTCGGGGACCCTCCGCAGGGTCCCCCGTAACCGTATCTAGCATCCCGACAACATGCATATGGAAAATCATAACTCGGTTGAAATCTCGAAAAATCTGCGTGTGAACCCCCGTAAACCGTTCCTTCTCCCCGCACACGCAACCCTAAGTTGGATCAGAATGCCGATTCGTACACACACCCCAAAATCTGACATGCAAACCCACCTCTGTGCTGCAGTTCCTATGTACAAGTGTCTTTATGCCTGCCTTCAGGTGGTGGATAGTATGAGCGACTTGCGTGACCATTTCCCAGCTGAGAGGTTACCTGATCGAATCCATGAATACATCTCCTCCGACGCAATTGTGGGCGTATGAGCGACTGCCTGCAGGTCGTCCCTCGGAATGCCTACTTTTTCACAAGTTCTTCCCCATTTTTGGTGTTCCCCCCTTCCCAGCCGTTTGCGCAAGCCACGCCCATGCTCTGTGTCTTGTCTCGTGCAAGGTGTTCGGCGGTGTGCAGCGACATGGCAAGCCTGCACAAACTCCATGCACGTCTAGGAGATGTCCTTCACATTTGATTCCATAAATCGCCAAATGGGGTTTGGCTCTCAATTCCCCGATTTACCCGAAAAATACATGAATTAGGCCCTTTGTGTTTATGCTTTTGAATGAGAGTGTGTGTGCTGCATGGGGTGTGTGCGCATGTTAACTGGGTGTGGGAAGCAGCAGCCAGCCACTAATTTTAAGGGGGATACTGGCAGCATGGCATTTTTACTGGGCAACAAGGGTAAAGCAGACATGATCAATTTTGTGATGTGGATAAACTCGCCTACATTGGTGCAGCCAGTCTAGTTATGTTGTCATCTTATAGCATTTGTTTACTGGTGTAAAGGGTAAAGCCAGCATGATGAGTGTTATTACATTGCTCAAATGGCCTTCATCCATGCAGCCAGTATGGATATATTTTCTTACCCTGCCATTGGATATTTTGCTGAGCGTCAATGTTAAAGCCATCTCATCGAAATTGGTGTGTCAGCCTGGATACACTTTATTATTGTGACATGTCATTAATGGGCATCAAGGATAAAGCAAACATGCTAAGTGTTTTTATGTGGCTAGATTGGCCTATACCGGGGCGGCTACTTTAACTAGGTTTTCTTATTGTGGCAAACCATGTTTTACTAGTATGAAAGGCTCACGATCAGTGGTATACCAATGCTTCATAGCCTTCATGGGTACAGCCATTCTTGATATACCTTCTTCTTACGCGAGGGGAGCACCTGGAAGCACCTCTTTGCACCTCATGCTACGTGACTGTTACTGGACTCATCACGAGCCATTTTTACTTATTACTCGTTTGAAAATGAGTGTTATTGCAGTGTTTGGACTTGAGCCACGCCCACAGGAGGGCAAGGCTTTAAAATCAGGAATTTGCATGCACCAGCGCGCGCGCACCGAGGGAAGCACCTGGAAGCACCTCTTTGCCTCTTCGCCTTCCGTGCTACCCAGGTTGTTAGTCACATCATTTGTGCCTAGCAATGTTGATCAATTCTTTAAAGACTGGCATGCCACCAAGAATTCTTCCTGTGGCTCTGAGGGACAATTCCCTTGCTTCGGCTCTACCACACAACCTTGAGTGCTCGACTCCAGTAAGAGGAAGGGGTAGAAGGAGCACACTGGTCAATGCAGATATCGGCATGTTTTGCAATGGTTCCTTGTCTGCTCATAGAGCAAAGAAGCCTCTTTTGCATATGTCGAAGTGTGGGGGGGTGGTGGCGGAGAGTGAGGACTGGCAGCACTTTAAGTCTGCGCTCGACACGATCGCTCCCATCATCTGTTGCAGCTTTACCAGTGCCTGTGATTCTAGCACAGGGCGCTGCTTTTCGCTTAAGTGAAATGTCAGTTTTGGACACTGCGTTACTGGACACGCTAATGCCTGTTTTTAAATCTCCTACACCCATTTTGTGTGCAGCCAAGTCGGCTGGAGATGCCGCAATCTTTGATTTAGATATTGATGGCTCAGCTTTCTCAGACAAATGTATGTCCGACAATCTTTCTTGCACACCGATGATGTTTTCTGATTCTGCATGTAGCTCGACTGAATCGGTGGGAGTGTCTATTCATTCACAAACTTATAGTTTACGGACACACACTTTGGGCACTAACACTTCCCCTCATTTCAAATCTTTGAGCATGCAGGCAGATATCTCTCTACAAGCATTGCATTTGGTGGTCCACTCTTTGAGCAAACTATATTGCTTATTGGACCAAAGATTGGTAGAACAGGGGGTTCTATTGAGGGAAATTGTTAGTTTGCATTCTCAGTTTAAGAAAGCCCCTAGCTCTTCAGCAGCCTGCCAAACTGAATCCGTGGTTGGCTTAAATTTACCTGCGGACACTCCTCTGAGTGTGCTCCCAATATTTGAGACCGGGAGTGTTTTACCATGTGTTTTACCATGTATTCATTTTATAATTTATGATGACCGAACTGCTCCCCAATCACAAAACGTGGAACGGTGTTCGATCCTACGACAACCACCACAGCCACTTTTGCAAACACCACTCCAAAAGACTTACTCAGTTTTTAATTTAGCTAACAACAATTCCCAAAAGGCCTTTGACGCCCTGGTACCATTAGAAAAGCAATTACCTAGGAAAAAAAAGAAAAAATAATGCAGAGAAATGTGAAATTGAATTGCCGAAAAATCAGCCGGCACTTAAACACACTGGCAAGGCGGCATCTAAACGGTTTGTGAATGCAATCTCTGTCCCACTCAAAAACAAAAATGTGATTGCTTCTCAAGCCGTCAAGAAAAAATATCTGTTGTTGAAACAAGTCAAGTTGAAGAATGCATCCATTGAACCCAAATCGGTTCTGGATTCTTCTTACCCTCGCCTTGATGCTCTCATAAAAGAAATCTCTCGGTTGGTCCTTGACAGCTCTAATTCAACTAACCCTCGACTGACTGCTAATTCTGAAGGCAAAAGTGTTTGCATGGGTTCGGGATTGACGCCTACTAATGCTGACTTGCTTCACAGAGCTGAAATAAGGAAAGTGGTAGACGCTTACATGGAGGGCCATGCTTTATCTCATGTAGGCACTGGCGCCCCCTCTGTTGCCTTGTCCATGCCTTTTCTGTCTAATAATAGCACTGATAAAAGTTTAGAAGCACAGAAGCAGGCACCTTTGGGCGACAGCACCAGTGACGCTTCACATAGGCACCCAGTAGTTGCCTCAAATGGTCCAAACCTTGCAGGGTGTGGTAAAGGGACAACACCAGAGGTTACACCCTCCCTCGTGGATAGATAAGTCTCACATGTCCAGTTGGGTTCTTCATCTGACCTCTCCGAAGCAGTCCTGTTGTTAATCAGGAATGCTCTCGGGAATTTAGGAAGTAATTCCAAAAGAGACTCGGCAGACCCACTTGTGGCTCGGTCGAATAGCCATGTGAAAAAGGGAAGTGGGAAACTGGTTGTCCATCCTGCTCTATGTTCTTTAGTCTTGAAATGTAGGCCAGCACCTTGCACGCAGTTTGACCTCAACTGAAGAGCTGTTTTGGCCATCTTTTCGGATATACAGTCACTCGAGGATATAGCATCAGCAGACCTCACACTGGTAGAATTTTTATCTACAATTAACTTAAATGCAGTGAGATTATGGATGCAATCCAGAGTGGTCCAAAATCTAATTTGGCAAGCGAGAGGCCTCTTACATGACTTGGGTTTTCTGTTGAGTATTGATGTGGGTGGCATGGTTACTTCAACAGTGATGAGCACCAATGATCATTTGTCAAATTGTATGCATTTAACCTCTAGTGATGTAGGCACCAAACAACTGCCTCATGTGATGGATCCATGTAGTTGTAAATTGAAATCAAGGCTGAAGTAGCTAGCTTACTCCACATTGTTGGGTTCAGTCTCCTTTGTCAGTTGGAAATCCCGGGGTTACAAACATCTTTTAAATAATGATGAAAGTGAACTAAGCAAGTTTCATATAACCCTTTTACAGGGGACTTGGTTAACATCGCCACTGGTATGGGCTAACCGTGAATTCCACTTGAATCCTGCCATGAGATCCCCTGTGGGTAGACCATCCTCAGGCCTTATTGTTGCTATAAAAGAGGGACCAGGATCTTCAAATCTATGGGCGGCTCCAAATGGCTACATGTTGTTGGTTAGAGCTGTAATCCAGGGTGGTGTTTATGCAATACTTAACATCTATTGGAATCCGGTGGGCATCTCAATTGATTGTTTCTTCAGGGATCTCAATAATTTACTTGATATGGTGTCTGAAGATGAAAGCATTTTATATTTTATTTTGGCTGGGGACTTAAACTTCAATTGCCTGGTAAAAGATGGTAAGCGATATAATGAAAGGTTAGTACGATGGAAATCTTTGGTGTCCCTCAGAAATGTATATATCTTAAATGGTGCATTCAATTCTGACATACCACCTGCTCCAACATGGCACAGAGGAACAACCTCTTGGACAATTGACTTTGTCTATGTGAATATTGCATTATGGTCAGTAATGCAATCCTTCCATATTTCCCCTACTATGACGAGTGATCATAACATGTTGTGAGCCGAATGGCGAATGAAAAGTACAAATAATTGGATATCGAGTGTATTGAAGGGTGGGTGTCTAGTTGTAAATTGTGGTGGGAACCGTCTCTGATGAACCGAGAACACCTTGATTCACTTTAATCAATTACTTTGTAACTCTAATTTGACAGGCGACTGCCATGATTCAAATGTGGGCCTAATCTATAGAAACTTGATGCAAACTTTCAGTCAACACAAATCCTCTACTCGCAGTAGTAGGAAACATTTGCATGTATTTGATAGGCCCATATATATTAGGAAAACAGCATATCGAGCAGAGATAAGAAGGTTATCAAGGCTCCCACTTCCACTCAGAATGGTTCTCACCCAAAAAGTGCGCATGGCCTACAAAAACTGGTTAAAGGGGCATAGAGCCCTACTTTACCAGAGAGATGGCGCCAGCATGTTATCCATATTGGCGGAGAAAAATATATCAAAAATGTGGGCAATGTTAAACCAAGCATCAGTGGTATTTACACTTCGAACACCTGTACGCTCCTCCTTCAACCCGCTTACCTCTTACCCCGTTGCATTTGGAATTTGGAATTCCATTTGCACTTTGCACTTTGATGAAAAAGAGATTACACAACTAATTATGACATCTAGCAATTCGTGTGCAGTAGGCCCGGATGGCATCTCAAACCATGCAATGAAAGAACACCCTGAGATTTGGGTCACTCTTCTATTCAACATATTCTCGACCATAAACCACCATCAAAGGCTGCCAAAATCGTGGACTGAAGCAATTACAGTTCCAATATATAAGAAGGGTGATCGACAACTACCCATGAGTTATCGTCCAATTTCATTGTTGGACGCCCCTGGCAAAATATTTTGCCGAATCACCCTAAAAGAACTTAACGCATGGGCTGAAGAAAAACAAATGAAAGATCCCCTTCAGTCCGGATTTGTGAAAGGTATGGGCACAATTCCAAACATTCTTGCCCTATCTGTGATTCAATCGCATAAAGTGGATAGTGGGCTACCTCTAAATTTGGGCTTTATGGACTTCAAAGCATCCTTTGATTCAATAGATAGATCAATGTTATTAACAAAGCTTAGTCGTCACATGTGCCCCTCATCACTAATAGATCTAATAATGTTACTACACTCAAATACATCTATGCGTGTCAAAATGAATCTCGATGGAAAACTGTCACCTCTAATTAACACCTATAGAGGGTTGAAGCAGGGCTGTGCCCTTGCCTCTTTTTATTTAACTTGTTTATCCTTGATTTGGGTCCTGCATTATTGAATTGCATTGGTGATCCGCCACGCATAGGCCCCCAAAAGATCTCATACCTGCTACACACAGATGATTTGGTCCTTTTGTCCCAAACTCCTATGGGCCTCCAGAACATGATAAATCAATTTGGAGCCTATGCATTACCAACTAATGTGACCA
Organism: Ambystoma mexicanum; assembly: GCF_040938575.1. Classification (NCBI taxonomy): domain Eukaryota; kingdom Metazoa; phylum Chordata; class Amphibia; order Caudata; family Ambystomatidae; genus Ambystoma; species Ambystoma mexicanum. Next base: position 242,621,578 of record NC_090927.1, read on the forward strand.
TCAACACTTCTAAATCACAAATTCTGGTGTGTAACAACAACTCCTCTAGAAAGTATCATCTCAAATGGCAACTTCAACACTGTGAACTCTCCGTAATTCCGCAATACAAGTATTTAGGAGTGTTTATTCAGCATAAAAAAAAACATTAGGCATATTGACCTGCGAAATCAAAAGTAAATTGCATGCTTTAATATCACAGTCCAGGATACTTGTGAGGAGGTTCGGAAAGTTCTCGTTGAAACACATTGTGTCATTTTATAAGTCGAAAGTAACACCAATCCTCCTGTATGGAGTAGAAGCCACTGCCCCTCAAGATCGTAAATTCTGGGACAGTATGGAATCAAAATATTGGAAAGCAGTGTTACAGCTATCTCCTGGAACACCCATGGCACTATTGTGCTTTGAATTAGGCCTAGTGTCTTTATACTCGCAAGTAATTAGGAAGCAATGTGCCTTTTTGCTGAAGATTCTAGATGGGCTGGGAAAACCTACATTCTTGAATGTCTTAGCCCAGAATCTGCTCACATCCAAGAATAGCTTTCCAAGCAAGTGGCGTAACCACACTTTAAATGTGACAGCCGATGCCTCTGTGTCAATAGATCTCCTCCTAAATAACCCAGATCGTGTGAAAACAAAAATCTTTCAACACGAGTGGGCTGGAAACATGGTGATGTGCTCAAAACTTAAAGATTACAATGTTAATTTGTTTGGAACCAAAAAATATGGAGCGATGTCCGATTATTTGCTGAAATGTCCCTCGCACTCTTTTTGTCATAAATATCTGAGATTCAAATTGAATCAGTACGAAACATATTGTACATATTGACATATTGTATAGAAGGAAACAAATTTACAGGGCACAGAATTACTGTCGTTTTTGCTTGAATATTGATTAGAGAGAAACATTACAGCATCTCATGATTGAATGTATGGCGTTGAGCGACATTAGAGAAAAATGCTTCGGAAGGAAACTAACTGTTCAAAACCATCTGACTCAAGATCAAATATAGAATTTATTGTTTTCGAATCCAAGAACATCAATACAGATAGCGATTGTGCAATTCTTAGACATGGTATTACCCTATTCAAAATGCTAGTGGCTGGGTGCGAATAATAAAATCGTATGGTATATACCATGAATATCCATCTATGCATGAGATGTGACATCTTGGGTCAATGTATTGCAGGTCTAGGTTAAAAATACATAATGTCATTTATTTATTGACACATTTTTAGTTCATTGGAGCCCAGGACAAAAATCCTATGCTTTTATTGATTGAACTTATTATAACTCTTTTAAATCTTATTATGCTCTTTTTTTTCTTTCTTTTTTACTTTATATGTTGGCTCTGAATGAAGTATTTGAAGTATTTGTTAAATAGCCTGCTTCTTGATTATTTTGAATATTATGAATCTTATTTTTTTCAATATGTAATTCTCTTTGTGAAGTGTTTATTTGAAAAGTTGATTTAACAACTATAACAAATAAAAATAAAATTAAGAAATACCTTCTTACTGTAAAAAAAACAGAACCATGGAGCACACCTATTCTAAAGTTGGTTCAATTGATTAAAGTTATTCTGCAAAACAATTAGTTATTAGGTAGATGTGATTTGAGGTGCAGGGGAGAAGTACTCAGCCTTGGTACCTAGGCTGGACAATATAACAAAAGACAAATTTAGGAAACCCGCGCGTCACCTGCACACTATCTGTAAGGCCAAAGCCTGTGTTTATTTTGATGTCAGAGGTTAGGTCTGTAGTACACCCTCAGGGGATGTGGGTTTCGTAAATTAGGAAACCATTTGTCTTTTGTTATACCTTCTTACTGTGGCATGCCATTTTGTGTTAGGCATCAAGGGTAAAGCAAGCATGGTAAGTGTTAATGCATGACTGACTTGCTTATGTTGATGCAGCCAGCTTGCACATACTCTCTTACTGTGGCATGGTATTTTTTACTGTGCACCAAAGGTAAGCAAACAATATGTAGTATTGCATGGCGAAACTAACCTATGTTGTTGGCACCAGTCAGGGTTACACCTCGCCCTCGGCCGCGCCACGTTTTCCGGGTTCTGCCTCGTTGCTCTCGTATGAGCAAGAATAATTGGGGAATTCCAGGTAACACCAAAATAAGGGACAGGAAAGTGATCGCCCTTCATAAAGGGTTACGGCGCCGGCATGCGCCTTTCTTATCGCGCTGGCAGCTGCCATGGCAAATTTCTACACGAACTACAGTATCCAGAAAACCTGTTACGTTGTAGTTCTCGGCGTTGAGAGGGGAGCCTCACTTTCAAGCGATACGCCTCTTGTTGTTATTTATTCCACAGCGGCATACAGAACGCTGCTTCTGTTTAAAGTTACAACCGGCATACTTTCCGAAGTGCTCTCCTTGTATCCTGAATTGTGAAGCCCTTGTCCTTTCCGTGTACCGACCCTGCCTGCACACGGACTCCTTCTTCTGCATCCTCGAATGAACTGTTTTCTGACCACCTGTGTACCAGACCCCTTGCCTGCTTTCGGAACTCTTGAACACTGATTCTGTTGTGTTTCTTGACCACCCGTGTACCAGACCCCTTGCCTGCTTCCGGAACTCTTGGACACTGATTCTGCTGTGCTTCGTGACCGCCTGTGTACCAGACCCCTGCCTGCTTCCTGGACTCTGAGATAATATCTACTCCGGTAAGAAAGACTCTAATTGGAATCCCATCTTCTGTGGAATTCGACTTCATTCCTAAGTGCATCTTTTGAACGCTTTGCTGTGGTGCACCATCCCGAAACCAGTGCGACCCTCGTTCCGTTCGGGGATAGCTACCTTACTAACCTCCCTATTTTTTTATTTTATACTTTCGTTGTTTCCCAGGACTCTTTTCGTCAATCCTATTTCCATCAGGGGTAAAGTATAGTTTTTCTTGGTTTTTCCATACTGCAGAATTATACATTAGCCATATACTAAGGCCTCTCTACTTTATAGGTTGCTCCGGTTCCTTTGGCTTAAGGGGAGATTAAACCAGGTACTACTAAAGGGGAATAGTCTTGGGAAAAAACCAGTTTCATTATTGGCAGATTGTTTAACTTGTTATCCTTTCCCTTACAGCCTGGGTTTGAGACGGTCTGTTCTCCCCGCTTTTTTGATCGATCGGTCCCCTTGTCTGTACAGTTCAGCAGGTGGTCATATCGGTTTAAAGAGTTCATTCCCTCACAGAGAGGAGGCTTGGGTGGAGGCTCCAACCCTAGCTCCTTCAAGCAACTCCCCAGCAATAGAGGTCCGGCCCGATTACGTACTCTCCATTCCGGTGAGTAACAGAAACAGAAGCCATGGAAGAAGTTGATCCTTTAACCACCTTGGTTCGCTTGGTATCTGATCTTCGTTCTGATATGACAGCCGCACATAGTGCCATCCATCAAAGGATCGACACTTTGCAGAGTTTTCCAAGCCCCGACACCCTGGGGGTGGATACGTCTGCTGCTACGGCATCAGGTTCAACCGGGCCCATACCCTCTGCCTCTGGCTTTACGACTACCCCGGTGCTTATGGCTACTCAATTCCCACTGGCCCCCCCAGAACGATTCTCTGGGGATCCTAAACATTATCGCACGTTTATCAACCAGTGCAAATTACATTTTCTCTGTCGGCCCACTGCTTTCCCTAATTCTACAACGAAGGCAGCCTTTGTTCTCTCTCATCTTGGGGGTACCGCAGCCGCTTGGGCTAATCCGTTACTGGAATCTAATAGCTACGTCCTTTATGACTGTGATGCTCTCATCACGGCCATGAACAGAGTATTTGACACCCGCTATAAATCCCAGGCTACTGACCTGGAGTTCCTCAATCTGCGTCAAGGCACATCCTCTTTGTTTACATACCTTACTAAATTCAATCAGTTGGCAGCTGAAACTGATTGGCCGGAGGAGAAAAAATCAGCCGTGTTTTACAAAGGGTTGTCAGATGAGTTAAAGGACGTTTTGGCCACAGTACCAGTGGTTCCAACCACTTTTGGTGAACTGTTAGACTTGGTATTACAAATAGATGCTAGAAGAACCGAAAGAAGGGGTGAACGCAAGTCACCAGCCCCTGTTACTCTGCAGGTGGAACAATCTTCTCCTTCTACTTCGCTTCCAGAACCTATGCAGATCGGGGCAGTAAGAGGTCCTTTGACTTCTGCACAACGGGATTATCGCAGAACGCATAATTTATGCATGTATTGTGGATCTGCTGAACACCTCTTGAAGGATTGCCCTAAGAGACCTGTCAAAAAGCCGGGAAACGCCAGAACCCGGCGATAGACAGGGTCCCTACGCCGGGGGTGCTTTCCTTGGACTCTCATGGTGCTGTTTCTGTTCCTGTTAGCCTTCCTGTGGTATTTACCACTGAAGATAGTACCTTTTCTTCATTGGCGATCATTGATTCCGGGGCCACCGGGAATTATATGGATTACGATTACGCCACAAGTAAGAACGTTTCGGTTGTCTCTAAAGCCCAACCCGAGACTGTTCACGCTGTGGACGGTACATCCTTGGTCTCTGGCCTAGTCACACAAAATACCTCCTTAATTCATATGCAAACCAGGGAAGGACATGCTGAGTCGATCTCCTTCGATCTCATTAAAGCCCCTCAATTCCAGGTCATCTTGGGCATCCCTTGGTTACAACATCATAATCCAGCCATCGACTGGACAAGAAAAACGGTGCAGTTTCCTTCCACTGAGTGTAACGAAAAATGTTTCCTAGACACTAGTGTGTCCTCTGAGTCTTCTTGTCAAGCCTTGGTAGCATCTATGTCCATAATTGGAGCCATCACTAAATCTCCCGAAACCGAAATCCCTCCTGAATACAAGTCTTTCTGTGATGTGTTTGACAAGGGAGGGGCAGACCAATTGCCACCTCATAGGCCTTACGACTGCCCAATCGATTTACTGCCAGGTGCTAAGGTCCCGGCGGGTAGGGTCTATTCCCTTACGGTTCCAGAAGATAAGGTATTAAAGGAGTATATTGACAAGGCATTGGCCACTGGGTTCATTAGACCTTCCAGGTCCCCTGCGGCTTCTCCGCTCTTTTTTGTTCCTAAAAAGGAGGGCGACCTCCGCCCCTGTATTGATTATCGGGCATTAAACGCGGTGACGGTGAAAAATCAATATCCCCTCCCGCTCATTTCAGTGCTCTTAGACCAGCTCGGTTCTTCTGTAGTCTTTACCAAGCTGGATCTTAGGGGTGCATATAATCTCGTTCGAATGCGAAAAGGGGACGAGTGGAAAACCGCATTCAAAACACGCTACGGACTGTATGAATATTTGGTGATGCCGTTTGGTCTCTGTAATGCCCCGGCCACCTTCCAGGCATTCATGAATGATATTTTCCATGACTGTTTGGATCAGTTTGTTGTAATATATTTGGACGATATCCTCATATATTCACCCTCCAGCGAGGAGCACACGAGGCACGTGCAAATTGTCTTGCAACGGTTGAGGGAAAACCACCTATTTGTCAAAGCTGAAAAATGTGTCTTCAACTCCACTGAGGTGGAGTTTCTTGGTTACGACCTGACTAGTAGGGGTATAAGAATGAGTCGCTCTAAAGTTAGGGCTGTCTTGGATTGGCCCATTCCTACATCGATTAAAGCCTTGCAATCCTTCTTGGGGTTCTCGAACTTCTATAGGCGCTTCATCCGTTCTTTTTCTTCTATATCAGCGCCGTTGACGGCTTTGACCAGCTCTAAGAAATCCTATCAATGGAACCAGGAGGCACAAAGAGCCTTTGACACCCTTAAAGCAGCCTTCACTTCCGCCCCAGTGTTACAGCACCCTAATCCGTTACTCCCATTTTTGGTGGAAACCGACGCCTCTGGCTCGGCTATTGGGGCGGTTCTATCTCAAAGGTGTCCAGACTCAGGGGAAGCCCATCCGATTGCATTCTTCTCAAGAAAATTGACGCCCTATGAGCGCAACTATCCAATCACAGAAAGAGAACTCCTAGCCATAAAAGACGCTTTTTCCGAATGGCGGCACCATCTTTTGGGGGCTCGACATCAGGTCACAGTTTTTTCGGATCATCGGAGCCTTTTGGCATTTAAATCAATGAAATGCCTTACTGCGCGACAGGCTCGTTGGCATCTTTTCTTTTCCCAGTTTTATTTCACAATCACATATCGACCGGCCCGATTGAATACTTGTGCAGATGCTTTGTCACGCATTGCCTTCCATTCCGACAACAAAACCTCTGACAAACCGCTCTTGTTACCTGGTAACGTTGTTTGTGCCTGCACTCCTCAACCTAGCCTGCGGACTTTGATTTCGGATTGGGTCTCCGCGCATAAAGAAGAATGTGAGACTCTCAATCTTGATCTGGTTCAAGGCCTACCCTACATCCAAGGACGCTTGTTTATGCCTCCAGGACAGGCACAATTACGTGCTCTAGCTTGGTCTCATGATTCCCTATGTGCGGCTCATCCGGGTCAGCAAAAGACGCTGGAGGCATTACGCCGTTGGTCCTGGTGGCCTACCATGTCAAGGGATGTGATCGACTATCTGGCATCCTGTTCTGTATGTTCCCAATGCAAGGTCTCCCGTTCTAAACCTGTGGGTCTGTTACGCCCTCTCCCTGTGCCTCACAAACCATGGTACATGGTTTCCATGGACTTTATTGTGGATCTACCTCCTGTGAAAGGTCTTGACACTATCTGGGTAGTAATTGATTATTTCACCAAGATGGCGTTATTCATTCCCTGAACAGGTCTGCCTTCTGCCCCTGTTTTGGCTTCCCTTTTTCTCCAGAACGTTTTTCGGTTCTTTGGATTGCCTGCCATCCTGATTTCAGATCGTGGCTCTCAATTTACATCACGTTTCTGGAGGGCTTTGACTGCTTCATTGGGTATTGACGATCGGTTCAGTTCTGCTTACCATCCTCAGACGGACGGGCAAACTGAAAGGGTAAATGCCACCCTTGAACAATTTCTCCGGTGTCTCTGCCTTCGTTTCCAAGCATCCTGGTTGACGATGCTTCCCTCTGCTGAATTCGCTTACAATAATTCCATGCATACCGCCTCAGGGGTCTCCCCGTTTTTTGCCCTATATGGTTGCCATCCACGATCATTACCGTTTGATCCTACGCTTCCCATTGACAACCCGGCGGCTCGGGACTGTGTAAGGGAATTGGTGACGACCCGTAGTACGGTTCGCTCTCATCTGCTTCTAGCTCAGGCCAGGGCAAAGAAAAATGCTGATCGTCACAGAAAACCGGCACCTAATTACAAGGTGGGCATGAAAGTTTGGTTGTCTGCCCGTAATTTGCGGATTCCTGGCAAACGCGTTATTACCTAAATTCGTGGGTCCTTTTCCCATTACTGAGATTATTAATCCGGTGGCTGTGCGCCTTTCTTTACCTACCTCGTGGAATCAACATCCGGTATTTCACGTATGTCCCCTGAAGCCTTATCGACCCTCTGTTCGGCTGCCCGATCGCCCTCCTCCAATTCAGGTGGATGGGGATGATGAATACGAAGTGGCGGACATCGTGGATTTTCGTCTCCGTAGGGGGCGCCCCTTTTATTTGGTGGATTGGAAGGGGTACGGTCCCGAAGACAGGTCCTGGGAGCCCTTATGCAATATACATTCTCCGGCTCTCTTGCGCCGTTTCCATGCACGGAGGGGGTCTGCGCCGCCTTTGGGGGTGGATGCTGTTACACCTCGCCCTCGGCCGCGCCACATTTTCCGGGTTCTGCTTCGTTGCTCTCGTATGAGCAAGAATAATTGGGGAATTCCAGGTAACACCAAAATAAGGGACAGGAAAGTGATCGCCCTTCATAAAGGGTTACCGCGCCGGCATGCGCCTTTCTTATCGCGCTGGCAGCTGCCATGGCAAATTTCTACACGAACTACAGTATCCAGAAAACCTGTCACGTTGTAGTTCTCGGCGTTGAGAGGGGAGCCTCACTTTCAAGCGATACGCCTCTTGTTGTTATTTATTCCACAGCGGCATACAGAACGCTGCTTCTGTTTAAAGTTACAACCGGCATACTTTCCTAAGTGCTCTCCTTGTATCCTGAATTGTGAAGCCTTGTTCTTTCCGTGTACCGACCCTGCCTGCACACGGACTCCTTCTTCTGCATCCTCGATTGAACTGTTTTCTGACCACCTGTGTACCAGACCCCTTGCCTGCTTTCGGAACTCTTGAACACTGATTCTGTTGTGTTTCTTGACCACCCGTGTACCAGACCCCTTGCCTGCTTCCGGAACTCTTGGACACTGATTCTGCTGTGCTTCGTGACCGCCTGTGTACCAGACCCCTGCCTGCTGCCTGGACTCTGAGATAATAACTACTCCGATAAGAAAGACTCTAATTGGAATCCCATCTTCTGTGGAATTCGACTTCATTCCTAAGTGCATCTTTTGAACGCTTTGCTGTGGTGCACCATCCCGAAACCAGTGCGACCCTCGTTCCGTTCGGGGATAGCTACCTTACTAACCTCCCTATTTTTTTATTTTATACTTTCATTGTTTCCCAGGACTCTTTTCGTCAATCCTATTTCCATCAAGGGTAAAGTATAGTTTTTCTTGGTTTTTCCATACTGCAGAATTATACATTAGCCATATACTAAGGCCTCTCTACTTTATAGGTTGCTCCGGTTCCTTTGGCTTAAGGGGAGATTAAACCAGGTACTACTAAAGGGGAATAGTCTTGGGGAAAAAAACAGTTTCATTATTGGCAGATTGTTTAACTTGTTATCCTTTCCCTTACAGCCTGGGTTTGAGACAGTCTGTTCTCCCCGCTTTTTTGATCGATCGGTCCCCTTGTCTGTACAGTTCAGCAGGTGGTCATATCGGTTTAAAGAGTTCATTCCCTCACAGAGAGGAGGCTTGGGTGGAGGCTCCAACCCTAGCTCCTTCAAGCAACTCCCCAGCAATAGAGGACCGGCCCGATTACGTACTCTCCATTCCGGTGAGTAACAGTCAGGCCATATATTCTTACTGTGTTTTGACATTTTTATTACTAGGCATCAAGGTTCAAGGAAACATGAAAAGCGTTACTGCATGACTAGACTGCCATACCTTCGGGCAGCTAATCTAGATATACTTTCCTAATGTCTCATGTCATGTTTTACTAGGCATTAAGGAAAAAGCAAATATGATAGGCTACCTGGCTTGACCAGCCTACATTGGTGCAGTCAGTTTGGATATATTTTCTCACTGTGGCATGGTATTTGTTACGGGCAAAGTCAGCATGAGTAAGTAATTATATGGTAATACTGACACAAAGGAGGAAATTGGTGCAGCCATGATGAACATATATGGACACAGCCATGATGAACATTATTTTTTATTGGCTTTTTTCTTGTGCGGTCATACAAACGGTGTGAGGCTTTCTATCAAATTGTCAACACAAAGTGTGCTTTAAAACAGACAATTTTTACACAATTACTTCTAAAATGTTCTTGGGGGAGAACAATCCCACCTAGCCTCCCTTGGTTGCTTCCTGCTCCCTCACCACTCTCAATCACTCCTGCATATTGGATGTAAACATTTACACCCCTCCATTTTAAAAGTATTCACCACCCACCATTGAATGTATTTAAGAGTTTAGGTGGAAATACCTTTGTACTTTAACACAAATGTTCAATGTAATTTATTCCACAGAGAGTAGATGAAAGGTTTGTTTCAAAAGAACTTTAGACAGCATATTGCTAGAAAAGCACGTTATGGTAAAGAAACAGGGATGCGTTGTTTTAGTAAAGAACTTGAGGCAGACTGTCTTTCTATTCTAAGATTCTAAATGTAATATTTAAAATTGAAAACAATCTTAGACATTGCCAAAACCCAGAGGAACATTAACAAATCCTTTGGTAGTGCTTTTTTTTTTTTTTTTTGGTGCGGGATATCAGCCACGTGTATTTTTGCCTATAAGGTGGTGCTCTAATACCACTTATAAGTCAAAACTATTGCCATTGGGAGAGAAGATGGGATGCTAGGACGGACACTGAGCCTGTGGGTGTTTACTGGCTATGTGTCTACCCTTACATGTCAAGCGCCATGCAAAGGCCTATACGACTTATTTTCCACTTACCACCTATTGCCTGCCAAATGATCCCTCTTCGGGATCTCTTTGATAATACTGCTCCACATACTATCTGCCAATTGCACAGGACACAGGGCTTCTCCGTCTCCTGGATCCCACGCGCCTGATCTCTCTCCCTCTCTCCATGCTGTGCAGCTCGATGGCTTCACTTTCACGCTCATCCATTGGTCATGAAGCAGCAGTGACAGTGTGCAGGAATTACACTTCATAGTACATGATGTTAGAGACTTGTTAGCTACTTGATGCATTTCAGTTGCTGGGTCTGTTCCCCTAACTTTAACAAGTTGCTGCCAGGATTACATACCTTAGGACAAATGCCACGCATGAGATCATGGATTTCTGGGAGGAAGCTGATCCCAGGCACTAAGGAATCGTGAAGAGGTTGGGTGATAGTTAAAGATGAGATTGCCGAGAAGAGGAGACATACACAGACTAACAATATTTTTAGCCAAAAAGTTTATTTTGCAACATGCTTTGCATTTTCCCACCTGAAATAGCTCTCGTGGTAAGGCAAAACAAGCCCTCTCCCCACGTAGTCTGCACGTGTGGTCTCACATGTTGGCTTGCTTATACTGTGCATTTAGAATGCTCAAACGACAGCCAAGTGAATAACACCTTATGAAAGCCTTCACATGAGTAGACTAAAGGGATTTGGGGAGAACAGTTAATTGAACTTAAAAGAAGTCTCTTCCCAAGCATGACACTGACTCCTTTAGATTCCTGCAGCATATGACACACGTGAAGATTTCACCTTTGACATGGGGCCAACCTAGAAGTGTGTTTCCCATCAACAAGTACTCTTTTCCTCATCCTTCTAAGTGTGATAAACTATCATTAAATCGGGTAATAACACAAGCACAGAACCCCAAACATATTGCCCCCACACACATAAAAACACGTCACCTGCACTGTCTTCACATACATGAACTAATACACTTACAGACACTTGCTATGCACAAGCACACTGCCCCACTCACAATGCACTCCCACACACACTCCCCCACAAACATGCATTACCCAAACACACACTGCCCACACATGATGCCCCACACACTTCATCTTCAATTCCCTCACACTGCACGTACAGACTGCCCCCTCAATGCTCCCACACACTGTACACACACTGCACACACTGCACACACACACTTCCACTACTCATGTACACTACCCTGTGCAGTGTCCCCACACACACATCCCCACACACTCATTGCTCAGCTATACACTCAACCCACACACTCCCTCCCATACAATTCCCCGCACACAGCCACCCTCAGTCCCCTACACTGTGTACACACATTACCCTCCCCATTGGCCCACACACTGTAAGATTGCATGCACTCCTGTACACTGTACAGGCATTCCTGTACACTTCACACACACACACACACACACACAAACATTGCCGGCGCTGCAAAACACTTGCCATTCGTCCACACACTGCACATATTTCAAACACACTGCCAATATGCCAACACATAAACCAACATAAACCACCCTGTCTGTTTCACCCACAAATGATGGTCATACCTACACATTGCAGCTACATCAATATTGTTTCTTTCATTTTCAAGCTCATGTTCCTTGAACATTGAAGCATTGGGCATCTATTTAAAGAAAGTGCATATCGGGCTATTGTTCTATATCACAAGTGTACTGGAGCAGACATACGACAGTCATGCATTTGCCAGTGACAACGAACAGCGAAGCAAAATGGAGGAGGCACCCCGATAACCTGGGCAGTGTCCTCCTCCTGTCCTCCCCCTCCAAAATGAGGGAAAAGCCTGTGAAGGGCAACAAAAGAAAGGGGAGAGGCTACCCCTTTATAACGGGCGGGCTCCATACTCCTTACTGCAGGCAGCATCCAGCCTCGATAGAAGGCGGCCCACCCGCTACCCGGAAGAGGATTTAGTTTTCGTTGTCGCTTTGAGGAGTTCGGCTTCGTGAGTCATGGAAAGGAGGAGTGCTGATGGAAAGAGAGACTCCAGCGTGGTGAGGCGGAGCGGTTGCAAGCCGTGCTAACAGCTGAGGCGGCACCAGAACTTTGCGGAGGAGGGATAAGGGCAGCAAGAAGGGGTGCACAGCTGCTGGATCGGCCGCCGATGGAACGGAGCACAGCAGCGTGAAGAGGACACCAGCCTACGCCGAAGGAGCTGCGCGGAACTAGAAAGGGCCATCTGCATGACCTGCCGCTGCCGAGGGACCGGATCGTTCACCGGAGACGGGGATCGAGCAAGGAGAACAGCAGGAGCGACGCCGTAAGAAGTGGGGCGTGCAACAGGTGAGCAGGCAACAGGCAGGCTGTGGGCAAGGTGCAGGCTAAGGGGAACACATGCAAACCGGAAGGAAGCAGCCAACGGCCCAGAGAGTTCCCCCTCCACCCACTGATCCACGTACCCGCCGCTCCCATATCATAAGTAACGCTTTCAGCAGAACAGAGGCCCGTGGGGAGCATCAGAGGGGCATGGCAAGATAACTGCAACAAGCATGCGGGGCCCGCCTCACTTGGGACAAGCAGCTGCAGCGTAAGGAGGATCACAGAGTGCGGCCCGCGCTACGGGAACCCCCCACCCATCCATTGGGCACCGAGGCACAAAAACATCCGGCAACAATGCGGAGGACAGCCGCGAGAAGCGGCATGGGCTGAGGGAAGGAAGCTCAGCAGGAAAGACAAAAGACTTGTACCGGGCAATCAGTCTACTGCTGAACCATGGACTTGGAGGCCTTCATGGCTATGGCCAAATTAGCAGCAACCAAGCACGGCCCCAACTGGATGGAGGCCCTGATAGCTCAACCTGGGGAGGAACAAGCAGGGACAAGCCAGAGGCCTGTCTCCCCAATAATGTTCCCGGACAATGAGGACATACAATGGCAGGAAGAGGAGGAGCAGGTGGAGGAAGAAGAGGAACCAGCTGGGAAAAGAAAAAGAACCATGACACAAAAGGCCAAAGCTAACAAGGAGCAAGCTGTGAATGGCAAGAAACCCAGGGCAACTGGGGCAAAGAATAAGGGAAGGACACAGGAGGTTGTAGCCGTACCGGCGCCTGCACCTGTGGAGATACCAAGGAACCAGGGTCCACCCAGAACGCCTGCAACCAGACCAGTGGCTGTGAGGGAAGACGGGCCCGCGTCCTTGGAGGCTGTGAAAGGTATGATAATGCAATGTATGCAAGCATGGCGGAATGGGGGTAATGGGTGATCGCTGAGTGGGAATGTCAATGCTTTTAACCAAATGGGAAGTGGGGCGGCAGTAATACAACAGAGAGGGGTGACTCTGGGTCCAGGGGGTTTGGGCCCAGGGGGGTACCAGTAGGGGGGAGCCAGTGGCCGGAGGCTTGGCCTAACACGCCATTCCTAGGGGGGGCGACACAGCAGGCCCAAGGCCAACTGGCCAATACATTGGCCAGTGTAAACTCTGTAGGCCATGTCAATCCAGCACAGTTCTCCTAGGGACAACAGGCCACTACAGTGACCAATGCAAACCCCATAAGTGGGGTCATTCCAGCGACCCAAGAGGGGCTACCACCAGCGGGGGCAGCACAAGAGCCCACATGGTGGGGGCAAGGGGTAACGGGACCAGGGTTGCCTCCAGTCTCCAATAACAATGTCGGTCAGGAAGGGATGTGGGGACCTATGACTCGATATGGGAGAGCAATGGCGGGATTTGGCCCAGTCAGGGTGGCAGTGAACTCCTTATCATGGCCCATACCAGGGGCCATCAAGGAGAGGTTGTGGAGAAAAGAGTTTATTGAGATTCTGGATTTTGTGGGGATGGAACCTCTAGGAGATGGTATAAAGGAAAAAGAGAAAGAGAAGAGGGATAGGGAGAAACCCAAGACAGAGGCATCCATACATAACTGGCTAAAGGCGTTCAAGGTGTATATGTCAATAATGATAGAGAAGTACCTGCAGAAGTACCTGCTTTGTCAATGATTGCATATGAACAGTACATCCATGATCTGTATTTGAAACACGGGCGAGAAGGATGGTTACAGTATGATTGGGTTTTCTGTTTAAAAATGCAGGTATGGCCAGCATTGTCTTGGGACAAAATGGGCGTGGGTGGTTTTTTGGATGAACTAGTGCCAGCAGGAGAAGGGGGGGAGAAATCCCCAGGGGAGAAGCTTCAGGTCTGGAGGGGCAGCAAGGGGTACACCCGGCAGGGGAGGGCGTCCTTTCGCGGGTACTCCTCCTGGAACAACAGAGCCAGCTACCAGGGGGAGCAAGCAGACTGCTGGAGGGTCAATGCGGGTGGGGGTTGCCCCTTTGGCAAAACATGCCGCTTTAAGCACCCACGGGGGGGAGGTAACAGGGACCGCAGCTCCTCAGCCAGTGAGGGGAAACGTAGCAGCAGCCCTAAAGCGAAGCATAAGGTCAAGAGGGAATGAGGTTAAGAACAACATGGCAAGATCAGTGCAACAACAGATGTGTAATGGTGTGATTAACATTGGGCTGCCAACCCCGGCAAACCTGCAAGCAATGACTCGGTGGTTAAATACTTATCACAACTGTGGGGATGCTAGATTGTTGTGGGAAGGTTTCAGCTCGGGGATCAAGATCCCATGTGCAGAGGTGAAAAATGGCACAGAGGCGCTCAACTTGTGGTCAGCGCTAGGGTTGCTGGAGTTGATGGCACGGAAAGTGGCCAAAGAGGTGAAGTTGGCCAGGGTGGCGGGCCCATTCAAGCAACCTCCAATGTCAAATCTGGTAGTATCCCCACTAGGGCTGGTCCCTAAGAAGAGGCAATACCGGCTGATCCACCACCTCTCCTTTCCCGAGGGGGAGTCAGTTAACGATGGGATTAGCGAAGAACTGTGCAGAGTGCATTATTCATCCTTTGAGGATGCAGTGGAAGTGGTGAGGGCTGCCGGGAGAGGAGCCCTGATGGGGAAGGTGGATATCTAGTCTGCATTCCGGTTGTTGCCCATTCATGAAGAAAGTAAACATTTGTTTGGGTTCAAGGTGCAGGATCTGTACTATTATGATAAATCTTTACCGATGGGGTGTGCCATCTCCTGTGCATATTTTGAGGATTTTAGCACCTTTTTAGAGTTTGCAGTAAAACAAGAGTGTCAGGAGGGGGCAGCGGTACATTACCTGGATGGTTTTCTGTTTATTGGTTAAAAAGGGTCCAAGGAGTGTGAGGCCCTCATGGGTACTTTTCAGAGGTTGATGAAGGTAATGGGGGTCCCGCTAGCGGGGAAAAACAGTAGGACCGGTGACCTGTCTGACCTTCCTGGGGATTGAAATTGACACAGTGAAAGGAGAGTGCAGGCTCCCCCGGGACACGGTGGGAAAACTGAAGGAAGCCATCAAAAGTTTAAGGGGTAAGAATAAAGCAACCTTGAAGGAACTCCAGGCGCTGGCAGGTAACCTCAATTTTGCAGGAAAAGTCATTCCGGTGGGTAATGTATTTGCAAGAAGTGTCGAGCTGAAAACCGTGGGGTTGCAGCATGCAGGCCAGCATGTCAGGCTGGGGGCTGAAGTACGGGAGGATCTGGCCATGTGGGACACATTCTTCGACAATTTCAGTGGTGTACTAATGTGGAGGAGGGACTGGACTAGCAATGACAGGAGCGAGTTGTTCACAGATTCATCTTGGGCCCTGGGGTTTGGGGCATTTCTGGCCACCAAATGGTGCGGCATGGTGTGGCCTGAGGAGTGGCATCAGCAAGGGGTCACCAAGGATATCACGCTGTTAGAGCTCTTCCCCAAAGTGGTAGGATTTAAACTTTGGGGGGAACAGCTGAAGGACAGCAAAGTCATGCTCTGGTCGGAAAAGCTAGCGATAGTCCAGATCATAAATCAAGGTTCGGCTAGCAACACAAGGGTTTTGCGGTTGCCTCCGCGAGCTCAACAAATGCATGTTGGAATGCAAAATCGAAGTACGAGCAAGACACATACCAGGGGATCAAAACACGGCTGCTGATGCTCTCTCTCGCTTGCAGTGGGAAAAATTCCGAGGACGTTGTCCGGTAGCAGACAAGGTGATGTCCCCATTCGAAACACTGTGGTGGGACATGATTGGGGCAATCTGAGTTCCTTGATTCAGACGGCGCTAGCACCGGGCACGGCAAGCAGTACCTGGCTTTCAAACAGGTGGTATTGGGGGAAAGCCAGCGGGAGCTACCGGTGAGGGCCTTTGAGGGCTGGGACTGGCATGAGGGGAAAACCAGGTCATGGATGGCCTACCACTTGGCCGCTATCGCCCATTATTCTAAACTGGAAGGAAAAGGTGACCCTACAAAGGAGCACTACATTACTATGGCCATGAAGGGTTGGGCCAAGCAAGGAGTAACTAAGAGCGATGAAAGAAGGCCCATAGGTAGAGTCAAGCTGCAGAGGGTAGTGGGATGACTTGTGGAAGTTTGCCACGGGGGTTTTGAACTAGCATTGTTCAAAGCAGCTTTTACTTTAGAATATTTGGGGCATTCAGGGTGAGTGAACTGGTACCAGAGAACAAGAGGCCAAAAGGTACAGGGTTTTTACAGTTGCAGGATGCTCACTGTTTAGGTGAACAGGTAATGTTGTGGTTAAAAAGATCAAAGATGGACCAAGAAGGCAAAGGGTGTACAGTTACCCTTCAACCCATCACGGGAAGCATAGTCTGCCCAGTCAGGGCAGTGTCAGGCTTCCTCAGGCTAAGACCTTCCTCGGTAGGGGGGGCTCTGCTGCTCATCCACCACGATGGGTCAGTACTGTGCCGCTTCCAATTCAGAAGGGTGATGGAACTGGCACTGGGGAGAATTGGGGAAATGAGGGGAGTTTTCGGGACACACTCATTCCGGATTGGGGCTGCTACGTCGGCCGCAGCCATGGGCATGGGGGAGGTAGCGATCAAGCAGATTGGGAGATGGAAATCAGGGTGTTTTAAGAGGTATATCAGGTCATAAAAACTGTAAGGTTGACTATTTTCCTTCTCTCCCCACTAGCACCAGCCCGGAGGAGATCAGTTTGGGTAATAGGACATTCATTTGTGTCTAGGGCAGAGGCAAGCTGGATGGCGGAGCAGGAGGAATTGTTCAGTTCAGGATTGGGTGGCACGGGGTGCCGGGAATAAAATGGGCGCAGCTGCAGGGGCAGGTGCGCAGATTGCTAGGGAAACAGCAAAAGCCGGATTTATTGGGTATTCACTTAGGGGGTAACGATCTGACAAGCCTGGGGAGAGGGGCACTGATGCGGGAAATGATGTTCTCATTACAGGAGCTGGCAGGACAACTGTGAGGAACAGAAATCATCTGGTCGGAGATTATTCCAAGGCCAGAATGGAGAGGCACGGATAATCACGCAGCTGTGGAGAAGTCCAGGAGGAAGCTACATTTTGCAATGGCGAAGTTCTGCAGGGGCAGGGGCTTTGGTCAGATCAGGCACTGATCCCCAGAATATTTTCTCAGGGATGGGGTGCACTTGTTACCAATGGGGATGGATCTGTTTTTACTGGAACCTCTGCACAAAAATCCTTGAAATGTAAAGAGAGGAGCAAGGGGGGAGCCACAGTGGGCGGTAACCCACCCGTGGCGTGGCGGTGTTTGGCCGAACAAACACAAGAGACAGACTCCGGATGAGCCAGGAGAAAGCCAGAAGGGTCTTCGCTCTTCTCAGACCAGCACCCCTTGGGATCCTAAGCGGCAGGGGTGTCTGGGGGGAACAACAAGGGCTCAGCTTCCCCCAAGGAAACGGCACTCTCCCCGCCCAGGAGCACCTGCAGGGGCAAGAGAGGCTCTGACGCAAAGGGTTGGGAGAGTTTGGCCTATTCTGGACTCTTTGGGAAGGAAAGGGAGAAGCAGGTTATTTGGACACAGAGCAGTCGCCGCATCTTCTGAGTGATTTCCACTAATCTTTGCAGTGTGGTTTTTATGATATTGTGGAAAATAAACCTGCGACCTTTTTATGCCAAAAAACAAAGCAAGACTCATTCTACACATTTCTGGGGGGAAAAGGGAATGAGCTATTGCTACGTGATGGGTCCAAAATGGACGGATGTCTGGGTTATGCCAGTGACGACGAACAGCGAATCAAAATGGAGGAGGCACCCCGATAACCCGGGCAGTGTCCTCCTCCTGTCCTCCCCCTCCTGGGAAGAAGCGGAGGCGCCGGCCAAAAGCGCGGCGAAATGAGGGAAAAGCCTGCGAAGGGCAACAAAAGAAAGGGGAGGGCCTACCCCTTTATAACAGGCAGGCTCCTTATTGCAGGCAGCATCCAGCGTCGGCAGAAGGATGCCCGCCCGCTACCCGGAAAAGGATTTTGTTTTCCCACCCACCCACCCTACAAACGATAGACTCCGGATGAACCAGGAGAAAGCCGGAAGGGTCTTCGCTCTTCTCAGACCATCTCCCCTTGGGAGCCTAAGCGGCAGGGGCGTCTCGGGGGAACAACAAGGGCTCAGCTTCCCTCAAGGAAACGGCACTCTCCCTGCCCAGGAGCACCTGCAAGGGCAGGAGAGGCTCGGATGCAAGGGGTTGGGAGAGTTGGGCCTATTCTGGAATCTTTGGAAAGGAAGCAGGTTATTTGGACAGGGAGCAGTCGCCACATCTTCTGAGTGATTTCCACTAATGTGTGCAGCATGGTTTTTATGATATTGTGGAAAATAAATCTGCAGCCTTTTTATGCCAAAAAACAAAGCAAGACTCATTCTACACATTTCTGGGGGGAAAAGGGAATGGGCTATTGCTATGTGATGGGTCAAAAATGGACAGATGCCTGGGTTATGTCACAAAGCCATTTGTCTGACCATTTAATGACAATCTCTGACAAACGTGTGAGCACCTAGTAGACATTTGATTGCAAGCAATGCCAATGGTGTGAGTAGAGTACCTGGACAATTTATGACAATCCTGGGTTATGATGCAAGAATGTGGGCTCATGGGACCAATAACTACCAAAAGGTGTTCGCACTGCCATATGATTGTGATACCAGAAAAGCCAAACAAAACTGTCTCTGCCAAAGCTTCTTTCAAAGATGTAGTGATGGAACCCACGAGTTAGGGAGGTGATGTCCGTAGGTTTCAATGCTGGAGAAATTCCTGGATGGGATGTCCTTGATACTCGTACATACAGGTATGTTTATTTTCAGTTCACTGTTGACAGTCGCGCTGGCAAGCATAAGAAGGGACTGGAGGGCCGGAGTTACAGAGTGTGAAGTGGGACAGGTGTAGGAAATAGGGGTCAGGTGTCAGGGGTCAGGTGTGCGGGCTTGGCGATGTTAAGAGATAGACTTGCTTGATGCCACATTATAAATGCACGCTATAGATCTTTTATATCGCAATATCTTCTGCTATCCAAACTTTGCAAAACTTTGCCAAATCAAAAAACACATCTCAGGACTCCACAGTTTGACACGTTTCCTCCACCCCATTAGTCTCATGTTCCCATAAATGCCTGGCTTCGACCTCACTGTAATAGAATGCCCTGATGTATTAGACTATTCCTCATTGTATGAAAAACATATTGCGACGATAAAGGTAAATTGCCCGTTTACTGATGTCGGAAAGTTAAAGAAGCATTTTATAGTTTGGTGATTTCATAGCCTGGGGTACTATTGTCATCCTTCTCCATTTTCCAGGAGCTCAATTAATAATATTGAGTGTGTAACAAACATTGCTGCCATAACCACTGTACAAAAACAGGCGCGTGTTGATTGTTTCTTCTCAAAATGGAGTTGATATACCCTCTCTAATTTCTAACCAACGAGAAAAATAAATTCAACTCAACAGTTACTGCACACTCATGCTGATTCATTGCACAATTAAATCGCAAGCGCACAGGGGACAAAAGTGTTATTTGACCGCCAGAGGTAACCCGAGTTTCAAAAAGGACAGAGAAATAGAGAACGCGTACAGTAAGGACTAACATTTAACTCTTTCAAATGCACTGATGAAAAGTGGCTAGATAGTGAGTGATGAATTCTTCATGAATTGATTTTCACTAAAGCTAAAGTCGGTTTCCCAGGAAGAAAATGACTCAATATGCCTCGTATTTTATTTTAAGTTTGTTAACACCCAGCGGGACCATGTCATCTAACTGGTGTACAGCATTTGCAATTGTATATATCCACATCACACACACACACACACACACACACAAACACACATACATGTTTGTATGTGTGATATTATATGTACATTTCACTTGCAAGATGCACATTGTGTTGTTACACATTTGTAAAGCACACGCTGCACTCTGTTATGTTGTATGCTCCCACGTCACAAACAGGCACACACCAATTAAAAATAGAATGATTGCAGAGTCCAGATTAAACATGAAGGCTTAACTGTACTTTAACCATTAACAATGTGCATGCCATGTATGTGGTGCTAACATTGTCTATAGGTCCTTCCTCATGCTTTGGAAGCAAACCAAGTTCTAAATGCATTTTTTTTAAAGTGTTTTGCCTTTTTTTGCATTAGAGCCGCGGTGATGATGAAAACGAGTGGCCTTTTGCCTTCTCGGCTGAGGCTCATCTGGTCAGGACGAGCTGCCTCCCCATTTGTCTGCGCCCAGCCTTGAGCACTAAATGAAGCGAGTAATTTGGCGCATTGTCGTGGGGAGGGGGCAGCTGACAGTGAATGGTGTCAGCTGCACAGGCAGCAGAAGCAGCAGACATCTTAATAAAACAGCCTCGGGCAAAATCCCATTAAAGCCTTCAGAAGCTTGTTTCCCTGCAGTTGAGCAGGTAGGCGTCGAGCGGTGCGTGGCAGCCCTGGGTGCTCTCTGAGAGCCTAGTTCAATAAAACGGAGTGTGTTTTATAAAAAAAAAAAAAAAATATCCACCAGCCTGGCTCCTCAGGGTCATTTACGAGGCGGGGAAAGAAATAGAGAAAGGGGGCTAAGTGGGCATGCAGTGGCAATCGCTGTTAGTTGCCTGGCCATTAACTATGTAGAGGAAGAGGGACTTGGCCTGACCTTTTGGAGAGGAAAGGAAAATGGCGGACACAAACAGAATGCCAATGAGATTTTGGCACCAGCAAATTGTATTGCTTAGTTACTTTAACTTATTGGGATGCTTGCAAGCCTGGTATCAGCGGCTTCTAAGTGGCGGTAAGCGGTGGGGATGGCTACAGGGGCTGAAACGAGAAGCTGCTGCAGGGGTTATGCTAGTGGGACCTTAAACGGAATCACTACAAACCATTATTTTACACACTACTTTGACAGCGCTCTGCACGCTGCTAGACACAACGTAAGCAAGCAGTTACAGGCTCACGATGCTTTCACGGCTGAGTATGAGAAAGTACATCTAACATGCTTATGCATAAATATTATGTAACAAGTTCATATGCTGGTGCAAAAACACTTACACTTTTTGCAATTATTTACTTTGACAGAAATGGGTTGTGTGGAAAAGCATGGTTTAGAAATCCAAGGTTTATACCC
The DNA here is from genome assembly GCF_040938575.1 of Ambystoma mexicanum. Taxonomy (NCBI): domain Eukaryota; kingdom Metazoa; phylum Chordata; class Amphibia; order Caudata; family Ambystomatidae; genus Ambystoma; species Ambystoma mexicanum. Next base: position 242,643,007 of record NC_090927.1, read on the forward strand.
CAAATCCTGCAATTATGTTATAAAAAGAAGCATTTGATTCGCAGATAGACTTTGCCTGCCATTTGTTGACTACCGTTTCAAATGCCCCAACTTTACTCTTACATGCCTGGTACAGTAAACATATGGGAAGATATAACCGCACATGTGCAGTGGCTGCCATCATAACCCATGTGATCGGCTCCGCAGTGTTTCCTCCCCAGGTTGCTGGTAGATCCCTTGCTGCCGAATTGCCTGCCCTCCTCCTCTGCGGTTGTGAGCTGCCCGCTTCCTGTCCGATGATTGTAAAGCGCTCTGTTGCTTTCTAGAGCTAGGTTCGCTCACAGTAAATACCATAATAATAATAATAAGATCCAATAATATACTATTTAAACCTTCTGAATAGTTGACTGCATAGATGTATAGTCATGCACGGAACCCTTCAGTAAGTTGAGAGTCAGACCAGGTTGAGGTCCTTTATTTTAGAATGTCTGTGCTTGAATATTTTTCTGACAGTATTTCTGTGGCCAGGATGGTTTGAGCAACATTCAAAACTGAAGATTTTCCAGGGGAGTTGTCGTGGTTGAACTTTACAGCTTTTTCCTAAAGTTTAGCATAATAGGTTCAACCTCACATATATTCAAAGAGAGTCAAGTAGTAACTCGGGCCGGCTGGTAGATGGAATTTGAAGAGGCGGGAACAACTGAGGCATGCTAGTGAAGGGATGTATTGGATAATTAGAGTACATTTAGAACGATAATAGGCTCTAGTTAAAATTAGGTTTAAATGTTTTTCAGAGACTTGGGGGCACATGTTTGGTGGCTGTGTGGAGGTATGAACTGTGGGTTGTAGCAGTACAACTCATGTGTATTTCGTGAAGGGCCAAAGTTTTTCAAAGAAACAGGCTGGGGGTAGATCTCTGTCTTCGGCTGGGGCCTCCCTTTGGAACAGCCTCCCTGCCACCTTGAAACTTGAGGAGAACCACCTCCCGTTCCGGAAGCACCTCAAGACCTCCCTCTTTGCTTCTGCCTTTGCCCCGCTTCTCCCCTGCTAATCTGCTTTCTCTCTCGGCTCTGTGCACCTGGCCACCCTCTGTCCTTCGGGCCAAGGTACCTGCTCACCCTGCCACCCTCCTGCACTGTCTCCTTGCCACCTCATGCACTGGGGTCAGTATCTGTACCCATACAGTCCCCCACCCACTTCTCTTCTGCACTTATCAGATACACCCTATCTGCTTAATCGATGGCACTTGCTGTCTGCACCACCATCTTTAATTATTTTTATTTATTCTGTTCCGCACTTTCCTCTTTTCCCTTCCATGCACTTTACCCCTTTTTCCCCCTCCATGCACTTGCGCATTCTCAATGTCACTGGGCCTAGTAAGATCGTTGTTTTTGTTCTCCCCTGTTCCCCTCCCTTTGCCTGGTCACGCTCTGAAATACTTGTGTACGAGCACAATATAAATAAAATATCATTTCATTTCATTTCAAAGTGCTCAGAACTAATTTTGCATTTACTAGGCTTTGGATAAAGCCAAAGTGCTGAGAACTAATTGTGCATTCACTATGCTTGGGATAAAGCCAAAGCACGGCAAACCCAAAACACATTCTTTAGGCGTAGCAGAAGGCCAAAGCACTGAGAACCCCACATCTAGTTAGTTGCCAAACAAGAAAGCCATAGCACTGAAAAACTCACATGCATTAACTAGGGAAAAAGAAAACAAAGAAAACAAATGTACTGGGCACCCAATGGGCCTTTAGTAGGCAAAGGAGAAGACCATAACATTGATAATACCCTGTGTATTTAGTATGTGAAGGAGATGGCCAGAGCACTGAGAAAGATGCATGCATTTGCTAGGCATAGGACGAGGCAATGGCACTGATAGCCCAGTAGGCATTTAGTAGTTGGAGGAGAAATCCATAGCACAGAGAACCCCATGTGCCTTTTCTAGGTGGAGGAGCAGGCCAAATCCCTGAAAAACATCCAGGTGTAGGAGAAGCTCCGCGGCTCCGTGGGGGCCTAGCAACATAGCGTTGGTAACGCTGTTGCTACGGACCCAGATTATTTATATGGCGGCCATTTTGAGTTGGTTGGATGGGAACGGTTGGATTACATTGCGTTCCTTGGCCCAACGTCGGATGTAATCAATTTACAGTGTCCCCCATAGTGTAAGGAATCCAAAAAGGTAATTTAGAGGTGAAAGTATAACAAATGGTTACCATGGTAACCAAAGGAATCACAGAAAGGAATGACGCGTCCACCACCGCTGCAGCAGTTAAATTGAGACAGAGCGGGTGAATGCCTAAAATAATGCCAGAGTGAAATTCTGTTAGTTAAGGTGCACAAACTCACTAAACGTTGATTTTTAAAGAGACAGTGCATGTGTGTACATGTCTCAACGATGTCGAAATTACATGCATTCCGAATTTACAGTTGTTGACATCCATATACATAAAGGAAAACATGCGAGAACAGCTGTTGTGTCATGATATCACATATCCACAATGTCCTGAGAGAAGAAATACATATTGTTAGTGCAATCATTCACAACATGTATTTTGACAAACAAAATTTTGTGTAAGATAAAAGAAGATTTTTTGGCAATCCTGATTCATGACCAACTGCTCTTGTACACAAACAAATTATTTGGCACGGGTCAGAATCATGTCCTATTTCAAATGCAAGCGGGCATTGGGTTCTACCACAAGTACACCTTATATAAAAGACTTCCATTCAACTGAGATATTAAAACCAGATTGTACAGTGTTTAGTTTATGAACCCAGCGCTGTTCTAGTTGTGTCAGAGTTTTATTCATGTCACCCCCTCGCTTAGCAGGTGATACCTTCTGCAGAATGAACCATCTTAGGTCTGTTATTTTGTGGCCCTTGTTGGAAAAATGCTCTACCAAAGGCTTGTCGGCCACTTTATTCCTGATACAAGAAAGATGATATCCGCATCTTAATGGCACGTATGGTCTTGCCTACATAAATGAGGTTGCAGGGGCATTGTATCACATAAATGACTCCCTTTGTATTGCAATTTGTGAAATCTTTCATGGTCCGTTTCACTTGTAGGTGCTCAAAAGATTTCTTCTGTAGAGTCAAAGGGCATGCGACACAGTGGCCGGATAAGCGCATCATTTTTGGCGCACGTATTAGCCCCGTTCAATTGCATGAATACGTGTTGTAGACCCGCGTGTGGCCGTTCTGCGCATTTGCCTCCTGTACTTCCCCCGTGACGCCCAAATTTTCATGCGTTGTTCCCCATTCCCCTGTTCGCCTACTTTTGTTGTGTCGCTGCGCTATGTGCGCTTTCGCTGTGCGCTTAGCGCACGCTGTTTGGAGACATGTGCCCCAGCGTGCGCCACGCAGAATTTCACATCCAGGGATTTACACGCACACGTACTTCCATGAATCGCTGTGCGTGTGTTTGGCTGCGATTTTCGCACTTGCACTGTGATTTGCATGCTTTCGCACGCTTGCGCCGAAAATTTCAGCGCACATTAATTCCATGAATCGGCCTCTATACCTGTTCGTACTGTTCGCAATCAAAATGGAGGTGTCCTTAGGACACACAAGATATCCGTCTGTCCGCATTTAAACAAAATGGGGGTGTCCTAAGGACACTATACCTGTTTGAAACTGTCCGTAGACAAAATGGGGGTGTCCGCAGAACACTAAAGACGTCTACATGTTCGTAACTATGCAAATTAAAGTGTCCTAAGAATGTTCCCCTGTTCGCCTTGTCCGCAACCAGAATGAATATGTCCGTAGAACACATAGCCTGTCCGCCTGTCTGCAAAGTTGTGACGCACATTTACTTTGTTTGTGGACCTGAACACTGTCCGTAGAACACCCACACGCATGCATATCACACCCATGGCCCCTACGAACATCGTGCCTGTTCGCAACTGTCCGCTGCACGTGTGTCGTACTTTTAATTAGTTTGAGTACTGTAACACTGTCCGTAGAACACCCGCACGCATACGTAGACTCAACTCTGCGCATTTGGTGTCCTACGGACAGCCATCCCATTCGCGAACGTGTCCGCGATGTCATCATGTGACCGCACCCACGCTAAGTGTAACAAACATTGTCCGGACCCCTAGACACCTAAAAAGTGTTTTTGGGAGCAATCCAAGGTATTTGGCTGGGAAAGTTTATCCTTGCACATGTCCCAGACCATGTCCCTACCTATCTGCATACTTTTTGGAACATTTTGAGCACTTTCTTGGTGTTCGAAGTGTCCTGGGACAGGGTGGGTGTCTGCGAAGCGGGCCGCAGCACCGCTATAAAAGGCCACACCCCAGAGCTGCTCCTTGTTCTGCTTTTGGGCTTCCAGTACAGAGACTGCTCCTTGTTGCATTGGATTGCTCTTGCTCTTTGAAACAGCTGTCCTGATGGCATCCATGGCTGCTGCTGTAGCTACTGCTGTCTCAGCACCACCCCCAGCCCCTCCACCACCAACACCTCCCCAAGTGCCTGCAGAGGGAACAGGCATGCGGATACAGAGGAGAGTGATGAAGAGGATGAAGAGGATGACATACTGGAAGTCCCTACTACTAGTTCTCACCGTGAATCTTGGGTGTGGAGGTTATTTACCACTCTTGATGGAGTACCAAAAGCACGTGCAAACAAGATGACCTGCAATTAGTGCAAGATGGTGCTGAGTCGTGGGAAACTGGGTTTGTACAGCTATGGTACTACCTCAATGAAGCAACACCTAAAGTCGTTCCACAGTGGGGCTATTCATAAGGTTGTACCTTACGATAAACGTAGTAGGTTGTGTTCCCCTGCAGCATCCTCTGTATTTGCTCCTGCCACCACAAGAGACACTCCTGTGGGGCAGCGCATTCCTCCAGCTACCTCGCAGGCCAATACGTGATGCTGTTGATCCTTACCTTTCGAGGGTCACAGTATTGTGCATGTTTTGTGATGCAGTACTCTGCAGGGGGGAGAACCTTTGAAGTGCTTTTGAGATTGTGGTCAAGGAGCATGAGAAGGACTGCTACCTACTGAATAAGGCCCACCCTACATCTTCCTCTCTCCACCTTCCCTTTCTTATCCCTGTGGTTGGTGTCCCTTCCTTACCCTCCTTTCCCTTTCTTTCCTTGTGTGTCGTGTTTAAAAAATCCCAAAAATATAAAACAACAAAAAACAAAAAAAAGGCTCTTTTCAAAAATAGAAGTGTCAATGAAATGCCACAGGGCCCTGTGCATTTATTAGAGGTCCGCGGACCATTAAAATGTTTGCAATGCTGCTCTGTCAGAACCATCACACTTTTCTCTGGGAGGAAGTGGTGGCTCTGAAAAGAGCCTTTTTGTGGTGTTTTTTTGTGTTTTGAAAACTTCAAATGGTCAACACCTACTGGAAAATGGATTGCTGTAATTCCAAAAAAGGCTGCAATGCATTTTGTATATTTTGCAGAAAAAATTGCCAGCATAAGTAAGATGTACTCCATTCTCTGCGAAAAATGTGTTTACTACGAACCATAATGTTTTCATTGTGAAAAGAGGACATACCAACATCTCTCAAAAAGGTACAGACGGCCTTGTTAACATTGCACCTTGTTTTCTCCATTTGTGGATCAAATGAAGAAGAACGCAGCCACATTTGTCTCTGCACAATACGGGAAAAAATTACTCTGGAGTTTGGATACATGTCCATGACTTTCCCAAGTCCTTCTTTCATTGCAAATTGCAAAGGGATTCCAGACACATGACCTAAACTGTTCCCTCCACAATGAATAATAATAATGTCTGGATGACACTGTGCCACCTAAGTAGCACAAAGAGGTACCAAATCCAGCCTCTTCATTCCACGCACTCCCTGCCAGTGCACTTCCACATGAGAGAATGTACAGCCACTCCACAGCGATCTGCATGTACCTCCAACCAATGTATCCCTGAATCTCCCAAAATCCAGACAATCTGCTTTCTGAAACACACTAAGGGAATTCAGACGTGGACCCCTTGCTCGCTATTCTTAGAGAGGCACAGCTCCTCCCTACTGATGAGGTCCAACCAGACCGAAAACACGTGTCTGGGGATGCTGTTGGTACTCTTGTTCAGTGGAGAATTGCCAGGCATTTCAGTGCTGGACTGCCCCATGGCAGGACAAAGACTGATATGTTTGGTATATTTCTTCTCTGTGAAAGATAGTGAGCTAAAGACACTGGGTAAGTCTCTCGTAACCAGGACTAATGTCTGGCAGAGGGACTCCCAGGACCCCCTTGTTTATTTGCATATTTAAGTAACTTTGGGTCTCACCCTAAGTTACTAGGGGAAGCCAGACATGGACCCCTTGCTCACTATTCTTAGAGAGGCACAGCTCCTCCCTACTGATGAGGTCCAACCAGACTGAAACACGTGTCTGGGGATGCTGTTGGTATTCTTGTTCAGAGGAGAATTACCTAGCATCTCGGAGCTGGACTGCCCCAGGGCAGGACAAAGACTGATATGTTTGGGATATTTCTTCTCTGTGAAAGATAGTGAGCTAAAGACTCTGGGTAAGTCTGTCGTAACCAAGACTAATGTCTGGCAGAGGGACTCACAGGACCCCCTTGTTTATTTTCTGAAACACACAGCCATAGCTATCTGCTGCTCTCAGGAAAAAGACTTTCTGACAAAGTCTCTGCTCACTCATCACACCCAGTAAACCCTATTAACCAATCCCTTGCTCTGCTCAGTCTCATTTGAATGCATCTCAACCTCAAAAATCCTGTATGTAATACGCGCTGTCTGCAGACAAATAGAAAAATCTGAGCGCGGGGAATTAAAATTGAAATAGTGTGCCCCATTCCCCCTTTGAGGTCGGCTCTGAAAAGAGCCTTTTTTTGTTTTTTTACAGATGCTTCAGAAACACTTTTTATTTTGTATTTATTTGTTTTTTTCCATTATTTTCCTCTGACAATCTTCACATTAGCTTCTTCAAAGCAACCCTTATCTTCCAAAATAGCATGGCATTTCCCATAAAAGATAAAGTCATGCCATCTTCTTTAAAGTAATCAACATTACCAGAGTGAATGTTCTCATTGTTGCAAAAGAACATGCCAGCTCCAGTCATAAAAGCAAACATGCCTCGGTTCATTAACCACCTAGCAACATTTTGCTGAGGACAAAAAACAGAACTATTGTCCCATATTGCCCTAGGTATCAAACCAGAAAAAAACATCTTGGCATTTGGAAATTGTTTCATTACTGCCTGAACCAAGTTTTGCAGATCTTCCAACAACGTAGGGGCACTAACATAACCCAAATGCAAAGCACCACAGTGAAGAACAACCACATGTGGACTGTTAACCTTAGCCATATCTTGACAAACTTCTCCCATTGCCTGCAAATTGAAACCAAGCACAGTGCTCCACACCACCTCCACTCCTTTTACATCAAAATTGTTTCCCACATGCCTACATTTTGCATACTGCTCCAAACCATTCACAAACATATTTCAAAGCACCAACACCCTGACGTTCTCCGCCTCTGCCATCTTCACTACACACAGCCTCTCTCAATACAAAGCAGATCCTCAACACCTCAATGGCTAATCCCTATAGTCCACTTTCCATGCTGGATTTGCTGAGAAACCCTGGATGTGACAGGCCCCGTGAACAGCCGCGCTGTCCACGGATCGCGTAAGTAACACTGGGGCAGCACTTCTACCCTTTTCACTTCACTCTCTGCACCATTCCCTCATTAGCTACTGTTAAGCAGTCACACAACCATCCACCAATCGCAACCACGAACTCTACATCTAACTCCATCATCACAGATCAGCACTTTAGATATACTGTTGATCACTCTGAGTACAATTGGGCCGATATTGCAAAGCATGTACCGAACAACTACTGTACAACTCTCCAAGATGTCTGCTGACAGATTCTTCCACATCCACATGAATGAACACAAACTAAAGGTATGAATATTTTCTGCACAGTACATCTATAGCTCATATATAAATGCATATAAACAGGGTAATTGCCACTTGCCCTATATAACCTGTAAAAAAAAGCTTACTGTCATTCCTCCCATCTGCTACAATCAAGTGTTGCTTGCAAAGCTGTCTGCTCTCCAAATTTCTATTTACCCATATTACTAACTGTAATGTGCAAACGGTTATTCTCTTCATTCATTCTGTCATTTGTGTGACCACCGCCACCTATTTATCCACATTTCAACTATAATAGCATGCATTATAGTGCATAGGATGTACATACACTTTTCTTTCTAAACATTCTGGATATTTTACTTACCGTCTATCATTTGAACTTCCTTTAAAAATAATTACAATAGTAATCAGACACAACACATACAGCCATCTAACAAAGTGTCATTTCATGTGAAAAGATGGGAAATAACAGTATAATTATGGAAAAAGGCTTTCTGGTGTGTTATAAAATGACACACAGCCAGGATGAGTACATGCATCTTTATTTATGCACACGGATAGCCAATATCATACGAAAGGCTCCCAGTTGAAACAACACCACTGCCTATACAACTCTCATTCCAGCTGGTTGCCCATTCCGTTCCAGAATTTACAACAGCATTCAACTATGCACAGGTGCAGTCATATCTACAACTATGTACAGTGTTGGAAAGCAAGACATGCAACATCTCCCCCTTCCCTTCAGTCTGCAACACAAGCACCAGATCCTTAATTGCAACCCTAACTTTATTTCAGACTCTCCCATCTCCAAGCACCACAGACTCACCTAGTACTTTGTTATCACCTACTGAGTAATAAGCTGCTGACCCCATCAAATCCTTCTGCTTTATTTCCCACACCTTCACAAATGCATACATTGCATACTTTTCTGTACAGTTTCTGCCATTTACCCTGAAAAAATAGCAAACAAATCATACGATAATTTCTTCTATCTCCTAACATCCAATAACACTGCCTTAAGAAGCCAAGTGTGCTCAGTGCGCTTACTATTGTACTCATTTCTAAGGCACATTCAACTAACAGATTCTAAATAAAATATATAGAATGCACATAGGCAAAGGAAAGTGCATGTACATGCTATGCACAGTTATCAGAAAGCACTACTACTGCAAAAACAAAGAAATCCATGTCTACATTAACAACCGTGCTATTAACACACATATTTACTAACTTCTTTCTTTCACAATAGCAGTGAAGACAACTCCCCTGAAAAGTAGCAGCGTCTGAAGTACGAAGGAGAACTCAGAAGAAACCTATTTCTATCCAAAAAAGTAAGTGCAATACTGCCAAAATGTTCTAACTGTTACTCAAACACTGTAGAATTCTAGTCTTCTAGAACAAACAATTGCATTAACCCTGCAACATTATATTCAGTATTAGTGCTCCCCTCACCAGCTACATACTTTGTATTGTAATCTAAACACCAGTATAGTAACACACACATACACGAATAGCCTTACCAACTTGATGTAGCAGCCCATTGCACAATCACACACCTCTACATGCATCCTTACCATCATATCCAGACATTCATGCACACAGCACACTGCACAAGATCCCAACCCACACTTTCTTTTTTCTCCAACAGACCCCAAAGAATGCCTACCAAAAACCAACTCTGTAGAAAGCAACGCAAAAGTAAAGGAAATCAAACTAAAACTCTCCAAAATAAGCATCCACCTCTAGCAGAATTTGTACAAAAAGTTAAAAACAAAACAGCTAATACAGTCATTAAGCGAAACAATACAGAAACATTGCCTCCTCTTTCAAAATGTAAAACAAAACAGAAAGTGATTAACAAGACTGCAGATACCACTAGTGCTACCACTAAACCTATAAATCTCGATGTAGCGGCAAGTAAGCATACCAAAAAACATCTTTTACAAAAACAATTCCACCACAGAGTCCTTCAGAACCTTATAAAAACAGGAGAGAAATCACACGCAACCCTTAAAACCTACCGTAGAAAATTAATCCTACAAGCTCTCATAGGCAGTGCAATCTTTCTCTAAAGAAAATTATTTATTTTAGTTTTAAACAGAATGAAGCCACTGACAAAACTAAGTACTAAACTACAAAAAAGACTTCTCAATGAATGGAATATCAACAAAGATAGCTTTACAAACATCTGTGGAGGTGAATTGAGTCACACCGCAATCACAGAACCATATTTCAATGAAGAAGCATACAAACAAAAGCAAATAAACCCAATTGCCATACATAGCAGTGGACGAGGGTATGAAAAACGTAATGATACCATTATGGAACAAGAAACGCTGCTCACAAAAATATCCCCATAAAACTCAATATCAATTGTTCATTCCACTGAACCAATACGTCCAGTCTACAAATGGCCATGCACATCAATGTGTAACATGGCCAACAAATCTTTCAAACATTTACGCCAGTTCCTCAATCAGTATGTGAAAGGCAAAGAAAAATTCAAAATTAAACTACTACAAAATATGGACTCCTGTCCAGTGTGCAAATACACAGGACTACAAGGACATTCATTAGTCTGCATTTCTGGACCTATTTGCAAAAGCACATTCCATCATATCAAAATGATATCAACACATCATTAAACTATAGGAAATCTGGTCCATAAACTGTACTATGCCAACAGTCCTGCTTTAGCACTAGCCAATTTAAATAACAATCTTCTACATGGTACAGCCAAACAACTACTGGAAGAAATAGAGCCTATCCAGAGAAAATATTTTGGAACTGAAAGACACTTATACAATGCAATAGGTTTACAACAGAGTAGCAACAACTTTACAGATGGCAACCTTCTATTACACACATACAAAAAAGAAATACTTAAGTTTAAAAGTACATCTGCTGAAGTACCAAACCATTTGTGTGTGTGTTGCCGCAGGACTTTTAATAAAAATAGCACAAAAACAGTAGACATAACGTACAAAATAGAAGACAATGAAGATTCCAAATGGTTCCAATTAGCTCTCTATCTTATAGCAGAAAACAAATACGAAATTACTGACCCTTTAATACTTTGCAGTTACTGAACTGCAAAACATGACAAAAAGCAAACACCTTCACGTGCTATCACAAATAACTTGGAATTATTCCCATTATCAAAACCCCTGCAACAATTCAACGTATATGAGAGCATCAAAATTCAAACAGTTCACCCATTTCAAGCAATAATATGCCTTCAAACAAAAACAGCAAAACTATCTCCCTCTGAATTAGTGAAAGGCATTCGTATCAAAGTAGTTTATTTGCCTTTAGATCTCAAAGAAAATGTACACACTCTGGGAATGAAACGTCCAATAGATCAATCTTTAATAATCTTAGTAAATGGCGTACCTACAAAAGACAAAAAAATTTGGCAACAACTTGTGGACTTACATAAAGTTAGACAAGCCCTGCAATATCTAAAAGACAACCATGAATACTATGAAGAAATAAATATTGAAGAAAACCTTAGGGAAACCACTGAAATAATTGAAGACTCATCAGAAACTGGACAATTTCAACTTCTCGATCCTGCTTCAGTCCAATATTTTAGACCATTATACAATTCACCCATTTCACTCTAAAGACACCATAGATGATGCACTGAAACGTACCAAATGCAACAAGCCAAAGGATCTCCAATCAGCATATGGGGAAAAAAGTATAGAAGCACGTGCCTTTCCTCTACTCTTTCCTACTGGCAAAGGAGGAAGGTACAATGATAGACCCACACAAATAACAGCATCAGAATACCACTCTTTACGAATGTATTCTGAAGACCCCAAATTCAGACAAAACGTGGAATACATATTCCACCTTCTCTTTGAAAGTGAACTAGCAACTCTATGCTACGGAGTTGCACACACATTGAAATCAGGTACCAATTTTCAAAATATGTCAGCTACGATTTACTACAAAAAGTGCAAGAAAAACATTAGATTTTACAATCAAGCATTACAAATCTTTTAGCAAACATGCGTAGTACAAAAGAATACTGGTTCCGACGTCACTGAGATATACGCTCTATGATAAGAAACCTTGGTCCACCCACTTGGTTTGTGACAGTAAGTTGTGCAGAATATGCATGGGACGATTTACACAATTTCCTATGCATAAAAACAAAACAAACATATATATAAAAACACCAGTAAGCCGATTCATGGAATAAATGTGCGCCGCGCAAGCGTGCGAAAGCGTGCAAATCGCAGCGCAAGTGCGAAAATCGCAGTGCAAGCATGCAAAAGCCGCGCACATCGATTCATGAAAGTCCGTGCACGTGTAAATCCTGGGATGTGCGCTAAAATCCTGCGTGGCGCACGCGGGCGCACACGTCATCAAACGGCATGCGCTACGCGCACAGCGAAAGCGCACATAGCGCGGCGCATACAACAAAAGTGGGTGGAACACGGGGCGTAACACGCGGAATGGGGAACAATGCTTGAAAAAGAAGGCTTAACTGGGGATGTACTGCAGGGAACTACACGGAATGCCCATACGCATGCGAACAACCCATATTCATGGATTCGAATACGGGAAACCCGCCCACGGCAAAAGACGCGCATAGGCGTCAACACATCCGCCACACGAAGGAAGGCAGAAGCGTCCCCGCACACAGTATAAAAGTGCGCGCAAACAACAAACACGTATTTACAGCTACGATGAATGCCCCATTTGTCGCAGCACTGATCGTGGGACACCGCTGGAGGAGGAGAATAGCCAGGGCCTGCATTTCTTCACCCCAGACAAGCCTTTTTGGGATGCCTGACTACCAGGTCTACGGCAGGTATAGGTTTCCACCTCGTTTCATCCTAGACCTGGTCAGGGAGTGGGAAGATGACCTTACATCCCCACCCTCTGCTCCCAAGCATTGAGTCCCTTGGATAAGGTGCTCAATGTCCTGCATTTTTTGGCCACTGGGTCATTTCAGCGGACTACTGCCATAGTGGGGGGGTCTCACAGGCCACGCAGTCACACTGCCTACACCAGGTCTTGGCAATCATGACAGCGTGCCCCTCAGTCCGCAGGCACATATACATGCCCAGAACACCCGCAGAAAGGCAGGCCATTGTCCAGGACTTTTACAGGGTAGCACACTTCCCCAAAGTGCTTGGTGCCATAGATTGCACCCATGTGGCCCTACGTCCACCTAGGGCCACTGAGCACATCTACCGAAATAGCAAGCACTGGCATTCCATCAATGTGCAGGTGGTATGCGATGCAAAGGGAATCATCACCTCTGCCTATGCAAACTACCCTGGCTCCACCCGTGACAGTTTCATATACAGAATGTCTGCCCTGAGCCGGGCCCAGGAAGCTGGGCAGCATGGTGACACACGGCTCCTAGGTGAGTACAAATGCCCGTGCACATACATGCATGTCACACACACACAAATACACAAACCCCAATTATCACAACCATCATCACCTCTTCAGGGGACAGTGCCTACCTTCTGAGCAACCACATGATGACGCCAATCCGGAACCCCACCACACCACCCCAGGTAAAATACAACGCGACCCATATTGCAACCAGGGCCATAGTGGAGCGCACATTCGGAGTGCTCAAGTCACGCTTCCGCTCCCTTGACCGCTCTAGCATGCAGCTACTCTATGCACCCCCAGTAGTTTGCAGGATCATTGTGGCAGCATGTGTCCTGCACAATGTTGCAACACGGCAGGGCGTACTGTTGGACATAGTGGTTCCCTCACATCCCCCACCACAGGCACAGGTGCTGCCCATGGGAGGGGTTAGGGCACGTGGCGAGGAAGCCCAGACCCAGCTTGTGGCCACATTTTTCACCTAAACTCCCACCCCTGCGGAGCGCACTCAGGCCTGGCACATACCAGGTGACAATCGATGACAGTCAACTGTCACAACCTTACCAACCTGAGAATGTTGCCATGGAAGTGCCACATTGTGTGCATCCCTAGCTACTTAAACATAAGCAATCCTGTGTGACCAAAAGGCACACATGCAAGGTGTGAATCACACAGACCTGCAAAACAGGCCATGACTATCACTGGTATGGCACCCAATCCCTCCCAAACCACAACATGACATGGCAAGCAATAGCTATACACCAACACAGTACTAATAAGGTACACATTGACATGTGAAAAATGTAAAGTGGCATCAGACAATGATGCCTGACATGGAATCAGATGAAATGACTGACCAACAACCTCCCACCCAAAATAAGTCATACCCAAATGCATTCCAACAGTTGTAGTTGTAACATAACAATGAATGCCTGTCTACATGCACATTGTGCATTGCAAAATCAACACTGCAGCTTCTGTGTGCCGTGTCCACCTCCTGCAACACACTGCTCAGGGTACAGCATAGTGAACAGCCATCGTGTGTGACGCACACTCTGAGCATCACATCTAAGCGACAAACTACATCAAAAAGCAAATTACGCATGTACAGGATCCACAATTGGTCATAGATCATGTGCTGCAGGGACACAGTGGGCACCAGAAGGCAAACACAGTGTGCATGTGGACATGGAAGGGTGGTTGTACATGTAGCGGATCATAGTGCGAGTGTGTGGGTCAGTAGGGACATGCACTCAATATATGCATGTGCAATCAAGTGTCCATCAGTGTCCTCTACACATCACATGTGAACATTGACCATGTGTACAACCCAGCATGTCAAGCCACAACTATTCCCTCACACCTGAAAGGTAAACACAACACATGAACAGGCATTGATCAGCAGAATACATCATGTACATAGGATACCACAATTACAATGTCAGGGTGCGCATCACACTGTAGGGCAAGGCAACTGTCAACAACAAAACAGCCCCCCTCAATCACAAATCACCATGACCCACTGAACAACTGCACCTGGGTTATGTAGCCTTCATGCTTGAAGTTCACTTGGCCACAGGATCACCCTTCCCCTTTGTCACTATCTTCCACCTTGTGTGTAAAAAGGTGTCCAGCACCCTCAGAGGACACCTTGACTTGCAAAAACACCAAATCAAAGAGAACTCAAAGCAGGCCAACACAGAAGCCAAGCAAAAAGCCTGCAGGCAGCAAAACAAACCGGAAGAGCCTCCAGCAGATGACTTGAATTAGCAGTACGTCACAAAGCCCAAGTACTACCACAATGATGTACCAACCAAGGTAGCACAGTAAAACAATATCACAACAGGATGTATACCATATGTGTTACATAACACAGAATGATGCACCACAAACTGATGGACGTCTGGATGTGTACTGTCACAGCTCCCATGTACAGGCGCAGGAGTGGCACCACACCGTGGTCTGGGTGCTTGCAAGGTCAAACTCACACAGACCTCTGAGACCCTGGTAGGGAAAGAGGGTCAGGGATATGCAGTCGGGACAGGCATTGCTATACTGGATAACCGGAATGAGGGGCAGGAGAGGGGAGTAGGATTGACACGGGAAAGTAGGAAATGCACAAAACTGTACTACTCACATTAACACATACACAATTACACCAAACTTGATCATCATGCACATAGTAACAAATTACTCAAATGGAAGACAAAGAGAAACTTATCTCTGGGGTGAGTGCTGGCCTCCTGCCTGCACATTCTCAGGTCCGGTAACAGGAGCAGTTCAATGCTGCAAAGAGAGCCACAGTTACTAAACTGTGCGTGCCTATAACACACAAACATACCACCATATATGCCCCAAAGTAACAAACTACTCTACAAACAAACAATCTGATGTGGATGCTTTTTACCCATACCTAATGTTAGGGAGAATTCTCTGTTTGGGCTGAATTTCCTGACCTAGTGAGTCCCCCCAGCGGCTTTGCTGGATTTCTGGAGTTTGTTTTTTTCCATCCTGCCAAGAGTGAGACTCTTTTTCTCCCACTCTTGGACATGAATGTGTGTAATTCCTTTGAATGTCAATGTGTTCTATGGGCTATGGGGTCTTTTACTCCATAGGGTCTCATATGTTTTGCTATGTGTGTTACAACGCACCCTCCGTGCCGTAGCACTGGGGTGTCCTAGAGGACCCCCATCATAGACTCCATACCCGGGGACTGACTACTGTCTCCCTGGGCATGTAAAGTCACCATTGGCTTTACTAGACCTAAATTTACTAACAGAACTAGTACAAACCATCCTATTGTGGACGTACTAGTAGGGGTAATTCGATTACTCCTGGGTCTGTTATTCGAGGGGGCACTGTCCCGTCCCCCCTCGTCGAGTTTTGGCTGGTGGCAGTGGAAACTACTTGTTATGTTCGACCCCGAATATAACCCTATGGGATTCTTCCCATTGTTGGAAATGAATACCTTTTTTCCCGTTAATCTCTAACATACCACCGGTTTACTTATCTTAAATAAGTTTATCGGATGGTATTTTCTGCCAAAACTCGGTTTTTAAAATGGCGTCTGTGTTCATCTCTGTGACTCCTAAACCAAAGGTCGAGCCCTTTGTTCCACTTTTGGCGGGCTTCTGTACAGAGACCCTCCAAAGCGGTGCCATTCTGTCTGGGTTACCACAGGGGTGTGGGAGGGGGTTTAGGCACCCTGGACCGAGTTGCCTTGCCAACTCCGGTCGCACTCTGGTGTGATTGGCCCAAGTGGTGAGCCTCCCCGCTCACCACTTAGCGTGTGTTGATTGACAGCTAGGCTGAATGAATTGGGGTTTTCTGCATAAAAGCAGGGCTTTTGGGACTGGATCTTCAGAAGTCGCCACAGGACCTAAGAATCCGACGAGGGTAAAGCTGAGCCGACCTGCAACGACACACCTCCGGTGGAGGCCTGCTGAATCGACTCACCACTTCCCGACGACAGAGGAGATCTCCCTGCCGGAGAGTCTCTTCCCCTGACTGGTGGGAACAACCAGTCTCCTTTTGCTTTTTCTTCGCCTCAGGACGCAGTGGTCGAATTGCCCGTGCAGAGCACCTCGGCAACCGGATAGCCACTACCCCTGTACCGTGACCAAAAGGTGGTGCCTTGTGACGGAGCACTCCGCGGCTGGTCTCTTCCCTGGTGGTGCAACGATCTTCACTTTTCTTCGACGACAAGATCCTCTCTTCTCCTGGCAAAGACTGGACGTGCATCCACCACCAGGAACAACTGCCCCCGCCGGAGCTGTCTCTCCACAATCAAGGTACTGTGTCCGCCTGGCTTCCCTTGTTGCCGGATAGAGTGGGGTGTCTTAATCCTCGCCTCTCCATAGGGTCGCCTACAAGCTTTCTCTACCGTGTTGTTCTGAACTGGTCCAATCTTCCGATAACAATTTGCTACAAGACTCAAACGCATTTCCACTAAGATACTTTTTGGGACATATCGCCTTGCCTCTCTCCGAGTGGGCCTGGCCTCTGAACTTTATGATCTATTGTGGTTTTTGTCTTCTTGCCTTGCATTTGTCCGTGAAGTATTGAACTCTGTTGATTTCGTAACCTGCTTATTTTTCTCTCCCGTCCTAACAAATACTAGAGTGCCATCTAGGTTGAAGCATACACCTCTGTCTGCAAATAAGTGATGCTGGTAGAACCTAGACTTGTCGAACTATTGTTAGGGGGATTGATCTGTTTTCTTCGTAGAGTAATTGTAATTGAAGTGTTTGCCGTGATAGTGCCAAAGTGTTTTCTATAGATGTGCCGTTATAAATAAATACCTTTATATCTTTACACTGACGCCTTGTTGTGTGTTTGCTTGTCCTACTGTGAAGAATTGCCCTATTTTGTATACTCCACATACTGCCTAACTCTTCTTGAGGGAAGTCTGACTGCTCAGCCACAGCTACCAAGTGAATCTGTGTAGTACAGACTGCTACCAAGTGGGTTTACTGCCAAACACCTGTAGTCATAAATCTTTTGCAGTGGTCCCAGAGGGAACTGCACAGGTTTCCGCCTAACACTGGTGTACAGCGGTGGGATTTGTATTGAGTATACATTTTAGAGTGCTGTTCGACACTTTAGGATAACTAACCACAAAGCTTAGCACTAAAAAGCAACTTTCAAAGACATGTCTACTATGGAAACTTACAGTCAAGAGTCCTTGTCAGGTGAAAATACTGAGAGTTTGCGATCTCTCTGTAGGCAGGAGAATCTTTCTGTAAGAGGCAAGAAGTTAGAACTAATAGAGAGATTGCTGGCGAACCAAAGTCTGGGTACTGGTTCAGAGGAACCAATTTCCCCAGCAAATGTAGATAACAGTGATGGTGTTGATCTGAATCGTAATTCTGATGATAGCGATGAAGAGGCTGAAGAGGAAGGAGAGGCTAACGAAACTGTCTCCCCTGCTCCTCTACCTGCCTTACCAGCTGTACCTACGGGGCCCATACCAGGTCCCACATTTAACCCTGCTTATTTTGAACTTGAAAAAATGAAGCTCGAATTAGAATACAAACGGTTCTTGGCTCAATCCGAAAGAAACCAAGAGCTCGAGTTCAGACAGATGAATGCCCAGGCTGAGCAGAAGCAAGCTGAGTTAAGGCTCAGGGAAATAGAACTTAATCACGAGTTAGAGATGAAAAAGTTGTCTGTGGAAAGTGCTTCTCTCTTCTCTGGTTCCTCTAGGAACTCCAGTCCCAAAAGACCCCGGATGCCGAAGGAATTAGTGGGTATGTCTGAAACGAGATTGGATGTGTTGGATTGGTTAAAACTGTTTGAGTACAATCATGGGCTCCAGGACATCACCGGGAATGACTTACTTCCCTGGTTGTTCTCTAGGCTCCCCCCTGTTGCGACTGATGTGGTAATGGAGTTGGGGGAGGCGGATAAGACGGATTACAAAAGTGTGAAACTAGCTTTGATAGCTAGATTTGGGAAGACCCCTTCCCAGGGGTTTAGTACCCTCAAAAAGCATGATGGTACCCCTTGGGCTACCTGGGTGAGTGAAGGGTTGAAAAACTTAGAGGGATGGATTAAGGGTTACAAAGTGAACACTTATGAGGGTATGAAGAATCTTTTTATGTTGGAGTCGATTTATGATTATTATGATGCCTGTTCTCCTGAGCTCAGACAGCACTTGGCTGATTCGAAGGAATTGGATTCCCGGAAGCTGGCTAAGGCTGCTGACTTGTGGGTTGCCAACAGGGCTACTCATAAGGATTCTGGGGCAACTCAGAAAAAGGATGAGGGAAAACAGCCTAAAAAAGACTCAAAAGAGAATTCAAATAACTCAAATTCCAAAGAGGGCCCCAAACAAAACCAGAAGGGTAAGCCACAGGGAAAACCGCAGCAGAATAGTGTGTCTTCTGGTGCCAAACCGGAAGGAGGCCAGAACAAGCCACCATTCCAGAAAGCATTCGGTAAATGTTTGTGGCTCGACTGACCACGTGAAAGGAGATCCCAGATGTAAGGGTAAACCTTCAGGTCCAAATGGCAAGTGGAAACTTTCTACTGCTAGCTGATGAACCCATTGGAGTCTCAGCCAGTGTTTCTTTAGTATCTCTGGGGTTGTGGGAACAACAGAATTTAGATGTCTATAATTCTATCCCCGATAATACTAAAGAGTATTATAAGGACAGTGTCCAGGTGAATGGTCAGGAGACGCCTGCCATTAGGGACACTGGGGCCAGCATAACTGTGGTGGATAAATAGTTTTTTCAGGCTGAGGATGTTGCTAAGGCACCCAAACGCCTCACCAAGTTAGCTGGAGGGCCTGTGCAGATGCTTCCCCAATTACCAGTTCTCATCCAGTGTAACGACATGACTGTGAAGATACCTGTCAGCATACAGAGTGAGGTACCAGGACGCGTACTGTTGGGTAACGATTTGAAAACTCTTGGAGTTGTATCGCATACTCCCAGACCTCCTAGTAAACGGTTACAGGAGCTAACCAGACCCGCAAGAGAGAGGACCATGCGCAGCACTCTCGAGGAGATGATGAAGAAAGAAATCACTCCTGCTCCACTAGAATTGTCGGCAGCTGTCTCGAAGAAATCAGAAGCTAAAGGGAAACCTAAGACTTCTACCCCGAAACCAGCAGCCAGCATTTCAGTGCAGCCAGCAAGGACTTCCCCGCGGTTGTCCAATGTTACACCCGTAACTCCACCTCCAGCTGAGGCTGAGAGGGAGGTACAACCCTGTGTGGTAGAATTAAACTCTGAGGACGAGTTAATGGAAGGCCAGGAACTCATTGGAGATATGGATCCTGTTGCCCATCCTGAGCTGCAGTCTTTACTGGCAGAAGGTGGACCCAGCAGGGCAGACTTCAGTAAGGGACAGAGAGAATGTCCAACTCTGGAAGGTCTTCGCCACCAGGCCGAAGCTCAGGCTGAAGGGCAAGAACCTGGGAAATACAGGTTGCACTGGGAAGATGGCCTCTTCTACAGTGAACCGACCAAGTCTGCACCTGGAGACTACAAGCGGCTTGTAGTACCCCAAGAGAACAGACCACAGTTCTTGCAGTTAGCCCACGAGATTCCTTTGGCTGGTCACTTGAGTTTCAAGAAGACTATGGAAAGGCTCTCTCTCTACTTCTATTGGCCAAGGATGGGGGCCGAAGTAGAAAAACACTGCAGGAGCTGCCACACCTGCCAGACCTCTAAGGTAAGGTTGGCTCCAAGAATGTGGCACCTTTAGTGCCTCTCCCAGTTGTGGGAGTCCCGTTTGAGAGAGTAGGGATTGACATTATTGGTCCCCTTGATCCTCCAACCTCCTCAGGCAACCGGTTTATACTTGTTGTAGTAGACCATGCTACTAGGTATCCTGAGGCAATTCATATGAGGACTGTTACAGCTGCGGCTGTGGCTAAGGCCCTCCTTGGTATTTTTACTAGGGTCGGGTTTCCTAAGGAAGTAATCTCTGACAGGGGGTCAAACTTTATGTCCCACTACATGAAAGCCATGTGGAAAACCTGTGGAGTTACTTACAAGTTCTCAACAGCTTACCACCCGCAAACCAATGGGTTGGTAGAACGGTTCAACCGAACCATGAAGAGCATGATAGGTGCTTTAGAGGAACCCCTTAAGCGTAAGTGGGACCTTCTACTGCCATGCCTTCTATTCCCTTATAGAGAAGTCCCTCAGGAGGGAGTAGGTTATTCTCCCTTCAAACTTCTCTATGGTCATCCCGTCAGAGGTCCATTGGCCCTGATTAAGGAGGGGTTGGAGAGTGCTCCTTCCCCCAAGCCAGTCAGAGTGACTGACTACGTGATAGGTCTCCGGAGGAGAATGTCGCACATGATGACACAAGCAAGCGATAACTTGAAAGCTGGACAAGCATTGGTCAAGCACTGGCACGACCAAAAGGCTAACATGGTTGAGTTCGCTCAAGACCAGCTCGTTCTCGTTATGATCCCAACAAGGCAGAGGGCCTTGCAAGACAAATGGATGGGACCCTTCAGAGTGGTGGATAAACTCGGAGAGATCAACTATCTGGTGGACTTGGGCAATCCCAAGGAGGCTCCGACAGTCTTCCACACCAACCGACTCAAAGCGTATGTCTCAAGACCGGATGTAGGAGCGTTGCTTCTAGCATCATCCGAGGAAGAAGAAGAGAGTGAAGCTCTTCCGGATCTCCTCAGAGGCTTACCTTTAGAGGAAAAAATTGAAGGAGTAAATCTCTCCTCCAATCTTACACCCGAGCAACAAGAAGAGTGCAAATCTATGTTGAATCCGATTGCCTCTCTGTTCTCGCTTTCACCAGGCTTGACCCCTTGGGGCCAGCATGACATACTCACTGGTGACTGTCTGCCAGTCAAAAGCAGAGGATACCGAATGTCAGAAAATGTACGAACCCACATCAAAGGTGAGGTCAGCAAGATGCTCGATCTTGGGGTAATAGAGCCCTCTACTAGTCCATGGTCTAGCCCAGTTGTGTTAGTACCAAAGGCCAAATCTGAAGAGCTTAGATTCTGCGTGGATTATAGAGCTCTTAATGCAGTCACCAAGACTGATGCCCACCCTTTGCCAAGAACAGATGAGTTGGTGGATAAACTTGGCGCCGCCAAGTTGCTCAGCACATTTGACTTGACAACAGGCTATTGGCAAATAGCCCTGACAGACCATGCCAAGGAGAAAACTGCATTTTCTACCCCCGTTGGCTTATACCAGTTTAAGATAATGCCTTTCGGATTGAAGAATGCACCTGCTACGTTTCAACGGATGGTAAACCAGGTTCTGAATGGGATGGAGGACTTCTGCATGGCATACTTGGATGACATAGCAGTGTTAAGCAATTCCTGGGAAGAACATGTAACCCACCTGAGAGATGTTTTGCAGGCTCTTGGACGAGCCAATCTGACCATAAAGGCGAGTAAATGCCAAATTGGACAGAGTAAGGTAGTCTATCTTGGACATGAGGTAGGAGGTGGAGAAATAAGGCCTTTGCTCAGTAAGATTGAAGCTGTGCAAAATTGGACTACACCTACTACTCAAACCCAAGTGAGAGCCTTCCTAGGCCTCACTGGGTATTACAGGAATTTCATAGAGAACTATGGGACCATAGCTTCCCCACTGAATGTCATCACCTCGCCCAAATTTCCTAAAAAGGTTAGATGGAACGAGGAGTGCAATCAGGCTTTTGAAAACCTGAAAAAGGCTGTTTGCCAAGCCCCAGTACTCAGAGCTCCTGATTACCGGCAACACTTCATTGTGCAGACAGATGCTTCAAATGTAGGGATAGGTGCTGTACTCAGTCAACTGGATGGGAAAGGTAGGGAGCACCCCGCAAGCTGAAGGATCCTGAAACAAGGTGGGCAACAATCGAAAGAGAGTGCTTTGCTATCGTGTGGGCTCTGAAGAAGTTTAGGCCGTACTTGTATGGTTCTACTTTTGTCATTCAGACTGACCACCAACCCTTGAGATGGTTAATGCAAATGAAAGGGGAAAACCCAAAACTATTGAGATGGTCGATCTGCCTGCAAGGGTTTGATTTCACCATTGAGCACAGGTCAGGGTGTCACCACCAAAATGCTGATGGTCTCTCTAGGATGTATGTCATCGACTAGAGGTATGAGGTTCATCCAGGAGTGGATTAAATCCTCCTGTGCCTTAGTCTGGGGGGGCGAGAGTTAGGGAGAATTCTCTGTTTGGGCTGAATTTCCTAACCTAGTGAGTCCCCCCAGCAGCTTTGCTGGATTTCTGGAGTTTGTTTTTTTCCATCCTGCCAAGAGTGAGACTCTTTTTCTCCCACTCTTGGACATGAATGTGTGTAATTCCTTTGAATGTCAATGTGTTCTATGGGCTATGGGGTCTTTTACTCCATAGGGTCTCATATGTTTTGCTATGTGTGTTACAATGCACCCTCCGTGCCGTAGCACTGGGGCGTCCTAGCGGACCCCCATCATAGACTCCATACCCGGGGACTGACTACTGTCTGCCCGGGCATGTAAAGTCACCATTGGCTTTACTAGACCTAAATTTACTAACAGAACTAGTACAAACCATCCTATTGTGGACGTACTAGTAGGGGTAATTCGATTACTCCTGGGTCTGTTATTCGAGGGGGCACTGTCCCGTCCCCCCTCGTCGAGTTTTGGCTGGTGGCAGTGGAAACTACTTGTTATGTTCGACCCCGAATATAACCCTATGGGATTCTTCCCATTGTTGGAGAGTAATACCTTTTTTACTCGGTTTTTAAAATGGCGTCTGTGTTCATCTCTGTGACTCCTAAACCAAAGGTCGAGCCCTTTGTTCCACTTTTGGCGGGCTTCTGTACAGAGACCCTCCAAAATGGTGCCATTCTGTCTGGGTTACCACAGGGGTGTGGGAGGGGGTTTAGGCACCCTGGACCGAGTTGCCTTGCCAACTCCGGTCGCACTCTGGTGTGATTGGCCCAAGTGGTGAGCCTCCCCGCTCACCACTTAGCGTGTGTTGATTGACAGCTAGGCTGAATGAATGGGGGTTTTCTGCATAAAAGCAGGGCTTTTGGGACTGGATCTACAGAAGTCGCCACAGGACCTAAGAATCCGACGAGGGTAAGCTGAGCTGACCTGCAACGACGACACCTCCGGTGGAGCCCTGCTGAACCGACTCACCACTTCCCGACGACAGAGGAGATCTCCCTGCCGGAGAGTCTTTCCCCTGACTGGTGGGAACAACCAGTCTCCTTTTGCTTTTTCTTCGCCTCAGGACGCAGTGGTCGAATTGCCCGTGCAGAGCACCTCGGCAACCGGATAGCCACTACCCATGTACCGCGACCAAAAGGTGGTGCCTTGTGACGGAGCACTCCGCGGCTAGTCTCTTCCCTGGTGGTGCAACGATCTTCACTTTTGTTCGACGACGAGATCCTCTCTTCTCTTGGCAAAGACCAGACGTGCATCCACCACCAGGAACAACTGCCCCCGCCGGAGCTGTCTCTCCACAATCAAGGTACTGTGTCCGCCTGGCTTCCCTTGTTGCCGGATAGAGTGGGGTGTCTTAATCCTCGCCTCTCCATAGAGTTGCCTACAAGCTTTCTCTAGCGTGTTGTTCTGAACTGGTCCAATCTTCCGATAACAATTTGCTACAAGACTCGAACGCATTTCCACTAAGATACTTTTTGGGACATATCGCCTTGCCTCTCTCCGAGTGGGCCTGGCCTCTGAACTTTATGATCTATCGTGGTTTTTGTCTTCTTGCCTTGCATTTGTCTGTGAAGTATTGAACTGTGTTGATTTCGTAACCTGCTTATTTTTCTCTGCCATCCTAACGAATACTAGAGTGCCATCTAGGTTGAAGCATACACCTCTGTCTGCAAATAAGTGATGCTGGTAGAACCTAGACTTGTCGAACTATTGTTAGGGGATTGATCTGTTTTCTTCGTAGAGTAATTGTAATTGAAGTGTTTGCCGTGATAGTGCCAAAGTGTTTTCTATAGATGTGCCGTTATAAATAAATACCTTTATATCTTTACACTGAAGCCTTGTTATGTGTTTGCTTGTCCTACTGTGAAGAATTGCCCTATTTTGTATACTCCACATACTGCCTAACTCTTCTTGAGGGAAGTCTGACTGCTCAGCCACAGCTACCAAGTGAATCTGTGTGGTACAGACTGCTACCAAGTGGGTTTACTGCCAAACACCTGTAGTCCTAAATCTTTTGCAGTGGTCCCAGAGGGAACTGCACAGGTTTCCGCCTAACACCTAACATTACCCCTGTGATGGTTCATACACAGTCAATGCGGTAAGTCAGGCTTCGGTGGGAGCGTGGCAAATGGAAGACCAATGTGTCACGATTCACACAACATGCAATGTTCCCTGGGTAAGCAGCCAGACGCATATAGCAAGGTTTGACCTCAGAGCAAGTCGGGTTCCACCATGAATGAAATAAAGTAGGTAGTGCATGTGTCAAATTCTACATGGGAATAAAATGCACTGCACACAAGTCTGTCCCTTGCTGCCTGTCCCTCTTGAGCTGCTTCTTTCCATGTTTTGGAATGCTACATGGCTAATACAAGTGCCTCAATGGACCATGGTGGACCGGAGGGTATGTGCCACTGCCCCTGCAGGTGCCCCAGACTTTCCCATCAAGTAGCCATTAGTCCACCAACGCATCTCAGCTGTATTGTGCGCTTCAACACAAATTTTTGTCCAAGCTCACCGTCAGTGCTGCTACTAAGCATGCATGTGCAACTGGCCTGGTGAAAGGTTTGCTGCGTTGTGGCCCCCCTGTGCTGCTCATCTTGCCTGGAGTCCCTTGAAACACGTCAGCTGTTTTTGGATGTATGAGCGCAATCCCTGTGCCTCTGCTTGCGCATATTTGCGCATGTCGGCACCACCAATTGTGTCCAGCTTCCAGACGTCCAATGGGCCATGTCTGCTGGTAAAGGTGGTCTAGAGGCTCATCACCCTACAGAAAGGGCATGAAACACATGATGAATGCTTTAAAATCATCTGTGTGTGTCTCTTCAGGCATTTCATGACTGGACCATGTCAGAGACGTACATCAGAAATCACACCATCAGTGCGTCTTTCACAGGCAAAGTGTGGTACACACTATCTACGGCATGAATTGCAACAAGCACATGTACAGTAAAGATAAGAAACATACTACACTATGCATAGCAATTAATGTACACATGAATCATGAAACCCCCCATCTAGCGAAAGAAGAACAGTGGTCAGTAACACCGCTATCATCCCCACTAGGGGTGTTAACACAAGTTGGACAGCAGCAGACATGCCACAGATATGACAGTTGCCTAATTAAATTAACTATCAAATTGAAACTAAACTAACTAAACTAAAAGAAAAATCAAAAATGGCCACATACGACCTGGGGGGGGGCACCCAGGAGGGGGGAAGTACAGGGTGCTGCTCAACACCCACATGCGATGATGTTGAGGAAAAAAAAACCTCCATGGGCTCAACGCCTGCACAGCCTGACCTATGTGAGAGATACATTGTCGTCCGAGTCTGGCTCTTCCTGGAAAGGAGGACGTGACACAGGAGCCTAACCACGCCGCCGCAGCTTGCCCCTCGTCGGCAACAAGTCTGCCGGATGGGTGAGCCTGGTTCTGTGTGGCGATAACACATAGGTCTGCATGCAGAACCTCCCGTGATACACGTGCTTTCTCTTGCAAGGTAGCACGTGCAACACAGAGTTCCTCCTGCAAGGCCTGGCTGGACAACTGCTGCACCTCCCGGCAAGCATGTAGCTCAGCCAAGATGGTACGGTCAAGCTGCGCAAACCTCTCCTCTGTCCGCTCCCTCTGGGACATCATAAGGACACCCAGAATGGATCTGAGGGAAGCATACTCCTGCCTCACGGCCTCCATGTGTGCCTCTGCGTGAGCAGCAATTGCTTTACGCAGAGACAACATTTCAGCCTAGCGTGCCCTCTCTGAGGCCGCCATGCCCATCCTGAGCGAGCTGGCTGTGGACCGTGCTGCCTGCTGCTGGAGAAGCACCTGCCTAGCAGGGGGAGCACGGATTGGGCCACACGCTCCATGCTCTCAGTGATGTTCTCCATTGCTCCCCCCTGCCGTTCAGAATTGGCAGTCATGTCTTGCTCCCACTCAGTATACTGCGGTTGCGCGCGGCGACCGCGTTGCTGGGCTTGACCCCTGCGGGACCCAAGGCCCGGGTGTCCTCGTTGTGTTGGCACCGCCTGCGGCTGCACGACTACATTCCCCCATCGACGTGATGTCCCAGGCACATCAGTGACTGGTGTGGAGGGTGACCTTGTGTCCTGTTCCACCACAGGCAGAGGTTCCAACATTGTCTGACCCCTCTGTGCAGGTGTCGCGGACCGAATAGAGCCCACATCAGAATCACTCACCCCTGACATATGGACCTGATGCACATCCAACTCGAATGCGACGTCAGAGTGTTCATCAGGGCTGGACTCATTGCCAGCCAGAGACAAGATGGACTGTAGCACATGTGGGTTTTCGTGGCCTACCACCCCACTACCCCCACTTGTACCGGGTTGCTGTAGTGATAACAACCCTGTGCCTGGCATGATAACACCATCCTCTGGCTCCATTGCGTCATCATCTGAAAAGGAGAGAGAAAAAAGGTCACTACACATGTTAGAAGCACACAACACACACACAGACATCACATGAAACCAAACACATCAAGCAGACATGTCACACACAAAATAGAACCTGCCATGCATGCTGGGTCAACTTGACATTGCTTCTGTGATTAGGCATGTAGAATGGTGTCAGTTTGCACAGAAGTGGGTCGATGCAGTGCAGCAAATTTGTACGTTACTCACTATCAAAACAAAAGAGTTGATGGCTGGAAGGTTTAGAATAAATCTTGACCTCTGGCATTGCTCTGGGCATCCCTCCAGACCATCGTTCTTCGCCTGCCAAGCCATTACAAAAGGTGAAAGACCATATGCAAATCAGGCTTGATCCCACCCCCAAAGGGGTAGTCCAGCCCGAACTGCTAGGTCACATCCCCTTTGCACGAGACCACAAGCATCCCCAGACATGTTTCAGCCTTGTTGGGCGTCATCAGTGAGGAGTAGCTTGGGTCTCTAAGCCCAGCAGGCAAGGGACCCACGTCTGGGCAAACCCTTCCCACTCGGGGTGACAATAGCAAAACAAAAGACTATTTTTGCTATTGTCACCCCGAGTGGGAAGGGTATGCCCAGACGTGGGTCCCTTGCCTGCTGGGCCTAGAGACCCAAGCTACTCCTCACTGATGACGCCCAACAAGGCTGAAACATGTCTGGGGATGCTTGTGGTCTCGTGCAAAAGGGATGTGAGCTAGCAGTTCGGGCTGGACTACCCCTTTGGGGGTGGGACCAAGCCTGATTTGCATATGGTTTTTCCCCTTTTGTAATGGCTTGGCAGGCGAAGAACGATGGTCTGGAGGGTTGCCCAGAGCAATGCCAGAGGTCAAGATTTATTCTAAACCTTCCATCCATCAACTCTTTTGTTTTGCTATTGTCACCCCGAGTGGGAAGGGTATGCCCAGACGTGGGTCCCTTGCCTGCTGGGCCTAGAGACCCAAGCTACTCCTCACTGATGACGCCCAACAAGGCTGAAACATGTCTGGGGATGCTTGTGGTCTCGTGCAAAAGGGATGTGACCTAGCAGTTCGGGCTGGACTACCCCTTTGGGGGTGGGACCAAGCCTGATTTGCATATGGTTTTTCCCCTTTTGTAATGGCTTGGCAGGCGAAGAACGATGGTCTGGAGGGTTGCCCAGAGCAATGCCAGAGGTCAAGATTTATTCTAAACCTTCCAGCCATCAACTCTTTTGTTTTGCTATCGTTACTCACTATCTACATGTACAAGTACTTCATGATGTGTGTCAGAAAATGTGAAGGCAGTGCAAGGTCAACTTCAGGCATCACGTGCAATGTGCATCTAATGGGTAGCATGGCTACAAGCAAACCACCCCTCCCCCCAAGTGCAAATGCAGCGATGCCTAGCATGGTATCAAAAGGCTGACCTGTGTATTGACAGACAGTGTTGACTAGCATCAACTGAATCATGTGAGTCAAGTGACAACACAGCAAATGATGACGGCACAGTAAGCAGGACACATGATGAAACCTCTGGAGTACTCCCAAGTGTGAAGTAGACACTACACCAGTTGGACAGAGTCATTGGCCATTAAACAGGCTGAGGCCTGTGACCCACACAGACTGTCACACCCTAAACATGTGTGCGACGCAGCACTGAGCCACAGTGGACATGGGAAGGCTGATGAAATGCCATGCAATGTAGGTCACCCTGGACTCATACTACAATGATCATCCAGTCAAGGACACATAGGGGCATGCGTGGAATACACATGGAGCATGAATGGGCACTCATGTCCCTGCAGGGCATCTGACCTCTGCACATTCCAAGTGAGACACCCTGCATCAAGTACAAAGGATGTACCACACAGCATATGTCTGGCAGATTGGCCGCTGGAAGTTAGCATGTACACAGGACGCATGAACAGGGAAATACTCAATGGCAAAATTGAAGCAGACTAGTGCAAAGATGGAATTGGGGTGCAGAGCGGGGGGTGGAGGGGCAAGGGAGCATGCCTACATGGAGTACACGCATGCAGGCAGAGGACACATGCACGTTAGTCATGCTATGACATAGTCCCTGGGCTGAGAGGAAGGTCACCCCACGCTACATGCAGAAGGGCCAGTGAGCTGGAACATTGACTGGAGGGGCATCCTGGTGACCAGCATGTGAGTAGGGTGCAATAGTGTTGATGCAGACAGTCCCCGTCCGCTCCACATGTCCACCATCCAGCAGAGCAGCCATGCATCAAGGAAGCATTGCATTACTTGCACACTTGCACATCAGAACCATGTACACGTGACATGCAGTGGCAGTCATGCACAACACATCACACAAGTAAAACACAAATGTCCTCAACAAACACGCAGCAACACTTACTGGACTGGGCATCAAAGTCCAGACTCTCTCCCACTCCTTCGACCGATTCAGATAGTATGAACTCCGCAACGAGTGACTCATGCAGAGTGAGGTCTTCCTCCTCAGGTGCAGGCCCACTGCCAGTCACCAGAGTCAAGTTGTAATTTGAGGCACGCTTAGCCCTAGTGCTGCGTTTGAGGTAATTGCAACGCTTTTTGCACTCTTGTGCCGTGCGCACCTCATGGCCGAATGTACGCAACTTGCTTCCAGTGGGTATCACGGTGGGCAGCCATAGTCTGACAATTAGGACCCACAAGCATGTCACGGCTGTGGTCCCGCACGTAGTCCACGAGGAAGTCCAGTTCCTGGTTGCTGAAAGGCTTCTTCCTTGATATGCAGGGGGTCGTGGCTGTGTGTGGGGTCCCAGCCTGTGCTGCAGGTGCAACCTTCCTCTTCTTGGATTGTGGCGCAGACCCTGGCTGGCAAATGCCGCCCTGATCAGTATGGCCTGTGGCACCGGTGGATTGAGCCAAGGGAGTGGCAGGTGGAGGGACGACCAAAGGCCTGACTTGCGTCAGTGGCAGCTAGGTGCCCTCTAATGGACCCTGCGCAGCAACATCTGCTGTGGCAGGATCATTGACCGCAACTGTCCGGGTTGGCAGACTCACAACCGGGGTGTTGTTGGCTGCCTCAGCCCCTGGACTTGCCAACACCCGGCTGGTCGGGGCAGCAGTTGACATTACTGCCCCAGGGACACGTGTCTTGGTCAGGGCAGCCCTGCGTGCACCTACAGTTTCCCTCCTGGCCTGTTGGAAATCTTCCAAGGACTCTTCAAGTGCCAATGCAGCCTGTGCTGGCAGACCCTGAGCCTGGCTGGTGGTGTCCACAGCTGCACCTACAGCTACCACTACCCTTGGGTCCGTGGTAGTCGATGAAACGGACTGCCGGGTTACACGGGCCCCAGTGCCAGTTGCAGAAGCTGCATCTCCCGGAACCACAGGGGATGGTGGCATGACAGCATCGACACATGGCACAACATTGTGCTCAAGTGGCGCACCCCTGGCGTGCCTCTTCCCCTCTGCGGCCACCCTGGATTCCTGTTAGGCAGAAACCTGTGCAGTTCCCTTTGGGAACCCTGCAAAAGATTTAGGTACAGGTGTTAGCAGTAACCCACTTGGTAGCAGTCTGTACCACCCAGATTTACCTGGTAGCTGTGGCTGAGCAGTCAGACTTCCCTCACAAAGAGTTAGGCAGTATGCAAAGTATACACAATAGGCACTCAGACACAATAGCACAAGCAAACACTGACCAGAGCTTTGGTATCAAAGTATATAATTATTTATTTAAAAAGACACTGTTAGAAACATTCCAGCACTCTTATTTGTAAAACACTCTAAACACAGTTACTATTATGATATATACAACCCTTATTCCTTATCAGACAAGTCTTAGTTAACACCACTTATTTCCAGACAGAGGTGAGCGCTTAACTATAGATGGCACTCCAATAAGTTCATGAAAAAGGGAGGGAATAAGGCAGAATATGTGAAGATACACCACTCTAAGATTTAGGAACACTTTTAGCAAGACGGAAGACCAAAAGTCACTTGTGAGCCAAAGTCCATAGGCTGGGCCCACTCTTAGAGAGAGCAGAGCACAAATGCGCCCAAGATCACACAGTTACGCTAGGCTTTGAAAGTCTTGCACAGAGTTCGAAAAGAGTTTAGAGAGGCTCAGAAAAGTTTAGCCAGGGTGTCCCAGGCTAACCCAGGTTCGAAAGCCGGGGGCTAAATCTACCACGTACAGTCGGTGGCAAGGGAAGCCAGGCGGAACACGGTACCTTAAGTGGGAAGGATCCTCCAGCGGTGGCAGTTGTTCCTGGCAGCGGGTGCAAGTCTCATCGTCGTCCAGGGGAAGAGAAGATCTCGACTTGGAGGAAAGGTGAAGGTCGTTGCACTGCCAGGGAAGAAACCAGCCGCTGAGTCTTCCGGTTAAAGGTATTACCCTTTATTTCGCGGTCGTGGTAAAACGTGGTATTCTGGTTGCCGGGGTGCTTGGCACAGGCAAGGCGGCCACGAGATGCTTCGGGAAGGCGAAAAGATGGTGAAACTGGTTATCCCCACCAGTCAAAGGAAGAAGACTCTCCGGCGGGAGATCTCCTCTTTCGTTGGGAAAAGTGGTGAGACGGTTCAGCAGGGCTCCACCGGTGGTGTCCTCGTAGCAGGTCGGCTCAGCTTCTCCCTCGTCGGATTCTTAGGTCCTGTGGTGACCTCTGAAGTTCCAGTCCCCAAAGCCCTGCTTTTATGCAGAAAACCCCCATTCACTAAGCCTAGCTATCACTCAAACATGCTAAGTGGTGAGCCGGCCGGCTCACCACTTGGGCCAATCAGGACGGAGTGCGACTTGAGTTGCCTAGGCAACTCAGTCCAGGCTGCCTAAATCCCCCTCCACCCCTCCTAAGTACCCCAGACAGAGTGGCACCACTTTGGAGGGCTTCTGTGGAGAAGCCCGCCAAAAAGTGGAACAAAGGGCTCGACTTGGGTTGGAGTCACAGAAGAGAACACAAACGTCATTTTAGAACCGAGTTTTGGCAAAAAATACCAACCGGAGAATTAATAATAAATAAATAAACCGGCGGTATGTTCGAGGCTATCGTAATTAAATAAATAAAGATAGTAGCCTCGAACAATGGAAAAATCCCATAGAGAAATATTCGCGGTTGAATATAAAAAGTAGTATCCACTGCCACCAGCCAAAACTCGATCAGGGTGGATGGAGACGTGCCCCCTTGACTAACAGACCCTGGGGCAATCGAATTGCCCCGGCCAGTATGTCCACAATATGATGGTTTGTACTGGTTCTGTTCAGAATTCAAGAATAGTAAAGTCAATGGTGACTTTACATGCCCTGGGAGACAGTAGTCAGTCCCAGGGTATGGAGTCTATACTGGGGGGTCACTATGACACCCCTGTGTTACTGCACTGAGGGTGCTGTGTAACACACATCACAAAAACACATGAAGCCCTATGGAGTAAAAGACCCCATAGCCCATCAAACACATCTAGAGTCAAAGGAACACACTCACATCATGTCCAAGAGTGAGGGTAAAAGAGTCTCACTCTTGGCAGGAGAAAAAAAAGAAACCCCAAAAATCCAGCAAAGCTGCTGGGGGACTCACTAGGTTATGAAATTCAGCCTAAACAGAGAATTCTCCCTAACAAGTCCCCCTACTCCCTGGTCACCCCGGCCACATCCCTGACCAAGCCCGCCATGAGGAGGACGCCCAGCTGAGGTGCCCCTCACCTTTGGTGGCCTCCCAACCATCGCACAGATGGAGTACTGCCGGCACAGATGGAGGAGTGCCAATGGGAAGTGTTCACCACAATTGTCCTGGGCAATTGGGGTGAAGGGGGTGGGATGCAAGATGTTAACAGCCCCCTGCACCTGCAAGGCTGTATGTGACCCCGGTGATGTAGTGACGGGTCACACAAAGCTCAGGCACCCCAAAACTGCAGTAAAACCGTGCACGCAACCCTGCAGCCTACATGCATGGAATCAATTTCCCGCAGTACGCTGTGGCACCCAGTAACACGAAAAACGCGTACGCGTGGGACACGCAGGCTACTATGACCTTGAAAACCTGTGCGATACACAGGGGCACCCGTCTGACTAGCGTGATAATGAAAAACATGCGTAGCCAATACCCCCGCCAAAAGAAAAGATACGTCCTTGATCCGCTGTGAAGTTGTGATGGCACGCAAAACAACACGAAGTAGCAACACACATCGGTCTTCACGAAAGACATGTACAGCAAAGTTCTGACCCGCTCACCTTTAACCCGTGCTGAGGGAAACTCCTACGAGCGTCTCGTCACTTACGCGCATAGCCCCTTTCCTCGGATTGCACACATTCACACGCGGATGTGCAGTTTTTTCACGTGCGCGCTGAACCACTATGCCCACGTCACGAGGGAAATGCCTGTGCGCGCTACCTCACAGACGCGGTTATGCGCTAAGGGCCTTTCCTTGAATTACACGCTGACGTGCAATTTTTTCACATGCCAAATCACTCCATATCAAGCTGGCCATGGCCACGCAACAACACATGGAAGACCACGCTCCTGCCCAGAAGGCCGAATTACTGCCCCCCACAGCACCGAGAACGCTCCCACCTGCCATCTGCTGCTGCCTGCCTGCCTGCTGCCCACACGCCCTGCTATTTGGTGCCTGCACGTCAGCCAGGGGTGCAGTTGCTGTGACCACCCCTGTTGGAACTGAAGACTCCCGACTGAGATACCATTGCTCCACAGCCCAGCCCAAGGACCCAGTTGCCCACCCACACCTGCCTCTGGGGTTGCCATGTCGGGCACAGCACCATCTGGCACCACTGGCAACCCCCAGCCGGAGAGGCAGAGGGCCACCAGCTTCAGTGCCAGGGAAGTTGGTGTCCTGGTGGAGCAAGTCCTGGGGCAGTATGATGCCCTCTTTGGAAGTTTGTGCGCCGACAATGAAGGACGGACCAGGATCTGGATGGACATCGTGACTGCCATCTACAAGGAGGGGGTGGCAGTCCACGACATCAAACATATCCGGAAGCGCTGGGAGGACTTCAGGTCCAGGACCCTCGACAAGGCCCGGCGCCTCTTGAAGACAGCAGATGCGGAGGGGCACCGGGGCCACATGTCCGACCACCAAATGAGGGTCCTGGAACGGATACGCCCAGCGCTCCACGTCCGGGTCCTTGAGAGGCAGACCCGTCTGGAGTCGAGTGGTAAGGGTACATGCATACTGATTGGACGCTGTGCGTGTTGTGGTGTGCCACTAGTGTGCCGGTTGGACATGTGTTTTTGTGGGACCATGTATGGATGTGTATGTACAGGGGCGTGAGGCTGCCACATGTGAGTCCTCTCATGTGTGAGACACATCGATGGTGTATGTGTTGCTAAGCATGCTGGCCAAATGTAGGTGTGGGAGCACACATGTTTGAATTTCTGTGTATGTACGTTGGCATGGTTGTGGTGTCACACATGGATGGTGGTTCCTGCTGCATGTATCTGCACTGTGTACATATGCATGTGTGTGTATTTGACAAGTGTGCAACTGTGATGCAACATGGATGCATGTGACACTGACTGTAGGAGGCTGATTGCCAGTTGTGACATGGAAGGTGACATTATCACTGCAGAGGTGGAGATGTACAGATGCATGTCAGTCTGGTGGCATGTGTGCATGTGTTGTGCACTCCCTGTGTTTCATGTGACGTCCGGCTCATCTTCGGCTGCTTGTGCTGTTGTTTGTGTATGGACGGTGCTGCCTGGTGCAATAATCCTGTGGATTTGCTCATGTGTGTGAGTTGAAATGACGTGTGTGTTGGGGAGTGTGATGCCATGTCTGTAGTTTTACACTGCCACTCATGTGCAACTGTCATGTGTGTATTAGTCCATTGTACAGTGCCCTGATGCCTGTGTTCTATCTCTCCCTGTCTGCAGCGTCAACTGATGAAGAAGGTGGAGAGGGTGCTGTGGAGCAAAGCGGCAGGGATTGCACCACCAGCCGGAGACGCAAGGCCCGGCTCCCCTCCCAGGTTGTCATCTCATCAGGGATGAGGAGTCTGGTGCCACGTCCCAGGCCGCAGCTGCCGAGGGTATGTCCAAGAGGCGTAGGTCAGAGGTGGACTCCTCGGCAGCAGAAGGGGCAGCTGAGACCCCACAGGATGGAGGAAGATGGCATGGAGTCATCCAAGTTAGTAGGGGGTTTGGTGGAGGAGGAGCCCGTGGAAGGGACACACACGGGGTCTGGAGGTGGGGATTCCACTGGTGCTAGTGGTGCAGTGCAGGGGCAGGGACAGGAGGCAGCACAGGCCGCCGCAAAGGTGCTTGTGTGTAATCCTGTCCCCGATCCTGTGACTGCATCATCCTGCACCAGCAGGGATGCCTACGTCCAGACCCGTTTTCAGGGAGGGGATGAGCGCACAACAACTGGCCTTCCTCTCCCTGCGGACGTGGCAATCCGGGACCGGGTTGAGCCTGTCCTGTCTGGGATGGCGTTGCGTCAACGGGGCATGCAAGGTGACCTGCAGTGTTTTCGTGAAGACACTGCACGTCATCTCGGATGCCTCGTTGACCGTGTTGACCTACTGGGATGGGTCACCAGGGCTGGATTCCTCCATATGCTGGACCTTGTTCCGACCCCGTCCTCACCTGAACCCCCTATGCGCCAGTCATCCTCCATGCCAACTTCCCACCCATGTATCACCTGGGTACCCTGTGGAGCTGCCTCTGACCCTGCGGCCAGGCTGGTGGAGGACACATCCCTGCCACAGTCGGGAGTCAGACGTCCAGCGGGGGTGGCCACCTCAACAACTGCACCCCAGCCGGAGGAGGAAGTGCAGGCAGCAAGAGCCAGGGCACAGGCACAGCAGCAGCAGCAACAAGGTGGGAGCCATGATGGCTCGGGGCTTTCAACATCCGAAGGGCAGGCATCGACCAGAGGGCAGGGGGACCCAGGATTGGAAGTGTCTTCTGTGTGGCAGCGGTTGGGCAAGGCCATAGGTGCGGAGCGGCGGCGGGCGGAAGAGGCACGGCTCACAATGGTCAGGGCGGAGAACTCCATGCGGAGGGCACTGAGGCGGGCCGAGTGCCTCGAGGCAATTCGCAGGGAGTTGGAGGTCAACATGTCATCGCCCCTGCGAACCCTCGGGGCCATGGAAGAGGACCGCCTCCAGGACATCGAGCAGGAGTTCGATGATGCACTGGCCCGGGAAATCGGGAAGTAAGCCGTCGGACTAGCCCGCTGCCATTGTACATAGTTTGTAGTTTTAGGTTTCCTTTATCTTTTTCATTCATTTGGGGCACTTGGACTATTCCCCGCCTTTTTGTATATAGTTCTTTATTAGGTAGATTTTTTGCTAGGTTTCACTTCATTCGTTGGGCTCATGGACCCTGGATTACTTCTTTGGACATAGTTGAACAGTGGATGTATCTATTATTATTTTCTCTCAACATGGAGCAATGCATTTTACTGTTTCCGTTTCCTTTGTATTTGATTTGGTGGCCGGAGACTTTGGACATATTTTCATTTCGATTTATTTGGATTCAGACTTCATGTTTCTCTTTTTGTGTTTTGGACATGCTGCATTTCATCTTTTTTTCAAACTTTTTTTCATGTTTTCATTTGATTACATTCTTTTTGTGTTCAATACATTTTGGTTTATTACTTTGATGTGTGGTATTCTCTCATTGGTTTCATGCATGTCACGGTGTAGGTTTTCACAATCACCAGCACCCATTGTGTGTGTGTGACAGACATGTGTTGATGTACATTCTTGCCATTTGGGTTGTATCATGTAATGGGCATTTCAATGTGGGGTGGATGGGATACTTGGTTGGGTCTTTGCACAGGGGTGGCGTGCGGTGGGATTTGGGAGGCCATGTGGCCCATGATTGTGGATCATGATGACGTGTTGGGGGGACATGAGTCGGGCCCTGCTGGCAGGTGCCCCTCACTGCTGGGTGAGTGTGGGTGCTGGAGGACATGAGTCGGGGCCTTAGCCTCACTGCTGGGGGGTGGGTGTGCTGGGGGACATGAGTCGGGGCCTGCTGGCAGGTGTCCCTCACTGCTGGGTGGGTTGGAGTTGCTGGGGGACATGAGTCAGGGCCTGAGCCTCACTGCTGGGGGGTGGGGGTGCTGGCGGACATGTGTCAGGGCCTGAGCCTCACTGCTGGGGGACATGAGTCGGGGCCTGCTGGCAGGAGCACCTCACTGCTGGGTGGGTGGGGGTGCTGGGGGACATGAGTCAGGGCCTGAGCCTCACTGCTGGGGGGTGGAGATGCTGGGGGACATGAGTCAGGGCCTGAGCCTCACTGCTGGGGGGTGGGTGTGCTGGGGGACATGAGTCGGGGCCTGCTGGCAGGAGCACCTCACTGCTGGGTGGGTGGGGGTGCTGGGGGACATGAGTCAGGGCCTGAGCCTCACTGCTGGGTGGGTGTGGTGCTGGGGGACATGAGTCAGGGCCTGAGCCTCACTGCTGGGGGGTGGGTGTGCTGGGGGACATGAGTCGGGGCCTGCTTGCAGGTGCCCCTTACTGCTGGGTGGGTGGGGGTTCTGGGGGACATGGGTCAGGTCCTGAGCCTCACTGCTGGGGGGTGGGGGTGCTTGGGGACATGAGTCGGGGCCTGAGCCTCACTGCTGTGGGGTGGGTGTGCTGGGGGACATGAGTCGGGGCCTGCTAGCAGGTGCCCCTCACTGCTGGATGGGTGGAGGTGCTGGGGGATATGAGTCAGGGCCTGAGCCTCACTGCTGGTTGGGTGGGGGTGCTGGGGGACATGAGTCAGGGCCTGCTGGCAGGTGCCCATCAATGCTGGGTGGGTGCGGGTTCTGGGGGACATGAGTCAGGGCCTGAGCCTCACTGCTGGTTGGGTGGGGGTGCTGGGGGACATGAGTTGGTGATCACTAATGCAAGGTGACATGTGGGCTGGCTGGGGGGCATGCCCATGGTGGATGGGGTGCATGTGGGACATGACCAGGGGTGCAGGGTAGTCCCCTGTGGTGTGGGCTGCCTGCATGGGTCGTGGAGGGGGTAGAGGGCAGAACTGGGAGGACCCACACTGCCAATTCATGTGTGGGACTGCCCGCGCACCCCACTGGTTACACGTACCCCGCTCTGACAGTGAAATCATGTGTGAAATTCCCCGCGAATCCCAGTAATACACGTACCCCGCTCTGACAGCGAAATCGCGTGTGAAACTCCCCGCGAACCCCAGTAATACACGTACCCCGCTCGCACAGGCCCAATTGCATGTGAAACTCCCTGTGAACCCCAGTAATACACGTACCCCGTGAAACTCCCCACGAACCCCAGTAATATACATACCCCACTCGCACAGGGCCAATCGCATGTGAAACTCCCTGCGAACCCCAGTAATACACGTACCCCACTCACACAGGTCCAATCGCGTGTGAAACTCCCCGCGAACCCCAGTAATACATGTGGACCGCTCGCACAGTGCCAATCGCATGTGAAACTCCCCGCAAACCCCAGTAATACACGTACCCCGCTCTCACAGGGCCAAACGCCTGTGAAACTCCCCGTGAACCCCAGTAATACACGTACCCCGCTCGCACAGGGCCAATCGCGTGTGAAACTCCCCACGAACCCCAGTAATACACGTACCCCACTCGCACAGGCCCAATCGCGTGTGAAACTCCCTGCAAACCCCAGTAATACACGTACCCCGCTCACACAGGCCCAATTGCATGTGAAACTCCCCACGAACACCAGTAATACACATACCCCACTCGCACAGGGCCAATCGCATGTGAAACTCCCCGCGAACCCCAGTAATACACGTACCCCGCTCGCACAGGGCCAATCACATGTGAAACTCCCCACGAACCCCAGTAATACACGTACCCCGCTCGCACAGGCCCAATTGCATGTGAAACTCCCTGCGAACCCCAGTAATACACGTACCCCGCTCACACAGGCCCAATTGCATGTGAAACTCCCCACGAACCCCAGTAATACACATACCCCACTCGCACAGGGCCAATCGCATGTGAAATTCCCCGCAAACCCCAGTAATACACGTACCCCGCTCGCACAGGCCCAATCGTGTGTGAAACTCCCTGCGAACCCCAGTAATACACGTACCCCACTCGCACAGGTCCAATCGCGTGTGAAACTCCCCGCAAACCCCAGTAATACATGTGGACCGCTCGCACAGTGTCAATCGCATGTGAAACTCCCCGCAAACCCCAGTAATACACGTACCCCGCTCTCACAGGGCCAATCGCGTGTGAAACTCCCCGCAAACCCCAGTAATACACGTACCCCGCTCGCACAGGGCCAATCGCGTGTGAAACTCCCCACGAACCCCAGTAATACACATACCCCACTCGCACAGGCCCAATCGCGTGTGAAACTCCCTGCAGACCCCAGTAATACACGTATCCCGCTCGCGCAGGGCCAATCGCATGTGAAACTCCCCGCAAATCCCAGTAATACACGTACCCTGCTTGCACAGGGCCAATCGTGTGTGCAGCTCCCCTCGAACCCCAGTAATACACGTACCCCACTCGCACAGGGCCAATCACATGTGAAACTCCCCGCGAACCCCAGTAATACACGTACCCCGCTCGCACAGGGCCAATTGCGTGTGAAACTCCCCGCGAACCCCAGTAATACAGGTACCCCACTCACACAGGGCCAATCGCATGTGAAACTCCCCGCGAACCCAAGTAATACACATACCTCGCTCGCACAGGCCCAATCGCGTGTGAAACTCCTTGCAAACCCCAGTAATACACGTACCCCACTCGCACCTGCCCAATCGCGTGTGAAACTCCCCACAAACCGCAGTAATGCATGTACCCCGCTTGCACAGGCCCAATCGCGTGTGAAACTCCCCGCAAGCCCCAGTAATACATGTTACCCACTCGCACAGGGCCAATCGCGTGTGATTCTCCCCGCGCAGGGGAGTACATGTATTCGGAGGGGTGCGCAGGAATTTTACAGGCGTTTTCGTGGTTTGGGGGCTGTATGCTGGTCCACTGGCCTGTGCGCCATGTATGGGATTTGTGCCCTGTGTATGGCGCAGGGGGAGGGGTTGGGGGCATAACTGGCGCTGCTGCAGGGTTGCTGCGCCACTCTGTGCCACGTTTGGTTATGGATGTTGAAATCCATGAATATGATGTGCGCGTAAATGGATTTTGGCGCACGCGGCTGGTGCAGGCTGTCACACGCGCACAGTGTGGGCCAGCCGCGTGCACAACTTGTGCACTGGATTCTATGAATTACCCCCCAGGAGAACTCTGCTCTCTAGATCCTGTAAATGTATCAAGATATTTCCATCATCGCTTCATTGCTATGCTACACTTCATTTGTAATAAAACTGTTCCTCCCATCGGAGAAGTGCAACACTTCTTTTGGAGAAAAGAATACCAAGCCAGAGGAGCACCACACATCCACATGCTTTTGTGGATTAACGATGCTCCTAAATTTGGTCAGGACAGTGATGACACTGTTTTGCAGTTCATCCAAAAATATGTCACTTGTGAAATCCCTTCACAAACAACACATAGTGACCTTCATGCACACATTTTACAATTTCAAAGACACAAATGTGGGAAATATTGTTGTCGCAATTATAAAAACAAAGGGAAATACTACACCAAATGCCACTTTGGTTTCCCTAGACCAGTTTCAACAACAGGTCAAGTAAACAACTTCATGTCTTCAGTTAGACATAGGGCCTCATTACAAGTGAGGCAGAACGCATTAATGGCACCAGCTAAAGGAGGTGGACCTGTTAAACCCGTTCCGCCTCATTACAAGCTCCCCTCGCGGGACCTGGTAAGTAACACCTGGTCAAACCAGGCGTGCTTACCGGGTCCCACGAGGGGAAGAGGGAGCAAACAATGGGCTGCTCGTAATCGGCCCGTTGTTTGCTCCCTCCCCCATTCCCATTCAGCCCTATAGGGACTGAAATGGTAATGGGGAAGGTCCGGGCTCGGATTCCTGAAGGGAGTAATTACCGGGCCCTCTGAACTCGGAATGGCCCGGTAATTCCCCATTCTGGGAACCCGGACCCGGCCCATGAATGAGGCCCATAGTGTCAAAGGTAAATCACCTAAGAACACATATTACATAAAAAGAACAGAAGAATCAAAATACATCAATGATTAAAACAGAATCATTGCCCTCCTATGGAATGCAAATATAGCTGTGCAGTACCTTGCAGACAATTCCACTGCAGTTGCACGATATGTCACAGCCTACTTAACCAAAGCAGAGAAAACAGAGCTTTAGGACCTCTGGGATGACATATCATCTGACAAAACACTATCGCAGAAATTGTACAGCTTAGGCATAAAAATGCTCTCTCATAGAGAATGTGGCTGCTATGAAGCTGCAGACCGTTTAATCAGTACTGCTTTGTATGGAAAATCTGAAAATATAGTATGGCTAAATCTTGGTCCTGCTAAATCTAGAAAAAGAGTTCTCAAATCATATGTTGGCATGGAAACAATAGCCAGAAATGATCCCAACAGCCAAGACATTTTGAAAAACAATTTACTGAACAGATACTACCCAAGCAGGAGTACCACTTTGGAAACCATGTGTCTATACCACGTAGCCCAAAACTTCACATACAAAAATAGTATTAAACCAGATGAAAAGAAAGGTAAATATAGAGTAGCAAATTGTGGAGGCTGCTTAGTGAAACTTACCAAACACAGCTTAATTAATCTTATCAAATTGTCATTAAAAACTCCTCAACATAAAGAACTGTATTACATGTCCCTGCTACAACTTTTTAAACCATGGAGAAAGGAAGAAATGTTACTAGATACCTATGACTCCTATGAAGACGCTTTCAATGCAAATTAAAGCACTATAACAGACGTAAACTTCATACAGTACCAAACAATGTTTCTCAATGAACAGCAACACGAAGAAGAACTCCAGATGTGGACACTCCTGAGAGTAGTCAACCTTCTGTAACAGGAATCCAAGAACCACTTGGACAGTCACTAATAGCAAATGAGTCAGAATTCACCATGACAGAAGTAGAACACACCATGTGTCAGTATGAGCAATCTACAGAAGACTTTGCTGTACTGAAATCATAACTAAACAATGGGCAGCATAGCATTTTCCAAGAAGTAAAAAAACAAATTGAACATGGTGTGCAACATGAAAATAAAAACTGTACTTGCCAAGACTACAAACCTATACTGCTATAAGTGAGTTGTCAAGCTGGTTCAGGCAAAACATTCTTAATCAGAATCATCAGCAAGTTCCTCCAACAATTGACAAACAACAAACTGTCATCTGTTGTAACTGCCCCCACAGGTTTAGCTGCCTACAACATAGGCGGTGTCACTTTACACCAATTACTATTCCTTCAGTAACACCAAAACAAATTAGGCTATTGCAAACTTTCTACAAAAGCTGCAATGGAACTACGCAGAGTTTTTAAACAAATGAAAATGCTGCTAATAGATGAGGTGACAACCTAATCTTGGCTTTGATTCACCTCAGCTTACAAGAGGTCCTCAATACAGACTATAAAGAGCTCTTTGGAGGAAAACACATTATTGTTTTCGGAGATCTTTAATTAACATCAGTGAAAGGTGAACCTATTTTTAAAACCTTAGGACACAAACTGTGGCATAGAACTCTTTGCAGCATAGGAAACGTCAACCTTTGGCATTTCCAATACAGAGAATTAACTGAAAATATGCATCAGTCTGCAGACCTCACATACGCCAACATTTTAAAAAGTATTAGAGTTGGTGTACTATCTCAAGAAGCACAATCTATAAAAACCAGGCACATCCATGCACTCTATGGCCATAACTCATGTGCTACTGACATCATGGAACAATAAGCACACAAAAATGTCAATGGTATTCCTTGATGCCAATTCTTGCAAACTGTTCAAAATTGAAAGAAATAATGTTAAAAAAAATGCAACCAATAGTTCAAATTGGCTCCACAGACAAACTGGATGTACGTGGTATGACACTACCCATGTGTCAACAAGCCACAACAATGCTAAACACCTTGGAAAACTCTATCTCTAACACAGCTGGTTTGGAAAAAATATTAAAATGATCTCTAAAATGTAGAGTAATGCTCAAACGTAACCTTGACATGGACCAAGGACTAGTTAATGGAGCACTTGGTACAGTTGTTGGCTTTCAAACATACCCACGTGACAACAACATTCAATTTGTCAATATTCTCTTTCACAAACTATCCAAAGTTAAAAGGATAGGCTGCTCAACAGCCTGCTTTCTTCTTTTCAAAGACATGTATGTACGCAGAGAACAATTTTCTCTAACTCTAGCATACGCAGTCACCATTCTTACCCTAGATAAAGCATTGATAGATATTGGTAGCACAGTCTTTAAAGAAGTCAAGGGCTATGTAGCACTATCACGCTTACGTACACTTGACGGACTATTTCTAATCAACTTTGATGCAAGTAAAGTAAATGCTGATATTTCTTGCATTCTAGAATACAATAGACTACGTTCACCTTACACCCCCATCTAAAAACCTATCCTGTTCCTCAAAAAGCAAAACGTTGTAAAAGAAAACTACTTCACACTCAAACTATGCAAGATCTCACAGCAATATCTCCAAAGAAAGTAAAAGAAGCTAATACTTCATCAAGTACCACAACCAAAGCAGAATCTACTGCTCAAAGTAACTCAACTACCTCTTCACATAAGCAATGCACACTCCAAACAAATGACTTGGACACAGAACTGTCAGGCCCATTAAAATTTTCAAATGCAACCAGTGTAAATTGCTACGCAAATGTAGCAATAAATATTCTATTCCAATTGCCACCAATTATTGACAACATTTACTTACATAGTACAGACCAATTGGGTTTGCAAATGTTAGTCCTTCATAGAAATGCAACCAACAATCCTGACAACACTTACAGTGTTTCTGGAATAAGGCAGGAATTGGACTACTGTGCTGGAATGTTCAAATTCACTATAAACTCACAAGAAGATCTACATGAATTTCTAATGTACTTACTGCAAGTACTAGAAAACAAAAACATACCTATAAATGAAATCTTCCAGATTTCATACATGTGGAAACATGCATGCACTCTTTGCAGGCATGTAGTACAAGAAGTTCCTAATGAACGCTTTGTGTATGTATCCATACCTAACTGTGAATCCATTCCATTTCAGCAACATGTACAAATTGCAAACCATGGCAGAATATGTACTACCTGCAATTCTGATAATCGTTCCACCTTACAAATACACCGACATAGTAATACTTTTACGTTATAATGCATATGGTACCAAAAACAACTGCAAGCTAACTGGATTCACACATGGTCAAGTATCACTTGGTAAGAAAACCTTCACAGCAATAGGTATAATCTACCTTGCAGGAGCCACAACCAATGCAGGTCACTACACTGCATATATAAAAAAGAATTGTGGCTGGTTCGAATGTAATGATATTAACATTACTCTAAAACAGAGATTACCAGCAAATTTTGTAAACGCTTACTTAATATTATTAAAACCAAAATTGTATAACTAATCTGTGTGAACATAAACAATACTTAAACTTCAAAACTATGACCAGTTAGAATACGCCACAGGTATCTAACTGCCCCAAGA
This sequence comes from Ambystoma mexicanum, assembly GCF_040938575.1. NCBI lineage: Eukaryota > Metazoa > Chordata > Amphibia > Caudata > Ambystomatidae > Ambystoma > Ambystoma mexicanum. The sequence goes on from NC_090927.1 coordinate 242,687,798, forward strand.
TTCTGCAATAAGCAAACAGATAAATTAATAACATTAAAATAAAACAAGAAATAAACAGTTAGAATACGCCAACAGGTATCTAACTGCCCCAAACATCTGCAACAAACCAACAGATAGATGAATACCACTAAAATGAAAAATGGAAAATAGAATATACCAACAGCTATCTAATTACAACAATACTACCACCACTTCCAAATCAAAAACCATACACATATTCAATTCCTCCTACTGATCTCAATTAAAGGAATATATCGTACCACAACGTAGATTTTTTTTTTCTAATCCAGCATGGATTTTTTTCCCACAGATCCAATGATTTAATGAACAAACACAGGAACTGAGAAAATTGCACAGTACACTGGTTTGAACTATAGTACTTCTAAAGTACTAACTATGTGGGTCGACAAAATACAGAAATGTCTACTATGCAATGCAATACTCATTATAAACTGCCTACACTAACATGTGTCTTTTTCTTTTATCACAGTGATTGATACAAAATGTCTGCTCCAACTACCCATGTCATAAAACAACTGCACACAACCACAAAAAGTCATACAGTAAGTATATAATGATTGGATTCACAAACACCGCAGCATAACACACCCATTCAAGCAAAGAGCTGACCATAAACCACAATCCAAAATGTTTGCTTCCATGGGTATCTTATTCTGCAGCGCTTGTTGCCAAACACTACAATCTTGACTGCATGTCCTGGGCAAAACTCTTCATACAGCCTCAACAAAGGTAACAGTAAGTATATAATAATTAAACTCACAAACAACGCAACAAAACACAGCCATGCAAACGAACACCTCACCAATAAATACTACCCAAAATGCCTAGAGTCTTCAATACCAACATTCTGAACACAATCCAACAAAGAAACTAACACACATCATCTCACTATCCTATAAACACTATTACACTACTACCAATCACTACACACATTTTTGAAAACATATCCCCTAAACAGCCCACATACCACAGTCAAAATGTTTGGTAACATGGGTGTGTTATGCTGTGGTGGTTGTAGCCAGAGCCTAGAGTCTTGGGTGCACGGCCGAAGGCCTATGGCACTTTGGCCGTGCACCCAAGACTCTAGGCTCTGGCCACAACCACCGCAGTATAACACACCCATAGAAACAAACACCTACCAAATGACCACAACACAAAAACATTATATATCCACCGCAAAACCTATCCACTTCAATTAACATTCTAAAAAATAATTACAACCAACATACACACTCTTCAATACATACCCACTACACAAAATGCTCTTCTAATGACCTAAAACCAACATCATACTAAACTAACATAGCCAGTAGTGCGCCAAGTGTTTAGTATGTCCGGGGACAACTGCAGTGACCGTGGATACCGCTAAGACATCACAGCCTTCTCCCACCTAAAAAAATACAGCATTTGACCCAACTCTTACTCCCCCACCCTCTCCAAGCACTCATACACACCAACACACTCCCCAAAATTGGATGTATGCTCACTTCCACGCCGCGCTGTCCGCGGGTGCCTGGGGAGCCAATATGGCGGGAGCATCGAAACAATCTGACACACCTCACACCTCATCCCAGCCAATCAGAGAACATGTTGTATGTCCACAGACATGACGCAAGCCGATTATCCAATCCAGGGGAGCGAACACAGAAGTGTGTCCGCGGAGCAGACATAGATATCACTCATTTTTTGAGAACTACTTTTTTGGTCGTTTTTAAAAAAAAACTACTGGACGGATTTTCACCAAATTTACAAAAGCACACTTTCGGGACCAAGCCTCTGCTTCTGCCGCAAATTGGCAAAAATCCGTTCAGCGGTTTGGGCGGTACACGCGACAGACATTTTTTCTCCATTCAGTCTATGGGAAAAAAGAAATGTTGGGACCCCCCTATAACTTTGCCCCCCTGCATCAAACCTCACCAAACTTTGCAAAGAAATTCAGAGTGGGCCATATACTTTTTTTGCAAAGTTTCGTGAAGATTTGTCAATGGGGAGTGAAGTTATAAGCCACCCAAAACGTGCTCTTCCTATGGGTTTAGCAACTGAACCATAACTACATGGCTGCTACCGCAGGCCATATAATTAAAGGTCCTGCAGTAGCGGCCCTATAGTTATGGTTAGGTTGCTCAACCAATTGCAAGAACACCTTTTGGGTGGCTTATAACTTGGCCACCCTGGATGAATCCTCACAAAACTTTGCAAAACATGTATATGGCTCTGTCAGATTGATCCTGCGAGGATTGGTGCTGATTCGTCAAGGGGGGCCAATGTTATAGGCGGGATCCCAAAATGTGTGGTTTTTTGAGTAGACACAATGGAAAAAACAATTTGTTCATGTCTACAGCCCAAAACGCTGGACGGATTTTCACCAAATTTGCAGCAGGAGCGTAAGAAAGGTATCTCATGCACTGTGACTATTGTGGAAATGGACAGTGCAGTGATGGGTGTGTGTAGACTTTCCTTTGAAGAACTTGTTACTGCAATGAACATATTTATGAGTCCATTCAATTTTGTCCCAGGTCTATTGTGCTTACTCCATAAACTGAGGAGCACAGGGGGCCATTTTGTGTTATTACTGCCTTCTCCCAACCTTGTTGGGTTGTTTGTCCAAAGACTACTGACACATTGTAGGTAGTGTTGGCAATAAAAGGCTGTGGATTTTACTGCACAATTACACATATCATATTAATATTTTACTCGTAACGTTTTGCATAAAAAATGAAAATGTCCTTTTGGGCAACCCCTGGCCCGTGCCACCTTCTTTTCCCACAACTGTGTGACAATGTTCGCTGTTCTGTAATTCTTTTTTGTGTCCGCCTTTCGTTTTTTTAATTCTTATTTTTCTGGCTGAGTGGGTTGGGTGAGTTGGGTGAAACAGTGGAAGTCTTCTACGGTCGCAGAATGGCTCATACGCATTTCGTTCAAGGTGATGTGCCAATTGGAGACCCTTGGTGGCAGGGCTCCTTTTATTAGCTTTTTGTGGCCTTAGGTCATTCATTTGGTGTGGCCTTGTTGTCCTTGCCGGTCAGGTGGCGCCAAAAATGTTGCTTATGCATGTGTAACCCCCCGTCATTCAGCACTTCCTTCCCTTCCTTTCTTGTTCTGCAGAGTGACACCTGGGTCTTTTTTCGCCACCTTGGTGTGAGATCCTAAGTAGCCATTTGGTTCCCCCATTGGTCCCCTTTTTGTAGTGTGGCTGAAGGAAAGGGGGTCAAGCCGGTCAAGTGGCACAGCGAGTAGAGCGCCCGCTTTGACACCCGTGCAGAGCCTGTTAACGCAGGTTCGAATCCCGGCGGGGCCAAACTCAGCCTTTCATCCTTCCGAGGTCGATAAATGAGCACCACACACCGTGGGTAATAATAAGCAGCGCTCAGATACCTGAGGGTTTGTAGCGCTATATAAAAGCCTAATTATTATTATTATTATTATTAAGAATATGGGAATTTAGGCGGGAAAAGGGGGGATAACAACCACTGTTGGTGTTCTATACTTATTGTGCTGTACTAATATTGTACAGCTTCAGCGCCGAAGTATTCACCCTATGGGTTCCAGCAGCCCCTGCTTAAGTTCCCACGCCTTCTAGCTGTATATGTGGCCCTTATTCTGTGGCACTGGCCCTTGTCATTTTTCACCTCTTACTTTTAGCTAGAAGCTGAACGTGCGTAGAGAAATGGTACTTTGTAGGCGGCCTTGCAGGTTGCTTTAAGGATGACATTGAAGATCCTTGGATTATCGACAAGGCTGGCCGGCCCGTGGAAACACATTATCTGCAGCTCTTTCTGACAAACTACTTTTCTTCATGATACATTTGATGCTGTCGCCACAACTGTGTGCTAGAGAAATGCTTTTTATAGTTCAGAGCAGGGGGCACATTACTATTGATGTATAGGGAAATACGTGCGTGTGTACCGCGGATAAGGTTATTTTTGAAAGAAAAATGTAATTGTATTGTAAATAAGCACGTTGATACCGGTAACATGGAAGTAAATATTATGGTATGTGGTTTACTTTAAAAATTTGGTTGTTTTTATACTACACTGTTTGCTAGTAATAGTGTTAAATGATGTGGCATGTGTTTCCAGAAATTAAACTGGCTCAGGCACGCTGTGAACGCTACATGAAGGGTGGCATTGTTACGTGTCCTTCAAAACAGTGGACTAAGAATTTGTTGGAGTAAATGTGTCAACAATCTGCAAAGAAATGATAAGATTCACTGTATTAAAAGCAGACATCGGAAAGTAAAGTTTCTATTTCAGAAAACTGTGTTGTGAAGCTGTTCGTCTTCTACAACATTGGAAACATGGATTTACACAACGCCATCTATGCAACATTTTAAGTGACAGCTATTGAAGTATGTAAAGTGTACTGTCTGCCATATAATCAACGATGTGATGCATGAATGTTGAATTTGCTGCAAAGAGTAGATGTCATACTTGTTATATGAAACTTTAATTTATAGCCAAAATATTAATGTATTTCTAAATTGAATTGTTATTTCACATAGATATATCCTCCTGCTCTGTGTGTCTCATGGGTTTAGTCTACCGACCGATGGCTTTTTCAACAGTGTTTGGACAATTATTATCAACAACGGCTCTCTTATAAATATTATGTTGGAGGACAGCCAGACAACAATTTGTCCTTTTTCCGTTACAGTAACAAGAAGCAACATGGTCGCATATAGGTTCTAGAAAAGTGCAGATTTGAAAGTACTGCATTTATTTAAATTTTAAAACAGTAATTTGTCCTGCGTAATGGAGCAGAATGTGCACAGATTATTTGTTGTATATGGCAAATAATTTTTGATGGAGAACGCAAAGACTTGCATTGATGGATCGATGATCGAATTTGGCAGTAGAAGATTACAGTTTTGAGTTTCAGTGAAACTCTGAACGCTGCAACGTTCGCTAGCTATGAACTGTGTTTGAAAAGTTAACAAATGTTTTGTGGACTTTAGTCAATGGGCCTCATTACGAGTTTGGAGGTAGCCATGCCGTTTTTAGCAGCATGGCTACCTCCAAACTCGGGTCCAGACTTACCGGGCCATTATGACCTTGGAGGGCCCGGTAATTCCTTTTCGCGGGACCCAGACCCAGTACATCCCCATTCCCATTTGAGCCCCCATAGGGTTCAATGGGAATGGGAGGATGCTAACAACAGGCACGTTAATGACGGGCCCGTTGTTAACATCTTGGACTGCTAGCGGGTCCCGCTCTGCACGTCTGGTCTGGCCAGGCATCCAGAACGGGACCCGCTGCAGACCTCGTAATATGGTGGCCCGGAATGAACGGTGCCGGTCCCTTACCGGCACCGTTCATTCCGTGGCCGCCACACTTGTATTGAGGCTTAATGTTTTCTTCGTTGTGTCAAAATGAAAAGTATTTTTTAAGGTCCCCACTATTGCTGTTTTCTTCAAAATACAATGTTTCTATCATTTCTGTAAAAAAAGACCAACGTTTTGTATTTGTTGTGGATGTTTGTGTTTAAGTTCCTTTTTCTGCGTAACATAACTTTATGACATTGGTGATGACCGTGTATGCTTCCCATTAACATCATTGAAGTTGGTGAAGCTCATTTTGAGTGTATATTGATGTTAGCGTTAGGGGAGGGCGAATGTAATCAGTGCTATGCAGCTCTTTGAGTTTGGGCAGATAGAATCTTATTACGTTTTATCTACTTTGTGGTACATGCAAAGTAGATGAATTGTATAAGACTTCTTTTTTAGTTCTATTTTTTAACTGTGAGAGGTGGTTGCTACCAGAACGTTTCTTTTTATTTTCAGGGTAGGTGACAATGTAAGGTGGGGTGGGAAATGAGGGAATAGGCACCAAGCAGTAATATAAAGGTGCAGGTGGACAGGGGAATATGTTGCACATGTGTTAAATCTAAGTAAGGGAGCAGTGTTGTTCATGCTCTTTCATTACAGCTTCAAAAGCACTTTGAAAGTTCTCCCCCTTCAGAGTGCTGTGTTGCAGTACATACAGAGGACTGTTGTCTTAGAAAGATATGGATCAACAGCCTCTTTTATTGCTTGCAACTTGGGGAATTTTGTGTCCCACAGAACTAGGTGGTGTGGTTATATTACTGGTTGATGAAGATGAGGAGGAGGAAGACAGGCTACTACTGGCTAAAATTGCTACTACTTGCTAAAATTGGATTGAATTGCGTGTAGCGGCACATGGATGTGGTCCCCTACGAGTAGAGCGTGAATAAGCAGAGTAAGTATAACGTTGCACTCACTGCATTTCACTTTTGGAGCTTTAGCCGTTGGTACATGCCCATGATTGTGTCTTGGTGCTAGCGGGAGGCACTTCCTCTACCTTCTTTTCTGGATGCTCTTCTTTATCTTTGAATGTGCTGTGCTTTTTTTGTTGTGGTTGTCCTGCAGCTGGTAGTGCTGATGGTTGCCCTTGGGGGTAAGGGATGGTAGTAAATGATGCAATTTTTAAGATAAATAGCAGTTTTGCTAATGTTCTTCCAAGTATGTGTTCTGTGCTAGATTATTAGTGGATATGAGTAAGAGCTGAGCAAAGGGTACATTTTGAGCTTGAACGTTGCTAGATCAATAGAAAGTGCAGTTCTGAATGGTCCACGAGGCACAGACCCAATTGCGAAGTGCAGACGTGTTCGCAAACACTTCGTCATGCTGCGTGCACCTGCAAGGTCACGTGACACTGTCCGGAAAGTCTGCAATTATGTTAGACGTTTGCAAATGTTGACAGACACAAAAACAGTGGAAAAAGGTCAAAAAGTGTATAAAAGTGTTAAAAATGATGCTAGAAGGTGGGAAATGGCAGAGTTTTAAGGTGAAACTTTGTAAATTGGACATAAATGTTGCTATATTGGGTAAGTATGATATTAGTAAATTGTAGGAAGTTAGCATGCGCTGGTAAAGACTCATGAAATTCACTGAAAAAACGTTGTTAAAGGGATGTTATGGTTATATTGCACTAAAAAAAACCTATGAAATCTACTGAAAAACTTTGTTAAAAGGATGTTATGGTTAAGTTGCACTAACAGCAACCTATGAAATTCAATGAAAAAACGTTGTTAAAGGGACGTTATGGTTACAATTAAAACCGAAAAACCTCAGAAATTTGACAGGTATGGTAAGCTAAGCAACCATAACTCGCGCCACCACTGTGCACTGCTAAGTCTAACACCCAGGACCTCAAATATGACATCACAAATGTCATTGATAACATCACTGATGACATCACATATAAAATTAATTTTGATGAAAAATCTAGAAGGGGTTGTGTCTATAATGTTGGTATATACATATATTTAATAAAACAGACACCTCAAGGACTCAATTTCTGTAGGTTGTCTGTTGGGTATTTACCTCTTTGGCTGAGTATCAGTCACAACACATAATAGAGCAAAAGCTCTGAGAACCTGCAAAGGAGGAAGCAATTGAGTGCCGCGGGCCTGAGGTTTTCTCAGTTTTAGAGTGCAAGAGACGGATCTCACCCGACACTTCCAGTCCAGAATTGAAGTACACTGAGGGGCCTACTCTTGTGAGAGATGGCTCAGATGACTCTGGAGTTAGCACCTGATTCAGTGATCTCCAGATTGCCCATGGGCATTGAAAATGAACCTGAGGCGGCTGACAGGGTAGTTTCTGACTTGTAGGGCCTGACAGAATATGTTGTCTTCAGCCGGAGTCCCAGATCTAGTTGTCATTTGTCAGCATACTGATGACAGTTACAATCTGGCAAGTCCGTGTTAGAGAACAGAGTGGCGGGCACATGAGAGAGGTATTGATTTAAGGAGAACATCCACAAAGTGAAAGCACTGGCCTATTCCACATCAGGTAACAGGTGCAAGGTGAAGGCTTCACCAGTTCAAATAAAAGGAGCCCAAGAAGTCTGAGGCACGGCACAGTTGTTCACCAGACCCCATGTGTTTACTACCGGAATTGAATCATGAAATACGTACTGGTCATTTAGATGTGTTTGGGACATCTGAGAGCTTGTCAGATAATGTTTACCATCCCCAGGTAGATGTAAAAATGGAAGAAAGTTGTGCTCTATCCTATTTTTACTACATACTGACAAGGCAGGAGAGAGACTCCGGGCCTCATTAAATCCACTACCTGTGATTGGGAGGTCTTGTGAGAGGAAAGGGAACTTTTCCCAGGTGGGATTCTCCGAGGAAGTCATAGCTGTTAGGGGGTCCAAATACATGTCTGTGGCTATGCTGATAATGCAGAAACGTCAGCAGGCCTCTCCCTGCCAAACAACCTTTCCAGAGTGGAATGCTTGTTCCCACAGCGCCTCAGTTCTAGAACTTCCAGATTATGGGCAGGGGATTAAATGCCAGACAGGCACCTGAAAATCTGGAACTGGAGAAGACTGAGTGCAGCTAAGCTCATATGTTGTTGACAAGCCCATTTGTAAAAGCAAAAAGAGAATATTGAGGCTGAGTACCCCAAAAGGAAATACACCAAACACGGGTTTACAAAGATACACAGATCTTTATTCTACAACTGAACAGTTTTCAACGGACCAAAGTATCAGATAGCTATCTGGCCCTCAGTACATCACAGCGAATACCAGCCCTTTCGGTGTGAGAAGTGAGTGAGTGGGGCTGTACATCAGAACATTCACTCTTTTTATACAATTTCTAACATGATGTCCAGCCCATCTACAGGTTAATCATTCCTGTTTGTGCCGAGTTCAATTCTAATTTATTCACCTATATGCATATGGATTATTCCTAGTTTATACATAAATAAGTCACAATGGCAATAGTGTATCTTTGGATTTAACATTAAGCCTTCGTACATGTTTTATACAATGTAGTTCAACAAGTGTTCACATTCAGTATTTAAACAACATTGTTCTTAATATATGCTCGCGGATCAGTTTCGTTGGCACAGGTAATCCTTGATCTATAGGTCAACGAAGGACAAGGTCTCATCACATGACCCTAACATTTGGCCTGCGGGCAGTTTAGGTATGGTGGCTGGTATTTGAAATAATTATTAAAGCCAAAGTTGATCTGTATCATAAATATGTCAACATTGTGACGTCAGGCCAGCCATAAATAGGCTGCGTGTATTCTCTCTAGACTGGATGTCCCTGCTGCAACTAGCAGGACAATAGAGTGTGGGAGTTTTTATACTTTGTGAGGACTGCTAAAACTTCTGCCCAACAGGACAGCCCTCTGCAAGAGCTGTCCTGGGAAACACGAATCAAAGGGCAAACCTAAATGAAAGAACTAGCCTCACATCAGGGTGTTGCATACCAAAGGGTCTACCTAAGAGCTTTTGCTTCTATTTGGTCTGAGAAAGGGACAAAATTAGTTTCAAGACTCTTTTTTTCTAAGGACAATCTATTTTCTCTTGCTTACCCATGTGCAGGATAAAATGTGATTCACAGTCGACCAGTAAAGCGCTTAGATACCATGTAATGCTTACCTGCCCGGGTCTTGTGGGGGCACTGTGAAAGTCCTCTGAGGAAGGGCCCCAACACTCCCCACTCCCACTCCCACAAATGTCACTTTAGGTGCACTGATGTGATCAGGATAGATAGGGTGCATGTGTGAAGGCCCTGTAGTTACCGTTTGTTGTGGGCGTGTTGTCTCTGCAAAACAAACGTGAACCATGAGCAAACTGACCTGGCTTTTGTGTCTTACTGTGGTGCGAGATGAGGTGATCTGGAAGTTGCTTACCTCAGTTATGTCACTGAGCCAACGACCGAGTCCAGCTGTAGTCAGCTTTTTCTTCAGGCCTTCTCTATGTATTGGCACTTTGCAATGTTCTATCAATAGGCTTCGTTCTAGTGTTCAAAGTGTTCCAAAAATGTCTTGCTTGAAAGTAAGCTTCTTTCTAGTATTCAAAGTGTTCTGCAGTGCCAAGATGAAGACTTGGTTCACCGAAGAGATGTACAGGTAAGAACAACTTCCCCCAGTTGGTAAGTATGCTGGCAGGAAGCAGGATGTCCAGGAAGCAGGATCTTCAAAGGTAAGTCTGACCTCAGGCGACGGTGAGCGTTACGCTGCTTGCAAGTGCAGAATAGCGCGAAGCATCTGTCTTGAGGATCGGGGCAGTTTATATAGCTGAGATCGTGGGCATGGCCATTAGGGCCGGTTTACCAGCCACACCCTGCCACTCCTAGAGAGTAAGAACGTGCAAAGCCAATCCATTAGCAGCCACACCCAAGAATACACTTGGGGCTGCTTAATGGATGGAATTTTCAAGGTTAATGCATCTCAAGTGCTATGTCCATAATAAAAGCTTTTTGGTGTTAAATGGATGTTCTTGTTTACTTTTGTTCCTGAGCCTGGTGCCAAAGGCGCCAGGACAGTGTCCACCCAGGTCTCCTGTGCATGCAACCCCTGCATGCCTGTGCCCCTGACTTCATGACCATGACACTAGGTAGTACAAGACCCCCTTAGTCAACTTAGAGTTCAGTATCTTGTGCACCTCATATTCTAGTTCACCATTGATAACATCTGGTGGAGGCCTGGTCTAAGCATGCCGTGTGTTGGGGTGAGTCGGTTTTACTAAGGATGCATGAAAGACGAGGTGTATTTGGAGGGGGGTTGGTTTTTCCAGTTTTACTGCCGGCTGGCCAATTAGAGCGGTGAGGGGACAGAGGCCAATATGAGCGGATGACTATCAGTTCTCTTTCATGCTCTCCTCAGCCACCTCTGCTTCTTTTCTCATGTTTGGCAGCAATTCAGGAATGGTGTGCCACCAATCGTCTCTGCTTAAATGCCAGTAGGTCTGTACTAAACAGGTGGCATGCATCCCTGATGTGGACTCCAATGGCCAATCAGTTTCATTGTGTTCCTTACAGTCGACTAGTTAGTACAAGACCCCCTTAGTCAACTTAGAGTTCAGTATCTTGTGCACCCCATATTCTAGTTCACCATTGATAACATATGGTGGAGGCCTGGTCTAAGCATGCCGTGTGTTGGGGTGAGTCGGTTTTTACTAAGGATGCATGAAAGACCAGGTGTGTTTGGAGGGGGGCTGGTAGTTCCAGTTTTACTGCCGGCTGGCTCATTAGAGCGGAGATGGGACAGAGGCCAATATGAGTGGATGACACTCAGTTCTCTTTCAGGCTCCCCTCAGCCACCTCTGCTTCTTCTCTCATGTTTGGCAGCAATTCAGGAATGGTGTGCACCAATGGTCTCTGCAAAAATGCCAGTAAGACTGAGATCCTCCTCATTGTGACACCGCTCCTTCCTTTTCTCTCTCACTCTGGTCACCCACTCTGGGCCCTCTTACTGCTGCTACCTGTGAGGCTAAAAAACTTGATTATGCAAATTGACAAGGGGGGTCCTGGGAGTCTCTCTGCCAGACATTAGTCCTGGTTACGAGAGACTTACCCAGAGTCTTTAGCTCACTATGTTTCACAGAGAAGAAATATCCCAAACATATCAGTCTTTGTCCTGCCCTGGGGCAGTCCAGCACCGAAATGCTAGGCAATTCTCCTCTGAACAAGAGTACCAACAGCATCCCCAGACACGTGTTTCGGTCTGGTTGGTCCTCATCAGTAGGGTGGAGCTGTGCCTCTCTAAGAATAGTGAGCAAGGGGTCCACGTCTGGATTCCCCTAGTAACTTAGGGTGAGACCCAAAGCTACTTGAATATGCAAATTGACAAGGGGGGTCCTGGGAGTCTCTCTGCCAGACATTAGTCCTGGTTACGAGAGACTTACCCAGAGTCTTTAGCTCACTATCTTTCACAGAGAAGAAATATCCCAAAGATATCAGTCTTTGTCCTGCCCTGGGGCAGTCCAGCACCGAAATGCTAGGCAATTCTCCTCTGAACAAGAGTACCAACAGCATCCCCAGACACGTGTTTCGGTCTGGTTGGACCTCATCAGTAGGGAGGAGCTGTGCCTCTCTAAGAATAGTGAGCAAGGGGTCCACGTCTGGATTCCCCTAGTAACTTAGGGTGAGACCCAAAGCTACTTGAATATGCAAATTGACAAGGGGGGTCCTGGGAGTCTCTCTGCCAGACATTAGTCCTTGGTGCCATCTTCGACTCCGCCCTCTCCTTCTCTCCTCACATCTCTTACATTTCTAAGAAGTCAAACTATCAGCTGCACCCCCTCAGAGTTATTCTTCCTTTTCTCCTTTTCCCCCAGACGCTCACTATCTCCAGAGATCTGGTCCTCTCTGGGCTGGACTTCCTGCCTCTACTCTTAGACCTATACAACTTATCCAGAACAGGACTGCAAGACTTGTCCTTGGCCTCAAACCCAGGGATCCTATCTCTCCAGCTCTTTAATCTCTTCACTGGCTCCCTGTGTCCACAAGAATCAAGTTCAAAAGTTCAAGACCCTCTGCATCATCCACAAGGTTTTCTGGGTCTGGGCCTGCTCTACCTCAGCGCTTTGGTGTAAGGCACTTTATAAATCAATAAAATACAAAATACAAATACCTCCAACTTTCTCTTCCAAAACATCTTCCTTATGGAGCTCTCCACTCATCCACCTCCAACTCTCTGAGGGTCAGAAGCTTTTCCAAGCAGAGAGTTGGGGGCAGATCTATCTCCTCGGCTAGGCCTCCCTCTGGAACAGCCTCCCTGCCTCTCTCAAACATGAGCAGAACCACCTCCAGTTCCGGAAGAAACTCAAGACCTTCCTTTTTGCTTCTGCTTTCTCTCTCCCTTTTCCCTGCTGATTCACCTGACTACTCTGTGCACTGGTAACCTGGTGACCCTCTGAACTCGGGCCCAGGCTCCTGCATATCCACTTGCCCTAGCACTACCTCTGGGCTCCCCAGCACCTATGGGTCTGTATCTGCAACGTAGATTCCCTTCTCTCTGCATATATGAGCCACTTCCTGGCTGCACTTATGAGTTAACTGCACTTCCCCCTTCCACTCCCCCTTGATACTTCTCCCCTTCCCTCTTCCCCATACTTGTGAAATCTGAATGACACAAGGCCTAATAATATCATTATTTTGTCCTCTCTTGTTTCCCCCTCCTTGTCTTTTCACGCCTAGAAAGACTTGTGTACAGGCGCGTTATAAATGCTGCCTCATATCATATCATATCATATATACCTTGAGACGAATTTACGAGGGGCCTTTCATCCTGATGTTTTTGGTAGCAAGCCAGACCTGACCTTCCACGTCGTACTTGGGATCTGGTCTTCACGCTAGGTCTGAAAACCTTTTAAATGTTTCTTTTACATGCACAAGGTTGCCTTTTGCATGTGCCAGAGTACGGTGGATGTTGGCATGTTGTGTTTGCACCGCCGGCATTTCGATGCCTTCCTTGTTATATATGGATGTGCGGGGTGCCAACTGTGTAGCAGATAGAAAGGAGTATACCCTGTCGAGGTATGCGGGGTGTATTTGCAGGCATATTCACCTACCCAGAGAAGATCCACAGACTCTGACCTACTTTGCGCTAGCATGCATATTAGATATTGGTCTAGGCTCTGTTTGACTCTCTCGGTTTGCACGTCAGTCTGAGGATGGTAACTGGTAGATAAGCGTATGTCGATTTGAGAGAGGGAGCAACATTTAGACCAAAACCAGGATATGATATGATATGGCATTTGTAACGCGCCTATACACAAGCGTTTCAAGTGTTTCAAGGCGCGACGAGGCAGGGAGGGGGAAACGGGGGAAGACAGACAGCGATCCTACTAGGCCAGGTGTCATTCAGATTGCGCAAGTGCAGGGGAAGGGGGAAGGGACAAAGCGCAAGGGGAGGGGAAGGGGCAAGTGCAGTACAAGGTAAGTATATATAATAAAATGAATAGGGCCAGCTGGTGGCAAGTGCAAGGTAAGTGCAGACAAGTGCTGGGAACGGGGGCTGTAGGGATACAGAGACAGTCCCGCAGAGCAGGGGTTGCCAGCGAGGCAGTGCAAGTGCAGAGTGGCTGGGTCCAGGACCGAGGTCGGCGAGAGTGGCCCAGTTGCAGATTCGGTGCAGATTCAGCGAAGAATTAGCAGGGGAGAGGGAGAGAGAAAGCAGAAGCAAAGAGATAGGTTTTGAGGTGCTTCCAGAACCGTAGATGGTTCTCCTCAAGTTTCAGGGAGGCAGGAAGGCTGTTCCAGAGGGAGGCCCCTGCCGCGGAGAGAGATCTACCCCCAGCTCGTTGCTTCGAGAAGCGGCTGACCCAGAGGGAGTTGGAGACGGATGAGCGAAGGGCTCGGGAAGGAAGATATTTAGGAAGAGAGAGTTGAAGGTATTTAGGCCCCAGGCCCCAGAAGGCCTTGTGGACAATGCAGAGGGTTTTAAACTTTATCCTCGCAGCCACTGGGAGCCAGTGTAGAGACTTCAGTCCTGGAGAGATACGGTCCCTGGGCTTAAGGCCAAGGACAAGTCTCGCAGTTCTGTTCTGGATGAGTTGCAGAGGGCGGAGAGTGGAGGCAGGCAGATTAAGATAGAGGCTGTTACAGTAGTCCAGCTTTGAGAGAACCAGGGCTCGTGAGACAGTCAGCTTCTGGGGGAAGGAGAGGAAGGGAAGAATACCTCTGAGGAGGTGCAGCTGGTAGTGTGACTTCTTAGAGACGTCAGATATATGAGGAGAGAAGGAGAGTGTGGAGTCGAAGATAACCCCGAGGTTTTTTGCCGTGCAGGTAGGTGCAGGAAGAGGGCCAAGAGAGGCCGGCCAGAGAGCTGCAGGGAAGGAGGGAGTGGGTGTGCCGATGAGTAGAATCTCAGTCTTACTGGCATTAAGGCAGAGGTCATTGGCAGCACACCATTCCTGGATAGCCGACAGACAGTCAGAGATGAGGGAAGGAGAGGAGGAGGCCGAGGGTAGCCTGAAAATGAGCTGGGTATCGTCCGCATAGCACTGAAAGTTGGGGCAGAGAGCGGCGTTTCGGCGGGCAAGGAGTGCCAGGTACTGGTTGAATAGCCAGGGGGAGAGATTTGATCCCTGGGGGACACCACAGGTGGAGAAAAAGATGTCAGAGAGGAAGGACCCCAGTTGGACCTGAGAGGGTCAATTGGAGAGGAAAGAGGTCAGCCACACCAGAGCCTGACCAGTGATACCCAGGTTATCATGGAGACGGTTGAGCAGGATGGCATGGTTGACAGTGTCAAAGGCAGAAGAGAGATCGAGCAGAATGAGAACACACGGAGTGTTGGAGTCAAGGTTCAAGAGTAGGTCCTCACAGATGTTCAGGAGAGCAGTTTCCGTGCTTCTGGCAGCTCTGAAGCCAGATTGATGGTCATGAAGACTGCCAACAGATTCAGCATGGAGGTTAAGCTGGGAGATGGCCAGTTTCTCCACGAGCTTGCCCAGGAAGGGAGTGATGGAGATTGGGCGATAGTTAGCCGGGCAGGAGGGGTCAGAAGAGGGTTTCTTAAGAAGAGGGTGCACAAGGGAGTGCTTAAGGGGGGATGGGAAGACTCCAGAGGCGAAGTAGTGGGTGCAAAAGTCAGCCAGGGCAGGAGCCAGGGCGTCAATATGGTCCTTGATAGTTTTGGAGGAACAGGGGTGAACCTGTTTGGATGAGACTTTCATAGATAGGACTTGTCTGGAAACCTCATCAGCAGAGAAAAGGGGAAAGGCAGAGAAGGAGGGAGGAGGGGTGGCTGTAGAAGGGCCAGAGGAAGAGCCAAGAAGAGAGGGAGGGAGGTGATAGGAGGAGAGTGAGGACAGGATGTCCTGAGTTTTAGAGATGAAGTGAGAGGCAAGTGCAGTGCAGAGGGCCTGGGAGGGGACAGGAGAGGTAGAGACTGCAGCAGGATTGGCAAGGATAGGAACTGACTACGTCTGTCTGAAATTATCACTGATGGTAAAACATGCAGATGTACACTATTGCAGAAATGTACTTACCAATGAGCTGGAATTGGATGTCCCTTTCTTGGCTATAAAGTGTACAATTTTTTACTAGAGGTTCACTTCCACCAGCACTGATTCATACCCACTACTGGTCAGTAGGTTGGTGATAAAGTCCATAGATATAATATGCCGAAGAGATGGGGGTACCAGCAGTGGATGGTGGAGTCCTTGGGTTTGTGCTTTTGAGGTTTGTTTGGGCACAGATGCCACATCCTTGAATTTAGCGTGTCAAGTCCCTGTTTAATGTTGGCCACCATAACATTGTTGAACATTTATCTTGGTCTTCTTGATTCCGGAATGGCCCATTAGGAGGGTATCCTTCTATCCACCTATGACCTGTGTTTGGACTGTAGGACTCAGAACATAGAGCCGATTGTTGTGGTAGGCTAGACCATCCTGAAGTGTGCGTTCAGGTTCAGCATTAAGCCAAGCATGCAAGTCATTTTGGTACAGATTTCTGTGGATGCAGTCATGTAGCACAGTTATTTTACTTTGATCACCACTTTGAACACCATCCAAACTGCTGATGACCTTTTGAATGCAAATCATGGGAGGTAGTTCAGAGGGCCATGGGCTTGTTCTTCTTCTTCTTTGCTGAGACCCAATTTGGAGAGGTTATGACAAAGTCAAACTCTGCAAAGAACAGCGCCCAACGCAACTAGCGTGCCAATTGGTAACTTGCTGAATTCAAATATTTGCAAACTATGATGGTTTAAGAACACTGTGATAGGATGCTTAGCCCTAGTAGGTGATGCAGCCACTCCTTGATCGCTGCCTTAATGGGCAATAGTTCTTTGTCGGTAATGGTGTTGTTGAGTTCTGTTGGCGAAATAATCTTTGACCAAAGGCAACTGTGTGTAGAATATTTGTCTCCTGATTCCGCTGTGAAATGACGGCTCCAATGATGATATTTGAGGCATCTGTTTCCACCACAAATGATGGTTCTAATTTAGGGTGAAGCAGTACTGGGGCTGTGGTGAATCATTCTTTCAAGGCGTTGAAGGCCGTTCCACTTCCAGATTCCAAACAAAGGATTTGTTTTTTTGGAGTAAGGAGGTGATGGGATGGAGGACCTCAGAAACACATGCGATCAAGCGCCTCTAAAAATGTGCAAACCCTAGGAAACTCTGGACTGCTTTAACTTTTGTTGGGGAAAGCCAATGAAGGATGGTTTCCACCTTCCAATTTTCCATAACCATGCCTTGGGGTGTTAGAAGGAAGCAAAGGAATTATATTCTTGCGAAGTAAACATGACAAAGGGCATAACTTGATATTTATGGAGCCTGTATTGGTGTGGAATGCAGTATTAAACGCATCCTCTTCTTCCTCTTCTTTTACACGCACCAGATTGTGGTAATGGAGATGATAGTTGCACCAGTTTTAACCATGCCCCCAACAGCCCCACCTTTTTCTCATCACAATGACAAAAGGAGGTAATAGATGAGAATGGTATTAGCAAAATGCTTAAAATACCTTGGTGCTATCTCGATGGTAAATCTGCCAGAATAACACCCAATAGAATTATTGTTACCGCCACTTCGTTTGGCAGATGTACCGGTGGATTCCAAGTGGTGGTGGCAGTGTTAATGCTCTTTAGTTTTCAGTCCAAAAAACTCCATGGGGGATTTGGGGAGAATTACAGCAAAGGTAATTCAACTGGCAGTAATTCTGCCAAATTTGCCAATTGTTCAGCAGAAAGAGGAAGGATTTACCTCCAGCATAATGCTTGAGGCAAATCACCCACTCCATGGATAAACTAGTAGTATGGCAGAGCAGGAAAAGTGGCAGTAATTCCATGCACCCCACTTTTTCCCCATGCCGTCATACTCGCAATTAGCCCTTTAAGCTATGCAGTTGAGTAGACACAAGTAAGGTGGCAGGTAGTTGCATTTATTTATATGTACATAATACCTAAATGGCGGCACGCTCACACACACAAAGCACACGTAAACAAGCACATGACAGACATGTAGAGCATATAAATATGAAAACTATTAGCACATAGATATGAAGAATATTGGCACATAGACATGAAGAATATTAGTACATAGACACAAAGAGCATGTACATTAACCTGCAAAGGACAAAGACATAATATGGCAGAGAATGAACCACAGTACAGCCTTTTTCAGACCAAATTCTGCTAGGCATTAATTCTGAAACACTGCAGCCTAGCATAAAATCACTTAAAAACAAGTTCCACGCCTCTCAAACAAGCCCCAGACATCAAGGTCAGAGTGCTGAGGGAGGTTCTGCTTAGCAAAATAAAAACCACAACAGATAATGTTTCTCACTGCATACGGCATACAATTATTAAAAATAATTTGTTTTAGTTGGTAGCAGTGAAAGGCGCACATATCTTTGAAATCCTGGAGCAGGCCAAGTGATCCCATAACAAATGTACATACAGCGTACCAAATGACAGCCGCGAGAAGGCACACATATGTTCGGACAGCCAAAAATCCAATAAATAGATGAAATTAGGTCCCGAACAGTGGTCCTCTACCATGTGACTGAAACATCATTAATGTCAGAGCCAATAAAATGGTGCACCTGCCATTTCCCCAGCACATACGGACACAGGGGCTATGTGGCAAGGGCACAAACAAGACTGAGAATTAGAGCTTCAGGCCTGGGAACGAGTGTAGGAGAATTTTCTTAATATGGATCATAACAGTTCACCCATCCCTCCTTCCTTACTACGTAGTCTGACATCGCATGAAGGTGGCCAAGGTAGATGAACTAAAAGCTGGTCAATCACCTTGTGGTCCTTTTATCGACTAGTAGAGCACCAACCAATAAGGTGCTAAATTAAAATATATTGTTGTAGAAGGTTTTACCGAGGAGGAGTTGTTAGTTATAGAACAACCAGTTATTATAAGGTTTTCTTATAGATAACTGCATATCCTATACTCTACCATCCAATCCAGGACGAGAATAGATGTTTTATGGTGATAGATAATTGTGATCTCATCTATGATGAGTTTGTAATATAAAAAGTTATGGTTTCTGTTATTATTTAGAGATTGTATTTTGTATGCTCTCCCAGGCGCCATCTGTTTTGAACAAAGTTGGGTTTTCTCTTGCACCTGGTTTAACTCTGTTATTGAGTATCTTTTTCTCTTATTGGTAACTTATGGGCCTATCTTAACATGTGGAGGCACAGCTGAGATCCCCAGTGTTGGGTGGAGGGTTGAGGACTCCTGGCTGCGGCTCTCTCAGACAGCAGAGTATGCCTGCACAGAGCGGTTTGAGTACACACCTACAGATGAGGTTAGCAGGAGCCCAATTCCACTGAATTTCCTGCCTGTTCAGGTAGATAGTAGATTTGAAAAGTGTATGTATATATGTGCATAAGAATACCTACAGGGGAGGCTATCGTATTGGTGTGTTGTTTTGTTGTTTAATTTACAAAAGAGTATTGAAGAAGAGAGAGAAAAGAGACATTTCAGATGTTTAGTTGGGGAAGGCCGCGTGGTAAGGCGTAAATTCACACCTCCTTCGAGGGGGCACAGAGAACAAAGTAATTAAGAGGATACCCCTCATAAAGGGAAGGCAGCTTTTAGAATAGATTTTATTGGTGATATTCTGCTTTGTTTGTTTTTGTATATGAAATGATGTTAGAGGTTTTTGTTTGTTGATAGATTAGCAGTTAGGATTGTTGGGAGCATTCCAAGTGCTAGATGTTATTCCCACAATAACTGATCCAAGGCCCAAATAACCAGACAAACTCAACGAATATGCCAAAACACTACTTTATTATCAGCTCAATAATCTAGCAAGCAAAACAAGCAAGCAAAACAAATTGCAGCTCACACACTCACAACACTTTTCAATTACTCAAAAGGCATTATACCTCAATGTACATCAGTGTCATGATCTCTGCTTCCAAAAGGTCAGGGTTTTCCCAACTCCCTTGGAAGCAGATCCATAACCCAGGTTCCGAGTGCCAACCAGTCCCAATTGGGACCTTTTGGACCCAGTCCTGGCGCCAGTGGCACCAGGCTCATAAATATGCCCAGTACCAGCGCTGGAAGCGCCGGGCTCATAATGCTTGGGTGGACTTACCTGCAGCAGACCATGCTGCTTACTTGCCTCCCAGTTGAGCCTCTGATCCTCTTCTGTTTGGAACTACTTTTCCTGTTGGGTGGGGCAGGAGCCACTCCCTAGATTCAGAACACTGGAACTCTTCTGGAAAGCAGGAACTTTTTCTTACCTAGGCGTGCTGTGGAAGGAGACACCTAAGCACTACAGGAGGCTATTTAAACCACACCCGATGGATGAATCTTGCTTTGCGTTATTCTGCATCCTCTGCAGCAGAACGCTCATCGTGTCTTCTGCATCTGATCCTGGGCCTAAGGAAAAAGGCTTACCATCCTGAATCCAGTCTTCAGCAACACCTATAAAGACAAGAAAGAACAGGTTAGCATTACGGTCTTCAGTGACAGCTCTTCACTTACCTGGTCCATCGGCTGTCACCAACGCCTCGCGCTGCATTCCGGCATCTGAAAGACAAAGGCTTACCTACTCTTCGTGCGCTCCGGAGGTCTTCACACTGCATTCCGGCATCTGAAAGACAAAAGCTTACCAACTCTTTGCACGCTCCGGAGGCCTTCGGCGCTGCATCCCGCATCTGAAAGACAAAACAAGGTGCGTTTAAAGACATTGGGGAACTTTAATACTCACGTGCCATTACTCCTTTCCACATCTAACCCAGTGGGTATTCCGGCACCCTGCAGCCGCTCCGAACTTGTACCTGCAAAATAAAAAGACAGTTAGAGCGCATCGTGAAGCAGGCAACAAGCGCTTACTTACGTGCTTCCAGGCGCTTCTATTCATCACACGGGCTCCATCTTCAACTCACTTCAGCCCGTCATCCACCAAAACAAGAAACATCATTACTAAAGACTTTAAAGACATTAGAATTACTCGAAACTTACCGTTCGTGCAGTAAACGACGGACAGCAGTCCTCTGAAGTCAAGAGGCCTGCTCCCCTTATCCAGTGAAGAAACTGGTTACAGCACCCTGCCCCGAGGCAGATGGAGAGCACGGCGTTCACTTACCTAAGGTGAGAGCGTTAACCTTTGGGGTTCTACAGGAGAAGAGAAAGGGAAGAAGAGAGAGACATTCAATACCCAGTTCCTTAATCCCATATTTTCTATCTGCAGACATCTTACCCTTCGAGGCAGACATACAGTGCACAGAGGTCCAGCCCAAAGAGCCAGCCGTGTGTTACATATCACCTTTGAAGATACGGTATACGCCCAGTCAAGACCGGCGCCTCTACGGGAATCAGGTGAGCGTTACAATCAGCTACGACGTCATCATACGTGGCAAACAGTAAAAACCTATCGGGCGGAGGGATTGGTTAAGGGAACATATATACATATAATTCATGTAGGTTTTAGTAACATAATTGTCTGCCCCTTATAAATTAGGCACGCCTTGAACCACCTCTAACTACGTATAAGACATATAATAGTAGAATAACAGCAGCTGATTAGCTTCTACCACAATGTATAGTTCACTATTACATAGGCTCTTGTGATTGGTTGGCACTGTCTTCCAACCTTGGACATTTGGCTCTTTAGCAGCACATAAGCAAAACGAAACCTACATGCGGGAAACAAGGTCACACAACTGCCCAGTTCTCCAATAAGCCTACCATCTCTCATCAGTTTGGCCCTATGCCAATGCTTCTTCTTTGTAGTTGACCTTTCTGAATGTTCTCTTCCACAGAAATTAAAAGGGAGTGACGGTACATTGCTATCGTCATCTGGATCTTATGAATAGGCCTTGTTTCCTGGTCTTGCTCCACTTGTCAGGGGACCATGATTTTGTCCATCCTGTCCTTCTATTTAGTGCTATTTGATACAATTATATTAGGTGGGTGCTATTACTCTCCTCAGCCTCTGGAGACTTGGTTGCTCTGTCTTGCTTGCGCTTTCCATGTCTTTTATTGTAAACTAATTGGCACTTGTAAATGTTCACTCCTTTGTTTAATCAAAGGGGTAGTCAATCTGTTACACATTTTATACTCCTTTGAGTCTCTCATTTCCAACAGATTTTTGCCCCCCCGTTAACAAAAAATTAGGGAAGTACCCAATTACTTATCCCCGCATGTTATGTAGCCAGTATTGTTCGGAGGGTCCTAACAAGTAACAATGCACAATTTGGTGCAGATTGACGAAACGCAAACCCACACATTTTCACTTTTTTATGATAAGAGAAATTAGCCTGGGACACCGGTGAAGGTGTCAGTATTTATTGTTAGTTACATATTATTTATTTTTTCTTACAGTAGTGCTATTGTATATTTGTATTCAAAAGTCATCACACCTTTGGAAGGTACAAGACTGTAAGTGGCTAGAGGTCAGCATCCTTTCACTTGCAGTGTTGCAGAATAGATTTACCTTTATGGGTTCCTATTGGAGATCTACATTTATAACTGAAAACTTGGCCCTGAAAATGGTCGTTTTTGGGGAGAGGGAAGGAGGAAGATGGAAGTGGGAAGGGGAAACATTAGGATTCACACATGTAACAAATGGTACAAAAAAGAAACATTTATTGTTAAACACATTTTCTGCTTTGTGAGTTTTTTTTAGTCTTTTTTTTAAAAAGGGAGGGGTAACAAAATGGCACTTAAAAATATATAAATATTCCTAGTGGCGGCAATTGGCCTGGTATTCTAAAATGGCCCTTCTCCAACCATCTAGGGTGGCATCGCCCATCACTATCCAGTTGTGACATCACAAACACATTACCTGGAAGTCCTGTAGATAGGGTGTTGGCAGGATAGGATGAGGTTGCATAGTGGTGGATGAAATGGAGGAAGCAACAGTAATGGAAGGCAGTGGAGCAAAGGTGCTTTTGGATTGCAGATACTGGCATGCAGATTGTGGACCATGGTCTCTAAACTTGTGATGGAAATGAGCCTTCCTATGGCGTTCCTCCACATCATCCCAATGGACACGGATGAGGTGTTGAATCAAAGTAGAGGTTCCCAAACTCTGTGATGGTTTATTTATTTGAAGGTCCTATCTGCAACATCTTCCCTCAGAAAACACATGGAACTTCCTCAATCTCCTTCTTATGTGTTACTACTTCGCATGAAAATTATGCCAACTAGCAGCAACAGGGCGTGCTGCTTCTTCAATGAAGGTGTGGAAGTACACACCCACACCACCTCTTCATCACTGCTGGTCCCATACATATTAAAAACATATGCACTATTACTGCCTCTAAATGTATCATTATGATATCTCCCTCTGCCATGTATGGGGGCACTCCTGCTCTGAACAAAATCTTTGTGGGTAATCATAGCAGCTTCTCTTGTATTCATGTAAACCATCCAAATAACACTTGGACTCCATAAAGAAATAATTCTGAATCTAGGGGCATACCTAGTAATGCTTTCCAGCCATAAAACACCATTAAAAACTATTTTGCATTTGCATGATACATTCCTGGTGTTGAAATATTATTACTTCCTCAGTGAATGAAATTGCCATGTTTATTTTGGCCATCAAGTCTCTTCCCAATATGTTAACCGATATCTTTTGGGAATACAACAATGGTGCAGCCATCATATCTTCTCCCACTGTTATAGATAACTGTTCTGTAAATGGAACGTTTGTCATATCCTCAGAGAGCCCTGGTGTGTCCATTGGTATTTCTACAGTGGACATCCCCCTTCCCTGACACTAGATCTTGTCACCCATGTGTCAACCAAAAAGGTAAACATCCTATTATCTATCGTCACCACCCCCATGTTTCCTCTTCTGGGTCTGGAGTTACTGAGAGCACTGGGCATATCAGATTTCTCTGTGGGCTGTGCTAATGTGGATACATACTCTTCCCTGTTCCTGTAAAGGGGTTCCCTCCTATCACTGTCACACCTCTGCTGTGGCTCCTGTAGTTTGCGGCCAATATATACCTGTGCCACTGTCTAGACTGTTGTATTTGCATCTGTAATGGGTTCAGTGCTTGTTGCAGCTGTTGAAAATGCTCTGTCTGTAGTGTATGCTGCTCTGCTGCTTGGTTCAAGTGTGGTTATATTTGCAGTTACATCTGCGTTTGCAGCTGCTGTTGTGTTTGTGATTGTGTCTGTTGTGGGAATTGTTGCTGCTGCGTATTTAGGAATGAGCCTGGCTTTTGCTGTTTCTGTGCAGAATATTGCGATTGAAATACAGCCCCCCTCTTTGGCCGGTGTGTTGCCATTTTCTGCTCCTACACACCCATGCAAAATGCCCAGACATCCCACATGTCCAACACTGTGCTCCAAAACCTTCCTATGGTCCATACCCTCCAAATCATGTACCATTGAGCCATAACCGACTCCATATCCTCCTCCAAATCCATACCCTCCTGCCCTCTGCATATATCCCCTCCATGTGTGATAATTATAATTTCCTTCTCTTCCTTCCATATGTCTGAATTCCTTGTATATTTGCCACCAGATTCTTGTTTTTCTTCATTTTACTTGTCATAATCGCACTCGTGTTTGATGTATTGCACCCTCAACGCCCTCCAAACCTCTGCTATACAATTGTTAAACAGTGAACCCTCACATGCATTGCTTTCCAGAGTCACACAAGGATACCCTTCTCTTTTCCATACGTCAACTGATTGTTGGCCTAATGTCGAAATGAGCCTGCTCTTTTTATCTC
The DNA here is from genome assembly GCF_040938575.1 of Ambystoma mexicanum. NCBI lineage: Eukaryota > Metazoa > Chordata > Amphibia > Caudata > Ambystomatidae > Ambystoma > Ambystoma mexicanum. The sequence continues at coordinate 242,712,258 of NC_090927.1, forward strand.
TGACCACTAACATCATTTCTGCCACCCTTTTCTCCAATTTGTGAATCCACTTCTCTGCCCCTGCTGTCAACGATGGTAATGTAGGCATCAAATTGTTTTTATCTTTTTGTGGCCATGGCACATACTGAGTTAACGCTCTACCATTTTGTAGCAATGGTAACAGCATCACGCTTGTTTTGCACGCGGTCACAGCCATGCCCCTCACTCCTTTCGATGTCAAAGGCGACCTGGCAGATTTCTTAATCTGTTCACATATGGTGTTTTCCTAGCTGAATTTGTTGCAAATAGCCCTAAAAGTGATGGGCTCTCTTTACGTATTAGCTGGTCATTCTGCAAGTCTGTTAAGGGGTACTCTATTATTTCAAGTTTCTGTTTTTGATGGGCTTGTGGCGCCTCTTCTTCATCTTCCGCCTCTTACTCTTCCGAATCTTCTTCCTCTCCCCCTTCCTCTTCTAGTACTTCATTGTGTATTCCTCCACTTACATACACATACATTTCTATTTTATCTATTATTTTTCTGTTAACACTACCTGCAACTCCTCTCATGCTCTCTGTTTACTCTATTTCCTCTGCATCTCTTCTGGTAATGCTGTAATTAACTTCCCAACAGTACTCCTCTCTTTTCCTGCTGTTCCTCTCTCTCTAGGACCTTTACTTTATCACTGTCAGCACCCAGTCCATCTAATTTAAATACTATCTATCCTCCTACCCATTTATATGGTTTAACTGCTGCATCTTGTTCCCCTTCTTTCATACCTTCCACCCCTTTTAACTCTTCTTTTGCTTCATTTAGCTGAGCTTCTAAACTGTGATGTTTATCATGATTTACGCGCTCTGCTGAAGTGCTTTTTATACAACTTTCCTTTTACCTTGCACCTCTGGGTGTTCATATCGGGGGTTACCTTAACCTGCAGCAGCTTGCAACGTATATATATCCTGGCACTGTCATGGTTGAGGGGGAGCAGGCGCCCTGAGTTTCACATGCCCTTTGTCCTCGCTTCTACTATCTTTTTTGACTTGCTCCTCCTCCTCAAAGATTTTCCACAAACATAGTATGCTAGTCTGCACTGTACTCTTATTCCCTTATATATGGCATGTAGATATGTGTGCATATGTTGCAGCAGATGTTTCAAGTGTGTCCTTTCTTGTGGCCACAGATGAAACATTTTGCCAGCCGAGTTTTTAACTCACTATATGTTGAAGAGAAAGATATGCACATGACCCTCATTGCACCGGTCCCTCCCTCGTCTGAACGTCACAGAAATGCAAGGTGTGCATTGATCCTGGCCTCCTCCTCCCCATAACTGCTGTACTGCAGATGTGAGAAATGCTTCTCACTCAGACAATCATTCATCCTTATGTAGATGACGTTGTAGAGGTGATACATTTGCAGACGATGGAGCAGTTGGACTGACTATGACTGTGCAAGAGCCGAAGATGTCACAACCGAGAAAGAAGAGTTAGACATGTAACACATATGCATTCCCGCATGCAGTCACACATATACCTACAATCAACGATGCCTCGACATGAAGAACATGCTTATGACCCATTTAGATAGAGGACATATACCCTTTTGTTATGCAGTAATGCAGGTTGCACAAGGACACATATAACCTGCTTGCTGACGCTGAATGCAACTAATATGATAGACCATATTAATCAAAATGGAACCTGCAGCCACATTGAAGTTAATGTACGCCACTGGTAAGGCTCAAGAATACAGGGCGAGGCCTGACTCACTGATCCAACCAGCGAGCATGTTCCATCCAAGAACACCAAGGAAGTAAGAGTTTCACAGTTGCAGAAGAGATAGGACACCTGCATGTGGGAAGGCTAAACATCCTCATAAATGTAGGCAGGAAAATTAAGTGTGTGGTCTCTACACACATGACCTGAGACATTGAGACAAAGCCTATTCATTCAAGCCAGACAGAGACAGTTGTTTCCATCCAACTCAGGACAGACAATACAAAAGTAATACTTGGTTGAAAACAAATGTTCTTTCTGAAGGCCTAGAGGATCGGAGATGGTAACTTATTGGTGCGCACAGCACCTTTGGGACTGTTACCATCACCTTGGATTGCTGCTCATAGGCTGGTAACCATTCAAAGCGGCAAGGGTGAGAAGATCCTTGCTGGCCAAGCCCTATTCATCTTCTGCACTATTTTACACTTTGTTGCATTGTTCAATTGTAATGCAATAACCTGACCTGCTTGTGTTTGCTACATTTAGAAGGTGGTCACAGATGGAACCACCGCCACAGCCAATGGAAGCACTAACTCTGTATGGTTTCTATATGTAGCCTACCTCACTAACCATTCCCATCCCACCTTAGGTTTGTGCAATCATCAATTGTTTGTGCAGTCACAGTTGAATAAATATCTATGCTATTCCTGTAACCAGTTGAGAGAGCATCGGAAATCCTGAGATGTCAATGTTTAATCGATTTTATGAGATCTCTTGATATAAAGTGGGTTTTGTCACATTTTTTGACTTGTCCGTTCTTGAATGCAGGGATATCCCTGAACTGGTTCCTCCTGCCTGTAACTAGAGGGCATTGATAAAGCCCCCTCCACTTCAACGTGGTATTTAAAAAAATATATTTTATATTGAGTAAGCGACTTACACAAACAACAACGGGGGTATCCTCCATTATAACAATAAACACTGAACTTACCAATAATTCTAACAATTATCGCTTCAGCACACTACCACCGTTCTTTCCTTTTCCTCGCCCTTCCCTCACGATTCCCCAAATTTTCAATACGTTTCCATCTAGCTCGCTCCAACAATAAACAATCTCAATCTATTCCATACTTACTGTAGAGAAGCAGATGTACACGTCATCCATAGAGCCGCCCTCTCACCTCCGTCATATTGGAAGAACAGCAAGAAGACACTGTGCATACCGCATCAAAGGTATGAGAGACGTTATGCACTCAGACAACCGTATCGAATGTACCCTAGAAATGGCGTGGTAGAAGGAAGTCTGCAGACACCACTGATAAGTGAAGTCTGACAAGTGTAAAGTGATGTCATGAAGAGAAGACACATGGGCGCACTGAAACGATATACGAATACCTAAAGAATGAAGATGTGAATGAAGTGACAAATTGAATATATATGCAAACACAAAGAAATCATATACACTGAGAAGATAAGTGAAAAGAGATATAGTAGATGTATATACGCAGAAATGCAAGGTACATAAGATATATAGAAGCTTGATGAGAACATGGATGCTGGCTTTTTATAATAGTAAGTGAGAAGCCTGAAGGAGAACAATCAGTGCTGCCGAACTGACAGGCAGTGGAATACACATTTCTGGAAGAACTGAGAATATTTGTTTGGCTCGGGATCAAGGATGCCGCAGCAAGAGGGAATTGCAAAGATTGAAAAGAGTCATAAGCCATGTAGGCAGGACATATTTCTCTTAGATTAAGATGACTGATGATTATTAGAACAAATGTTATAATGTTTTTTAAGAAGCTTTTAGAAAAAATATTAGAGATTTATGTTTTGCAAAACTGCATTCAGCTTAGATAACTGACCCCACTAAGGTGATAATACTACTAATCATATAAGTAGGTGCCATTCACCCTACCCTGTGTTACATACAGGACCTCTAGAGAGGGGTAGTCAATCTGTTACACATTTTATACTACATAACATGTGTACACCCCACCCCTTTCCCAGGATTTCAGCAGAAGTCAAAATTTGTCTGTGGGTTTGTGGCTTGGCAAAGCATTGTTCCTCATACAATCCGACACTGTTTCAACAATCTGCACCACATTTTGCTTAGTTACCTGTTAGGACCCTGTAGACGTTACTGGCTACATGACATTTGGACACCACACCCCTTTCCCTGGATTTCAACAAAAGTAAAAATGTGTTTGTGGGTTTGTGGCTTGCCAAAGTGTTGTTCCTCATACAATTCCACACTGTTTCACCGATCTGCACCACATTTTGCATAGTTACCTGTTAGGACCTTCTGTACATTACTGGCTACATAACATTTGGAAACCCCACCCGTTTCCCCGGATGTCTGCACCTTCTCACATGAGACGGTTACCTTAACTTCGCCAAACGTCAATGTGGTCCTACAAGTACTGGTTCTCAACTCTAGAATTCACGGTTTCTGGGACATTTGCACCACAATGCACCACAACCATCTGCAACAGTCCAGGGTGAGGCAATAGGTCCTAGGAGGGAGCACAGTAAGTCCCAGTATGCAGCAGCACACCAACTCTTGCCTCCCCCAACGTCTGCTCCGGGGTATGTCAGCCAGCCACACACGCCCATTAGAAAATACTTAGTTAAAGGGAAGTTATGGTTAAGTTGCACTAATAAAAACCTATCAAATTCAATGAAAAAATGTTGTTAAAGGGACGTTATAGTTACAAGTAAAACCGAAAAACCTCAGAAATCTGGCAGTTATGGTAAGCTAAGTAACAATAACTCGTGCCACCAGCATGCACTGCCTAGACTAGCACCCAGGACATCTCGTGGTCATGGTCAGTTGCCAGATTATCCGAGTGGTGGTCTTTGGCAATGACGCAGAAATTCTGGACTCTGCCCATGGCCACCGGCTATACCTCAGTCACCAATGGTATATTACAATTTTGTGTACCTGCATTATGACACTTGCTCCCAGTTCACAAAATCCATTCAGACTTTGCAGAAAAATTCAAGGGTGGGTCTATAATCTTTCTAAAATCTTTTGTGCACATTTGTCAAATGACAACAAAGTTATAACCTATCTAAAAATCTTAAACCCCCCCCCCCCTCTTATTTGGTCCCCTCTTCACAAAACCCCATCAAACTTTTAACAATCTTTTTGCAAACTTTTGTGCAGAGTCGTGAAATGGCACCAAATGTATGAGCCTTTCAAATATTTTGGGAAAACAAAACAGCACCAAACTGTGTAGAACCATTCAAGGTCACCTCTAGGATAATATCAAATAAATGTCATACAGTTTCATTGAGTGGCAACAAAGTTATACGCCATCCAAAAACTGTTTTTCACCAACAATCAGTAATCAAGTAAATTGATTACTTTGGATGAGTCACATTGTTTTATTGTTTTTTGTTTCTGCTTGCCAGACTGTGTGGATCACTGTGGACTGCCATGTGCTGCCTTTTCACCCACACCAGCCTCTCCTTGTTTTTTTTCTGGCCACCCCTCCTGTCTTTCCTCTCCGTCTTGAGGTCTTGTTGGTCCTTGGACAAAAGGCACATTTCGTCTATAGAATTTAATTTTACTGCTGACTCCTCATTGTCACTGGTAGAAATGTCAGATTCTGAAGTGGTGGGCACCTCACTTGTACATATTAATGAGCAGAATCAGTTACTTTCGTGTTTTATAAAGCGGATTTGTAAAGCGCCAAACTACATTCTAAATGAAACCACACAAAGAATTATTGGTATGGGTAAAAAAAGGTCTGATTTATTCTGTTTTTGGGTGCAGTAATTGCAAGCTCATATTTTATTTTTTAGTACTGCACAGTAATACTTCTTCAGACGCCATTGCATGTGTTATTGAGGAGCATTTTCAGTTTCCTTATGTTAAAGGGTATGCTTGTGGGATGTTTTTACCCATGCATCCAAGCCCTACAATAAAACTGTGCAGTACTGGCATGGAAAACATCATGATGGCCAGAACTCCCCAGAGAGTGCACAGGGAAAACATGAAGAATAGGCTGCCACCCATGTTTGCCTATGTTGTGAGGACAGGAGGGCACTGCCTAAAACCACCAGTGGACTACACACTGAGTAGCCTGAAACCATTGGGAATGGCAATGCTGATTGCCAAAAAAGCAACTCAGAACTGTGGGGAATTCATTTTCTTAATCCCAAAAATGGTTGCATTACCAGTACTCACCACTATCAGAAAGCCGGCGTTTTAAAACCACCAGACTTTTGTGTAAAACTGAACAAATGAACAAAACCAGACCAAGGAAAGACTTGCTAAGAGGTGGATACAACGTAAAACTATATTCTGAAATGACTTGAAGGAAATGATTATTTAATGTGTACGTATAAATTGACGGTTTGATTTGAATGTAGAAAACTGGGAACAAAAAGTGACATTTAGCTGAAACCTGGCTTAATGAAACTGGATTCTGCCTGACAACTACCCCCGACAGGCGTTGAAACTGGATCAACAGCTGTGTTCCCTGCCAGGCCTGGCTGCATCCTGAGGTCACATGGCCCTGTTCATTGAAAGGGGAGCGGCAGCTGGGGACTACAGGGAGTTTAACAAAGGTCTGTCCTGGACTCAGGCAAATGTTATATTGGGGGGCCGTAAAGTGGCGTCCTCTTAGGGGAAACTGGGAGGGGCAGTGCCTCTGCTAGCAGCTGAGCTTGGGGGAAGTGGATAAACCAGTTATTCCACCCTGTGATGTGGGAAGCCACACCCCTTTTTGACCAGGGCATAATTTTAAAAAGATAGATAACTCATAGTGCGGACTTGTCAGAATTATATAAGTAATATCATTATTTTTGTGATTTTTCTGTGAACATTTTGAGAGGCGTTAGGACCCTGTGGTGTATTCTGGGGGGTTGCTAGCGGAAAATAGGGTCTCACTCGAAATGTCTGCATGTTAAAAATCTGACACTTCATCAATTGATGTCCATACTCCTTGCGCACATGTGTGTAAATTTGGGTAAATGTCCGATTTAGCAAAACCAGTTAAAAAGCGCAAAATGTTGTCATTTTTGAATGCAAGCCCCCAGGAAGATCAGAGGCGGACAAGCATGGACCATAAGGAATATATAATGTGCACATGTAATTTCAACAAATTGTATATCTGGGAAGGATGTATTTGAATCAAATATAGATTTGTGGGCAAACTGACCAGGGGAGGATCCTCTAACCCATAAACAGACTTCATCATGCTGACAATCCATTTCCTTCCCCCAATCATGGGAGAGGGGAGAATTGGGCCAATGACAAGTAGAGAGGGGCAGGCTTAGCTAGGCCCAGGCACACACCCATTTTCAAAACACATAAAAAGAGACTGCTGGGACAGGTAGAGACATTAAATTCCATTCGCTGCGGAGCATGTTGACCGACGACTTCACATCCAGAGATCCAGACTTCAAATCCATCAATCTCCAAAGACCAGAACTTTACTTCAGAACATAAAGCAAGGGCCTAAACCCACAAACTGAGAACTCTTCTCAGCAGGCCTCAGCAACCTTTAAATCATTTGCGAACTATTCCACAGCCGGGCGAGCTGTTTGAATTCTTTTGCCAAGAACAATTGCCAGAGACCAGACCAGAGATCCAGAGTGACCCAGACTGCTGTGAGCAGAACCAGAGAGCTGACCCAGATCACTGTGGAGTGCCGAGACCAGAACCGGAGTCCAGTCCAAAACCTGACCAGATCCGTGGCGAGGCCTATTTCAAATTAATATTGTGAGTACCTAGCAGAACTGTGAAGAACCAATCTCTTAGTTAAAATAATCTAATCCTAAGTAGAACTGCCTCCTAGAAATCGTATCATCTGTCATTTTTAAAGCTGCACAACTGTCACCTGTCAATTCTGAAGCTGCAAGCTGTCACCTGTCATTTTGAGTTTTACTTTAAATCCGAAAATCTCCCTTTATTTAATCGTCCGTATCTCTGGAACCGTTTGGGCTAGGACCGAAATTAGAATCTAAGCTTTCCAACGAACCTAAAACCGACTTCCTACTCCTTATACTTTTTCCACAATCACGATTCACGCACTCGCGAAATTTACCGCGATTTGCGATTTTGGCTCAATTTCTCCACTTGTCAAAATAGCAGCTCCATTCTTTCTTTTGTTAAAATCCGTTTGCAACTTGGTAATAACTCATAGAGCATTGCTAAAGTGAGCCTGAGCTCATCCCAAGTATCTCTCACTCACCATGAACCTCCTAAAGGGAATTAAAAGCATTTTCAGCATATTTCTCACTTCACTGCCACCACATTCAAAGCACTTGGGCCTGTGTTTTAAAACTCATACCTGTTTTCTCTAAGCTTGCTGGGGGGGACTGAATTTCGTATTGTATTTGATTGCATTCCTGAGAACTGTGTGCTCCTCTTTCCATCTCCTTCCAATTCTTACATTGCATAGGGGACAGGGGTGAATTGAGAAAAAGTGATTATCTTATCTTTTGCTAAAATCATATGAAGTATTTCTATACTGCATTTTGTTCCTCATTGCTTTTCCCTTGAAACCATAAAAGTATTCTTGCTACTTTATCCATCCTATACTAACTCCTCATTGATTGTAAAGAAGTGTGCTAGTGCCAGATTACCCATTGTTGATCAACATCATATGTCTAAGTGTACTATCAGATATTAATTTATATATAAGTGTGATATATATATATATATTGTTTAAATTCTCAAATAAACCTTTTAAACTTGCAAAACAGAACTACTTCTTGGCTCAGTGGAGTCAGGGGGATTCTAAGAGAGGGGTGTTATATAGGGGTAGTCATCCAAAACTCATGAACTGGACATAAAGATATATCAATAAGGGTTTCCATTCAGTATCCCAGACTAGGCATTGACTTAGCTGTAGTGATGAATTGAATCATCATAAGCCTGCAGAATTATTGCATGGTTCTAGCTTCCACTGGACAAGCAGTTGTCATTTTGAAAACATGAATGTGATTGCATACACTAAAACTGTCAAACCAAAATGGTTTATCTCACGTGCAGTGCCAGGGTGACAAGAGGAATGCCATTTGTAGCAGATTCTTCCTATGGCTATCCCCAAAAGATGTCCATGGTGCTACCAATGTATAGAACACCAATATTCTCCTGGACTTAACCAGAGTATATGTTTACTAAATAACACGTCTGAAAACAACCACACTGCCTGCATATCAGCAAAACCCAGTCATAAGTAAATAGCACACGAGATACCCATCAAAGGCCACCTAAGTGTACAACAACTTGTGATATAAAAAACCCAAGTAAACATTTTATTATACAGCACCAAAAAAGAAGTAAAAAAAGACATCACTCAAGCATAACAATGAACATTACTTTCATAAAATGTACCAACATGAACATATATAAAATAGTGGTAAAGAATAAACTCTGAAGTGTGTAGACAAATTCACAAGGGATACATACAGTATTATTATTTGATCACTATATCCATAAAATTCACCTGAGACCCGTAGTCCACATCCAAAGTACAATGGACACCACTAGGCTGTCGAAACAAGTATGCCTATAACCACTTGTCCACTAACACATAATGGGCACAATTGCTAAGGCCATCTTGGTGCCTAACCAATGCCGAAAACACTATGGGCCTTATCACGAGTTGGGCAGTAACGCTGTCGCTAATTGCGCTGGCGCTATCTGCCCTACTGCCAAACCCCCCGGCGCTATTAGCGCCGGATCACGGGTTTGGCGGTAATGGAAGTCCCCATTCCCCACTGAGCCCATTCGGGAATGCTCAGAGCTGGGGAGAAATCTGCCAAAGCCCTGATTTGGCAGACCCTTAAATCCGACGGTGATAGAGCTACCGCCGAATTTAAGGGTTACAGCCAAACTCGTGATGAGGCCCTATGCCTAGACTTAAAGAATGCCTATTAAGGACATGGGTACTCCAGACCAAAATGGCCTCAAATGTATTCCTTGTCTCGACTCCACCAAACATTCTTTCTCCGGGCCAAACAAGAGGGACAGGTCATCAATCTGCGTCCAAAACGCCCTTCAATCTTGCGCTTTGAAAAATGCCAGGTACAATAACTGTAACAAAACCAAAACAAAATGAAACCACTACTACTAATTTGCAAAGGGGATGACAAGCAGAATCTGAAAGTGTTCATCCAAGATGCACAAATTCAAATAGACTTTGTGAATAGTGTGCATTTTGTTCTGGGAGGAAGTGATGAGATGCACAAAACATTTTTGAGAATAGGTCTTTTACTGTAGATATATGGTACGTGTTCTCATACAAGTGAAATACTACCTGACGAAATGATATTTATTAAAGGAACACCAGTGTCTACTTCATGTGTGCTTGATGGGTGGCTGCCTCTGTCTCAGCTCTACTGGATTTTCTGAGGACATTGACCTGCAGCCAGGGAAGCAAAACCAGTAATATGAAATTGCATGCACACCTAATGCATAACTAACTCTTCCCCTACCCTATAAGCTTTTCAGAGGTGCATGTCTGTTATGAATGTCCTATATTGTAATATTAGAAACCGCAATAATACTCAGTGTGTCTACCTCTGCATAATGACAATCAGACCCATGCATGCTTACATTTTGACTGACAATTTGAGCCTGAAACGAAATCAGACACTCCCCCGCTTCAACTATACTAATTTGATGAACTTCAAAAAGATGAACAGCTAAGTTCTTCTCTCAAAGATTCAAACATGGGACCTGCAGGCTACACGTGGATCTCTGCAGCATAAGCATTCATTTACAAATATATCGTAGTGCAGAGTTTAATGTGCTGTCCTATTTGAATAATATTCACAGGTGCACATGACTCAATGTTCTCTTGCTAACCCTACCACCAACCCTGACCAATCCCTCCCTTTTAAATAATCTCTCTCCCCCTTCACAAAGCATTTTACGTTATTTTGTGTATGTTTTTATTCTCCAAATGCCAGACCAAACCTGCCCAAATATCTTCCAAACTTCCTGGAACGTTTATGCCTCATAAAAGAGATTCTGGCTGATTTACTTTGCGAGACAAATCGGTGGGAACCAAGAAACCTATCTTAATCTCCCAACAGATCTATTTTGAGAAAGTTTGCACAGGATTAAAACCCAATTACAGATGGTTTTCTACCACAACCAAAAGTATCCAAGCCCAAACATTTGCAAAAAATCATATTTATAAATAGAGCAACCGCCACCCAGAACCACCAAAATGTCATACATAGAGACCGGGCTTGTGAGCCATATAGTTGTGAACTCTGTAACTCCATCACGTGAGTACATGCCTCAAATTCTAGCCACCCCAAAAAACACAAATCACCCCAAAACATTTCTTGTCTGATACAGGTGAGCTTCTTAGCGTTGGGGAAGGGAATCTAGCTATGATGCTTTAATCACTCTCAATTAGCTGGTAAAGTGACTTTTGAGAGTTGCACTCTTTCTGCCTCACTGTCTTTACTTCAACTCCCCACATCCTACTTGCCTGCCAGAGTAAGGGAAGAGTCAGATGGCAAAGGTCCGGCACATCACCTATTAAGTGCTAGTGGACCTTTTTACTTCTCTGGTTTTCTCACAGCTCCAGTGTGAGAGGCAGCAGCAATTGAATCATCGTTCATAGGCATTAGCAAACCTCAATGATATTGTGGTGGTCAGTAAGGATTAGTAAGCTCATATAAGACACCTTTATCTGACCACATAGAGTCAAAGGGAAGCTGGGTTTGTTCACTTCAGTCCCAGTCAACAATACAACACCTTGAGCAATCTTCTGTCAGGTATCTCGCGTTCCAAATGAGGAAAGGAACCAACTAGCCTTGAAAAATCCAAGTATAAAAAGATCTAGTGACAAAGACCAAAAACGAGCTACAGATATTCCCTGGTCTTGTCCAGTACTATACGATATTCATACAGAGCTAATTCAGCATTGCTGGCCAACTCACAGACCACTTGATGGGTTCCAAGTTCAATAGAATCACCAGGACCACCTGAGAAGGCCTTTAGGATGTTATCCTATTTTACTGATAATAATACATCTCAGTGACCCATTTAAAATACAAATGGATGCCATCTGGACAACATGTTTGGTGGTCCTTACACAAGTTCACAATATTGTTGAGTAGCTAAACCTATTTAGTAGCTGGACACTCCATATCTGTAAAAATAACTACGCCTTAATTTAGCTTGAGTATCTAGTCATCAGATTGGAAACAGAAGCGTTCAAGTACTATTTAATTTGAGATGCATTTGCATTTCCCAGTGCAAAAATGACATGCTCAGTCAGAACCAAGGACTTGAACTTCTACGTCACAGGGTGTTTTCTGTCTTTACAGGAGTATTTATTTTCTGAAGTTCACCGGGAGATTACATTACAGGCTACTGTTGATTTTTTTAGTAGACCCCACCTTGAGGAGTCAGAGGAGCATCAAGGAGATGAAGGAAAAGATATGTGACAAAGTACCTTTCTGCTTGTAGGGACATGTGGAGAGGTGAACAAGAGAGCGGGGGGCCACTGCAGGCCAAACTATGATGGAACAGGGGCAAAATGGGGTGGATTGCTTTGTCACATCAATGTGCCCCCAACATTGGGCAAGGATGATCAGATGCAGCCTCTCTGTGTTTGTACTGGCCTTTAAATATTAATAATGTTAGTGATTCACTGTCAAGCTCTGCTGCATTGGGAATATGCGGAGAGAGCCTCCCCATCCATAAATAGGGATCCCAGGGTGGAGACTAGAGAAATAGCTTGGAATCATAGTTAAGCACTCACTGTGCCTTCATTATGGGACTCAGCTCTGCTGTGGGTGTTGGATGTTTCCACACAAGTGCAGAAGACCTTGCTTTGCTGATCTAATGTGCCAATGCCAGCTTTTGAAGTCTTGCTCCACATTACTGTGTGGGATGTCCAGCTCAGGTTGAATACAGGTGACTATGGTCCCTGGCAGTCCCTACTTGTACAGTATCAGAAAAGCCCAAGTGCAGACACTTGCTAATAACAACCCTTAGAGTGGGATGAGGCAGACTATATAAACCTTCTTGAGGTAGAGTGAATTGTGCGTGTTAGGAGCAGAGAGCAATGGGTGAGTAGAAATACTGGAAAGAGAAACGTTGAGTGCTTGGAGGCAGGAGGATCAGGAAAGAAGAGATTGTAGAATCAAGAGGGGAGAGGTAACATCAGGAAAGACGAGATTGGAGGAAGAAGGGGAAGAGGTAACACCAATAATGAGGGGGTTGGAGGACAGAGGGAAAGAGATAACATCGGAGGGAAGGAAGTTGTAAATCAGAGAGATACCATCAGGTGCAAGAAGGGTGGATAGTAGAGATATACAATCAGGAGAATGGAGACTGGTTCTAAGGGTATAGAATGCCCTTAGGTAAGAGGAGGCTACAGACAAGAGGGGAGAAAGACAAGTGGGAGAGATCAGTTTTTGGGGAGGGGGAGAGAAATTATTGAAGGGAGAAAGTGTCAATCAAAAACTGAAGGAGAGTGCTAGTCCATATAATTAAGGTTTGAGGAAATGTGTGACTGGTCCAGGAATGTTTCAGAAAAGGTTACATCTGCCTCAAGGAAGGGGTTAGGTGTTACACCCTGATCAGAAGTGATACAGCCCACAGAAGGAGGAGAAACAAACATGTGGTGCAGCACTAACGTGGATCAGGGGAAGGTTCAGAGAGGTTGGATGTAAGAGTCAGGCTAGGACTCTTGATAACAGATGCTGTGACCTTCAAGAACACACCAGTGGTTACTGGGGAATTGTTCTTTGATTGACTTCAATGCTAATTGAGGTGAATCCACATATGTATTTGACCCCTTTTGGAGAGACAGATGCAGGTGTTCACAGAGGAGAGGAGGCAGTCGTACCCCACCAATATGCCCTCTGGCTGATCTGCAGAGAATGTTTTCAAGAGACTGTGGGTTACATGAGTGACATCCCTCAGCGACTGTGAACTTTGTGAAACAAAAGACTCACTGATTGTAAAATAGAGAAGAGGTTATCCTAACTATATCTCCATCATTTTCTTATATATATATATATATATATATATATATATATATATATATATATATATATATATATATTCAGTAAAACAACTTTGTTAAAGGGACGTTATGGTTAAGTTGCGCTACTAAAAACCTATGAAATTCAGTAAAAAACGTTGTTAAAGGGACATTATGTTTCCAAGTAAAACCGAAAAACCCCTGAAATTCGCCAGTTATGGTAAGCTAAGCAACCATAACTCGCGCCACCACGGTGCACTGCTAAGACTAACACCCAGGACATCAAAGATGACATCACAAATGTCATTGATGACATCACTGATGACATAACATGCCTGGCTCACTCTTTTTTTCCTTTACTGATATATCTAGTCCATTAACACTTAGGAACTAAAAATTCCAAAAGTACTTTATTTGTACACTTACACTTCAAATATATTCTTACAGTAATTCACTTAGGGTCCACTCAAAGCATACGAAACATATACAAAGGGGAAAACACAGACTTGGAAGAACGCAATGCTGTCTATGTATGGAGATGATTAGTAAGGTTATCAACACTGTCTTATAGTTCTGTTGTTTTTTTATTAATGTACTTTACCTGGATATGGTTATATTTGTACACATTGCACGTACACTACTTTCTTTAGGGCCTAGTCACAATATGTGATAGTTATACATAGGGAAGTAGTAATTTTGAAGCAGAGCAATCATTTCTGTGCATGAAGATAATCAGTTAAGTTACTTCACTTTTCTTGTATATGCTCATATTTGTTTGTGTGTTGTGTGCAGTAATGCAATAATGTAGTTAGTGTTTTTTATTAGGTACTTATTAAATATTTCACAGTATGCAAAACTCTAATAAGAAGGCATTTATAATTTTAGTATTTAACATCGCAAGATTATTAATATTGCATCTCCATCATGTCTCCTGCAAACTATGCCTATATTACGACATGTGTACCTTAGTATATTGGAAACAAAATCATAATACAATGCTATTTGGATTAATTTATTGCTTAATGCACTACGTACCTCATGATATTTATTCCAATGATCCTTGACACTACTTTTAACATTGCAATAAGAATCCCATGTAGAGACTTTTCATGAAATGTAAATGCACATGTGATGTCATCAGTGATGTCATCAATTACATTTGTGATGTCATCTTTGATGTCCTGGGTGTTAGTCTTAGCAGTGCACCATGGTGGCGCGAGTTATGGTTGCTTAGCTTACCATAACTGGGGAATTTCAAGGGTTTTTCGGTTTTACTTGGAACCATAATGTCCCTTTAACAAAGTTTTTTTTTACTGAATTTCATAGGTTTTTAGTAGCGCAACTTAACCATAACGTCCCTTTGACAAAGTTATTTTTACTCAATTTCATAGGTTTTTAGTAGCACAACTTAACAATAATATCTCTGACTTTATGTACATGTAACTTGGAATATACTGAACCCCTTTTACTGAATTTGATGTCCACAAAATCTTCTGATATTCGCGGACATACGCGGACAACAGCAACACTACCCAAAAAGTCTGGGGGGGTATGTTTAATTGTTATATCATAACATATGAACATTGTACAAATTCACAAACCAGCACACATACACATTATATGTAGTAATACATAAGAAGTGTAACGTATATATAAAACACATTAACCATTCATTTAAATACAATATGTTCTAAAATGCAATATACCAAAAGAAGAAATATAGGCTTCCAACATGATTACCTCACAGAAACTCCACAACTAAGAGCAACAGCAGATCTACAGACCAGTAAGAACACACCTTACCAGAATCTAGTAAGTGTACTGCATTTTACTCATATATTTCTAAACTTTCTGTATTAGATACTCACAGAAATGTCTAGTACTCTGGAGTGGCTAGAGGAGCATCTCCCACGTGAGGAAATGTATGAAGATAGTGAACCTAATGGTAAACACTTTACTATATAAACCAATTAATGAATATTATTTTATATACATTTAACATATACTTTTTTTTGTACAGACCATACAAACATTGAAAATAGTAAACAAAAAGAAATATTGGATAAGACTCTCCAGCACATGGAATTAAAAATGGACATACTCATGGCAAATTTGAACAATTTAAAAACTTTGTGGAGGATCACTTGAAACAAAAAACTAGATACCATTGTCCCACATGTAGCTGTCCCCCCTCACCATATCCCACTCAATTATCCCCAAACCCTCTCCAGGAACCAAAACGTTTTGATGAGACTTCCTTCCCTTCTTCACCTCATATGAATCCAATTGAAACCCCCAAATCTCCTGTTTGTCTCAGTTTCTGCTTCACCTTCTCTGTCATAAATTTAACATCCATATATAATAATGTAAAATTATTATATAGTGTCCTAATTCATTTTTTTTAATTTTTTTTTAAAGCAGTTCAGATGTCCGCGGACAGCGTGGATGTCTGGAATGTCCGTGAAGAAACAAAAATGGAGGTGTCCTAAGAACACTATAACTGTCCATACTGTTCACTAGCAAGTTGAAACTGTTCTAAGAACACGCGAGATGTCCGGGATATCCGCAATTAACCAAACTGGAGATGTTCTAAGAACATTATGCCTGTCTGTAATGTCAGCAAACAAGTCCAATCTGTTCTTAGAACACATTCGGTGTCCGAGATATCCGTAATCAAAATAACACATGCAGTGTCCTGAAAAGTTCGTAAATAAACAAAATGGGGGTGTCCTGAGGACACTAGACCTGTCCGTGCTGTTCGTAGGCAGATTGAAACTGTTCTAAGAACACATCAAGTGTTCCAGAATGTTCGTAAATAAACAAAATGGGGGTGTCCTGAGGACGCTGTCCATATTGTTCGCAGGTGAGTTGAAACTGTTCTAAGAACATAAGCAATATCCTGAAATGTTCATAAATAATCAAAATGGGGGTGTCCGGAGGACGCTGTCTGTATTGTTCGCAAGCGAGTGGAAACTATTCTAAGAATACACGCAGTGTCCTGATATGTTCGTAAATAAACAAAATGGGGGTGTCCCGAGGACGCTATGCCTGTCCATATTGTTCGCAAGCGGATTGAAACTGTTCTAAAAACAAACGCCTATTCGTAACTGTTCGTTTCGCTTGTGTCGCACTTTTAATTAGTTTCAGGACCCGAACGGTGTCCGTAGAACACCAACGCACATGTGCAAAACAGTTCCCATGCATTTGGTGTCCTGCGGGCACCGGTTCCCTTCGCGGACATGTTTACGAAGCTATCATGTGACCGCGCCCCCGCTGAGCATGTGTTCTGACTGCGGACACTGTTCGTGTCCCTGAACAATTTAAAACTACCTTTTCAGGCAATCCACAATATTTTTCAATAATAAAACACTATAGCACAAGTCCCAGACAGTAATCCTTAGTTTCTACATACTTTTCGGGACTTTTTGAACCTTTTTTTGGTGTTCGATCTGTCCGCGGACAGCGTGTGTGTCCGCGAACCACGCACAAACACCCCTATAAAAGGCCACACCCTAGAGCTCATTCTCATTGTGTTTCTGGCTATCTTACAGAACACAGTGCATTTTGCTGCCAACATTCCAGATTTTCATCTGAAACCTGATGGCATCCATGGCTGCAGTACTGCCACCTGGTGCTACATCTGCCTCAGCACCATCCCCACCCCTCCACCACCACCACCTCCCCAAGGCCCTGAAGAGGGGAACAGGAGTGAGGATGCAGAGGAGGATGAAGAGGATGACGAGAACGAGGTAGTGGAAATCCCTACTACCAGCACTCGCCATAAGTCTTGGGTGTGGCGGTTATTTACCATTCATGGTAACGTACATAAGGCGCGTGCGAACCAAGTCTCTTGCAAACAGTGCAAAATGGTACTGAGTGGCGGGAGGCCTAGTTCGTACAGCTTTGGTAAGACTACTATGAAGTGACACCTAAAGTCGTTCCACACGGGGCCCGTTCGCAAAGTTGTACCTTGCGAGGAGCGGAGTAGGTTGACTTCCTCTACTACATCCTCTGTTCACGATCCTGTCACCACAAGGAACACTCCTGTGGGACAGCTTATTCCTCCAGCTGCCTCACAGGCCATTCACAATGCTAATGACCCTTACCTTTCGAGGGTCACAGTTGTGTGTATGTACTGTGATGCAGTACTCTGCAGGGGGGAGAGACTTTGAAGTGCTTTTGAGACTCTGGTCTCAGAGTACGAGAAGACCTGCTCACTACCTAAGTAAGGCCCACTCTACATCTTCCTCTCTCCACCCGCCCTTTCTTATCCCCGTGATTGGTGTCCCCCCTAACCCTCCTTTTCCCTCCTCTCCTAGTGTGTCGTGTTTAAAAAAACAAAAAAAAATGTAAAAAAACAACAATAATAAAAAGGCTCTTTTCAGAGCCGCCTTTCAAAGTTTAAAAATAGAAGTGAAAATAAATGAAGCAGGGCCTTGTGTATTTTTTATAGGTCCATGGACAGTCCGCGAACATCTAACATTTTGGGGTGCTGCCCTATCATAACCATTGTAGTTTTGTCTGGGAGGAAGTGGTGGCTCTGAAAAGAGCCTTTTGGTGGTGTTTGATTGTGTTTGAAAAATTTGAAATGCTCAACACCTACTACAAAATGGATGCTGTAATTCCAAAAAAGGTCACAATGCATTTTGTACATTTCTCAGAAAAATCTGATTGCCAGCATACGTAAGATGGATTCCATCTCTGCGAACAATGTATGTACTACGAAACATAATATTTTCGTTGTGAAAAGAGGACATGCCAACATCTCTTAGAAAAGCACAAACAGCCTTATTGACATTGTGCCTTGCTTTCTCCATTTGTGGACCAAATGAAGAAGAACGCAGCCACATTTGTCTCTGCGCAATCCATGAAAAAATTACTTGAGAATTAGGAAACATGTCCATGACCTTCCCAAGTCCTTCTTTCATTGCAAATTGCAAATAAATTCCAGACACATGTCCTAAACTGTTCCCTCCACAATGAATTATCATTATGTTTGGATGATGCTCTGTCTCCAAAGTAGCACAGAGAGGTAGCAAGTCCAACCACTTCATTCCACGTACTCCATGCCAGTGCACTTCCACATGTGGGAATCCAAGATCTACAGCTACTCCCCAGCTTTCTG
Source organism: Ambystoma mexicanum (assembly GCF_040938575.1). NCBI lineage: Eukaryota > Metazoa > Chordata > Amphibia > Caudata > Ambystomatidae > Ambystoma > Ambystoma mexicanum. The sequence goes on from NC_090927.1 coordinate 242,731,050, forward strand.
CATTCACCTTCAACCAATGTATCCACGAGTCTCACAAAATCCAAACAATCTGTTTTCTGAAACACACAGCCATAGCTATCTGTTCTTCTCTCAGGAAAAAGAGTATGTGACAAACTCTCTCCTGGCACAACACACCCACTAAACTTTACTAACCAATCCCTTGCCCTGCTCATTCTCATTTGCATGCCTCCCCACCCCAAAATCCCCAGATGTAACACGTGATGTCCACGGACTACCGCCATGTCCGTGGACATATAGTAACATGGACAGTCCTTCTACCATTTCCATTTCACTTTCTGTGCCATTCTCTCATTGGATATAGCTAAGCAGTCACATGACCATCCACCAATCACATCCAAGACCTCTACATCTAACTGCATCATCATAGATCAGCACTTCAAATGTACTGTTAATCGCTCTGAGTACAAGTGTCATATCATTGGAAAGCACCTTCTACAAGAAATACTGTACAAGTCTCCAAGATTTCTACTTGCAGCTGCATGCATATCCATATGAATGAACATAAACTACAGGTATGCACATTTTCTGTATAGTACATGTACAATTCTTATACATTCATATAAACAGATTAACTGACGTTTAGCTTGTATAACTTATAAAATGAACTTACTGTCATGTTTCCCATCTCCTATAATCAACTGTCACTTCCAAACCTATCTGCTATTTAATTTCTTTTTACATACACATTTGCAAAGCATGTTGAACTCACATATTTAAAGTAAAATATAAAGAGTTCACATAGTCAAATAAAATTGCATGCACACACATGTTCAAAAATCAAACAACAATACTTGTACAAAAACATAAAAATCAACGTATCAATTAACATCAGTGCTATATACAAACAAAATTACTAATTTGTTTCCATTACAATTGCAGTGAAGACCACTCTCCTGAAAAGTAGCAGCAGAATTTGAAGTACAAACAACAACTAAGAAGAAACCTGCTCATTCCACAAAAAAGTAAGTTAAATACCACCATAATATATGTACTATTATTCAAACATACTTTAAGGTTAATTCATGCTATTTCTGCGCCTAAAATAGAGATTGTGCACCATTCTGTCCACAAATCCCCATTTGTTAAACAGAGATTTACAGGCAGAATGGCACACAAATTCCCATTTTTTGGCACACAAAGGACACAACTCAGCCCCTATAATTTTGATATTATAGAACAAACAACTGTTTTAATTGTATACCATTCGAGTTACTATTTGTACTTCTGCACACCTCTAGCTTACTTTCTACTGTCATCTGAACCCCAGTTCAGTAGCACATAAATTCAAGAATACCCATCCAAACTAGTTGTAGTTGCCCAATGCACAATCACACACCATCACATACATCTTTATCATCATACTCAGACACTCATGCACACAGCACACATACATTGCAGAACACCCCAACCCATACCTTCTTTATTTTTTTCACAGACCCTAAAGAATGCCTACCAAAAATCAAGTCCGTAGAAAGCAACGCAGAAGTAGAGCAAATGAAAATAGAAGTATCCAAAATAAGCATCCATCTCTAGCAGAATTTGTAAAAAAAAGTTCAAACAAAACAGCTAATACAGTCATTTAGCGAAGCAAAACAAGCTTCAAGTACAGAAACTTTGCCTCCTCTATCAACATGTAAAACGAAACAGAAAACAATTAACAAGAATTCAGCTACCACTACTGATAAAACTGCTCCTATAAATCATGATATAGTGCCAAGTAAGCATACCAAAAAAAGTATTTTAGCAAAAATGTTCTGCCACAGAGTCCTTCAAAATCTTATAAAAACAGGAGAGAAATCAGGCACAACCCTTAAAACCTATCGTAGGAAATTATTTATTTTAGTGTTAAACAAAATGAAACCACTAACAAAACTAATGACTAAATTACAAAAAAGACTTCTCAATAAACGAAATGTCAACAGAAATAACTTCTTAAATATCTGTGGAGGTGAGTGGAGTCACACTACAAGCACAGAACCATATTTTAATGAAGAAGCATACAAACAAAAGCAAACAAATCCATTTGCCATACATAGCATTGGACAAGGTTATGAAAAAGTTAATAATACCATAATGGAACAAGAAATATTGCTTAAAAAAATATCCCCAGAAAAGAATTACCTCTCCATTCAACTGAATCAGAATGTCTAGTATGCAAATGGCCATGCACGTCAATGTGTAACATTCCCAAAAAATCTTTCAAGTCTTTACGCTAATTCCTCAATCAGTATGTGAAAGGCAAAGACAAAATCAAAATTAAACTACTGCAAAATATGGATACCTGTCCAGTGCGCAAGTACACAGGACTACAAGGACATTCATTGACCTGCATTTCAGGACCTACTTGCAAAACCACCTTCCATCATATCAAAATGATATCAACACATCATTCAACTATAAGAAATCTAGTCTATAAACTGTACTATGCTAAAAGTCCAGCTTTAGCACTAGCCAATTTAAATAACATTGTTCTACATGGTACAGCAAAAGTCCTACTTGAAGAAATCTATATCCAGAAAAAATATTTTGGAAGTGAAAGCCACTTACAGAATAAAATAGTTTTAAAACAAATTAGCAACAATTCTATGCATGGCAACCTTCTACTACACACATACAAAAAAAGAAATACTGAAATTTAAAAGTACATCTGCTGAACTACCAAACCATATGTGTGTCTGTTGCGGCATAACTTTTTAAAAAGTAACACAAAAACTGTAGACCTAACATACAAAATAGAAGACAATGAAGATTCTAAATAGTATGAATTAGCTCTCTATCTTATAGCAGAAAACAAATATGAAATAACTGACCCCTTAATACTTTACAGTTACTGCACTACAAAACTTGTCAACAGCCAAACTCCTTCACGTGCTATCACAAATCATTTGGAATTATTTCCACTACCAAAACCCGTACAACAACACAATTTATATGAGAGCATCCTAATTCAAACAGTGCAATCATTAATTATCTTAGTAGATGGTGTACCTACAAAAGACAAACAAATTTGGCAACAACTGGTATATTTACATAAAGTTAGACAAGCCTTGCAATATCTAAAAGACAATAATGAATACTAAAAAAGAAATTAATATTGAAGAAAACTTGAAAGAAACCACTGAAATAATTCAATAGTCACCAGAAGCTGGTCAATTTGAGCTTCTAGATCCTGCTACAGTATCCAATACTTTAGACCATCATACAATTCATCCATTGCACTCTAATGACACTGTAGAAGATACACTAGAAACATACCAAATGCGACAAACAAAAGGATCACCAATCAGCATATGGGAAAAAAGTATAGAAGCTCAAGCTTTTCCTCTACTCTTTCCTACTGGCAAAGGAGGAAGGTACGATGATAGACCTATTCAAATAACAGCATCAGAATACGGCTCATTACGGATGTATTCTAAAATCCCAGATTTAGACAAAATGTGGAATACATATTCCACCTACTCTTTGAAAGTGAACTAGCAACTCTATGTTACGGAGTTGCACACACCTTAAAATCAGGATCCCACTTTCAAAATATGTCAGCTACACAATTATTACAAAAGGTGCAGCAAAAAGATGAGGTTTTACAATCAAGTATTACAAAAATATATTAGCAAACCATTGTGGTACTAAAGAGTACTGTTTCTGACGTCCTGGAGATGTACGTTGTATGATACGAAACCTTGGCCCACCCACTTGGTTTGTTACATTAAGTTGTGCAGAATATGCATGGGAAAATGTACATGATTTCCTACGCATATCAAACAAAAACAAAACAAACATAGACATACTAACACCTGGAGAACTTTGTTCTCTAGATCCTGTTAATGTTTCAAGATATTTTCACCATCGCTTCATTGCTATGCTACACTTTATTTGTAATAAAACTGTTCCTCCCCTCGGAGAAGTGCAACACTTCTTTTGGAGAAAAGAATACCAAGCCAGAGGAACACCACATATCCACATGCTTTTATGGATTAAAGATGCTCCTAAATTTGGTCAAGACAATGATGCCACTGTGTTACAGTCTATCGAAAAATATGTCACTTGTGAAATTCCATCGGAAGCAACAAATAGTGATCTTCATGCACAAATTTTACAATTTCAAAGACACACATGTGGCAAATATTGTCGTTGCAAATACAAAAACAAAGGGAAATACTACACCAAATGCTGCATTGGTTTCCCTAGACCAGTTACAAAAACAGGTCAAGTAAACAACTTCATGTCTTCAGTTAGACATAGTGTTAAAGGTAAATCACCTAAAAATACCTATTACATAAAAAGAACAGAAGAAGAAAAATATATCAATGATTACAATGCAATCATTGTCCACTTATGGAATGCAAACATAGACGTGCAGTACATTGCAGACAATTCCACTGCAGTTGCACAATATGTTACAGCATGCTTAACCAAAGCAGAAAATACAGAGCTCCAAGACCTCTGGAATGACCTGTCATCAGACAAAACACTGTCTCAGAAATTATACAGCTTGGGCATAAAAATGCTCTCCCATAGAGAATGTGGCTCCTTTGAAGCAGCATATCGTTTAACCGGTACTGCTTTGTATGGAAAATATGAAAATATAGTATGGCTAAGTCTTGGTCCTGCTAAATCTAGTAAAAAGAGTTCTGAAATCATACGACGATATAGAAACAATAGCCAAACATGATCCCAACAGCCAAGACATTTTAAAAAACAATTTGATAGACACATACTACCCAAACAGAAGTACCACTTTGGAAATCATGTGTCTATACCACATAGCCCAAAACTTCACATAAAAAATAATATAAAACCCGATGAAAAAAAAGCTAGATATAGAGTGTCAAATTGTGAAGGTAGCTTAGTAAAACTCACCATACCAAATTTAATTAATCATATCAAATTGTCATTAAAGACTCCTCAACATAAAGAACTATATCACATGTCCCTGCTACAACTATTTAAACCATGGAGAAAAGAAGAAGAGATACTAGATAACTATGACTCCTATGAAGATGCTTTCAAAGCAAATGAAATCACTATAACCGATGTAAACTTTACACAGTATAAAACAATGTTGCACAATGAACAGCAACACGAAGAAGAACTCCAGGCCCAACTAGATAAGGACACACCTGACAGTAGTCAACCTTCTGTAACAGGAAGCCAAGAACCACTGGGAGAGCCACTAATAACAAATAAGGCAGAATTAGCTATGATGGAAGTAGAAAACACCATGTGTCAGTATGAAGATAAAGAAGACTTAAATATACTACAATCAAAACTAAACAATGAGCAACGTAGCATTTTTCAAGAAGTAACAAAAGAAATTGCACATGGTGTACAACATGAAAACAAAGAATGCACCTGCCAAAATTACAAACCTATACTACTGTACGTCAGTGGTGAAGCTGGTTCTGGCAAAGCATTCTTAATCAAAATCATCCGTAAATTCCTTCAACAATTGACAAACAACAAACTGTCAGCTGTTGTCACTGCCCCCACAGGTTTAGCTGCCTACAACATAGGCGGTGTCACTTTACACCGATTACTACTCCTGCCACTAGAACACCAAAACAAATTAGACTATTACAAACTTTCTACAGAAGTTGCAATGGAACTACACAGAGTATTAAAACAAATGAAAATGCTACTAATAGATGAGCTGATCATGGTCTCCAACCTAATGTTGGCTTTGATTCACCTCAGATTACAACAAGTACTCAAAACAGACTACAAAGAGCTCTTTGGAGGAAAACACATTATTGTTTTCAGAGATCTTCTTCAATTGACACCAGTGAAAGGTGAGCCTATTTTTAAAACCTTAGGACACAAACTCTGCCGTAAAACTGTTGGCAGCATAGAAAATGTCAACCTTTGGCAACATTTCCAATACAGAGAATTAACAGAAAACATGCGGCAATCTGCAGATCTCACTTATGCCAACATCTTTAAAAGTATTAGAGTTGGTATACTATCTCAAGAAGTACAAGCAATATTGAAAACCCGGCACATTCATGCACTTCATGGTGATAATGCATGTGCTACGGATGTTATGGAACAATTAGCCCACAAAAATGTCAATTGTATGGCCTTAATGCCAACTCTTGCAAGCTGTTTCTAATTCAATGAAACAATGTTAAAAAAAGAAATGCAACCAATAATTGAAATTAGCGCCACAGACAAACTAGACATACATGGTATGACACTACCCATGTATGAACAAGCCACAACAAGACTAAATAGTTTAGAAAATGAATTCTCCAACACAGCTGGATTGGAAAGAATATTAAAATTATCCTTAAATTGCAGAATAATGCTTAAACATAACCTTGACGTGTATCAAGGACTAGTTAATGGAGCACTGGGTACAGTTGTTGGCTTTCAAACATATCCACGTGACAACAACATTCAGTTTGTCAATATTCTCTTTCACAAACTTTCAGAAGTGAAAAGGATAGGACGCTCAACAACTCGATTCCTTCTCTTCAAAGACATGTATGTACGCAGAGAACAATTTTCTCTAACTCTTGCATACGCAGTCACCATTCATAAATCACAAGGTCTTACACTAGACAAAGCATTGATAGACATTGGTAACACAGTCTTTAAAGAAGGCATGAGCTACGTAGCACTATCATGCTTACGCACACTTGACGGTCTATATCTAATCAACTTTGATGCAAGTAAAGTAAACGCTGATATTCCTTGCATTTTAGAATACAATAGACTTCGATCACAATATACCCACCATCTAAAAACATATCCTGTTCCACAAAAAGTAAAATGTTCTAAAAGAAAACTAAATCAAACAAAAATGCAACAGGATGTAACTGCAAATCCTCCAAAGAGAATAAAAAAAATAATACTTCATCAAGTATCACAAACAAAAAAGAAACTATTAGGGAAAGTTAACCAGGTACTTCTTCAAAAAAGGTAGACAAACTCAAAAAAAAGCACTCAGATTCATAACTACCTGGTCCATTTAAACTTTCAAATGTAATTGGTGTAAGTTGCTACGCAAATGTAGCAATGAATATTCTATTTCAATTACCTCCAATTGTTGACAACATTTACTACTTACATAGTACAGGCCGATTGTGTTTGCAAATGTTAGTACTTTATAGAAATGCAACAAATAATCCTGACAACACGTATAGTGTTTATGGAATAAGATAACAATTGGACTACTGTGCTGGAATGGTGAAATTCACTATAAACTCACAAGCAGATCCACAAGAATTTCTAATGTACTTACAAGTACTGGAAAACAAAAACATACCTATAAATGAAATGTTCCAGATTTCGTACATGTGGAAACATGCATGCACTCTCTGCAACAATGTGACACAAGAACAAATCCGCAATGAGCGCTTCGTGTATGTATCAATACCTGATTGTGAATCTGTTCCATTTCAGCAACTTGTACAAAATGCAAACCATGGTAGATTGTGTACTACCTGCAATTCGGATAATCGCTCCACCTTACTTATACAAACACATAGTAAATACGTAATATTAATGCTTCTACGATACAATGCAGATGGTCCCAAAAACAACTGCAAGCTGACTGGATTCACACATGGTCAAGTATCACTTGGTAAGAAAACCTTCACAACAATAGGTATAATCTACCACGCAGGTGACACAACCAATGCAAGTCACTATACTGCATATATAAAAATAAATGTGGGTGGTCCGAATGTAATGATAGCACCATTACTCTAAAGCAGAGATTACCTGCAAATCTTACAAATGCTTATTTAATCTTCTTAAAAACAAAATGTATTAACTAAACTGTACTTAAACATTAACAAAACTTCTATTAAAAAACTATAAACTGTTAAAATATGCAAACAGCTATCTAACTGCCCCAAGATTCTACAACTAAACAGATAAATGAATACCACTAAATTATATCATAAAATAGACAGTTAGAATACGCCAACTGGTATCTAACTGCCCCAAGATTTTCAATAACCAAACAGATAAATCAATACCACTTCATTATATAAAAAAAATAGACAGTTAGAATATGCCAACAGGTATCTAACTGCCCCAAGATTCTACAACAACTAAAGAGATAAATGAATACCACTAAATTATATCATAAATTAGACAGTTAGAATACGCCAACTGGTATCTAACTGCCCCAAGATTTTCAATAAACAAACAGATTAATCAATACCACTTCATTATTAAAAAAAATACACAGTTAGAATATGCCAACAGGTATCTAACTGCCCCAAGATTCTACAACAACTAAACAGATAAATGAATACCACTAAATTATATCAAGGAATAAACAGTTAGAATATGCCAACTGGTATCTAACTACCCCAAGATTTTCAATAACCAAACAGATAAATCAATACCACTATATTATAACAAAATATAGACAGTTAGAATACGCCAACTGGTATCTAACTGCCCCAAGATTTTACAATATCCAAACAGATAAATCAATACCACTTCATTCTTTCAAAAAATAGACAGTTACAATATGTCAACAGATATCTAACTGCTCCAAAAATCTGCAACAAGCCAACATATAGAACATTAGCCAGAAACAACAAGTGAACACTGAAAACAAACAAACAAATAGATTGTAGCATAACACATTTTTTTTAATCCAACATGGATTTTTTTTCCCACATACTCAATGATTTTAGCAACAAACACAAAAACTGAGCAAATTGCACAGTACACTGGTTTGTAATCTACTAAATATGAGGGTAAAAAAAAAACGTTGATTATTCCATGTTATAAGTCGTTACAAAATACCAATGCTAACATGATCTTTTCTTTTATCACAGAAATTAACAAGGAATGCATGTACTCCAGTTACTAAACCAAACAGTAAGTATATTATAAAAAGTATAACCATTGCAGCAAACCACACCCATGTGACTTATAACTTCACAGTTTATAAATCTGGTCTTGACCATGCACCCAAGAATCTAGGCCCTGGCCACAACCACTGCAGCATACCACACCCATAATAGCTTATGACTTTGCTGCTTATAAATTTGATCTCGTCCATGCACCCAAGACTGGATAAACCACTATGGGTGTGTTATGCTCCGATGTTTGTGGCCAAGGCACAGAGTCTTCCGTGCATGGCCATACGGCCATGCTCCAAAGACTCTATGCCGTGGCCACAACCAACACAGCATATCACACCCATAGAGTCAAACATTTTAACTATGCCATATGGGCACTTTTAATGTCCGCAAACATGACGAGTGTTCTTAGAACACTTTCAACTTGCCTGCGAACAGTACGGACAGGCATAGCATCCTCAGGACACACCTATTTTGTTTATTTATGAACATCCCACGACACTTGATGTGTTCTTAGAACAGTTCCAACTTGCCTACGAACAGAACAGACAGGTATAGCGTCCTCAGGACACCCCCATCTTGTTTATTTACAAACATCCCAGGACACATGTTCTTAGAACAATTTCAATTTACCTACGGACAATACGGACAGCATACTCAGGACATACCCACTTCATTTATTTACGAACATTTCAGTACACCATGTGCGTTCTTAGAACAGTTTCAGCTTGCTTGCGAACAATTCAGACAGTTCTAGCATCCTCAGAACACCCGCATTTTGTTTATTTACAAACATCACAGTACACTTGATGTGTTCTTAGAACAGTAGCAACTTTCCTACGAACCATACAGACAGGCTTATTGTCCATTTCCTTTATTTACAAACATTTCAGGACACCCGTATTGTCCGCGTTCAGAACGAACACAACAGGGGTGCCGGCCACCTAAATAAATACAGCATTTAACCCATCTCTTACTCCTCCACCCTCCCCAAACAGTCTTACACACCAAAACACTTTACTAAATAGTATTTTTCCTCCAAGTTTCATTGCGATGTCCGTGGACGTCTGCAAATCCAAGATGGCGGCGTTTCCAAAAATCTGACGCACTAAAGGCTCTTCACCGTCCCATCAGCGAACACGTTGCATGTCCGCGGACATGACGCAAGCCGATTGGCCAATCAGGACCCTGTCTGCGGAGCGAACAGGGAAGTGTGTCCGCGGACCGAACATAGATATCACTAATTTTTTGTGACCTACTTTTTGGTAATTTTTTAAAAAACTACTGGACGGATTTTCACCAAATTTGCAAAAGCACGCTTTCGGGACCAAGCCGCTGCTCCTGGTCCAAAATTGGTGAAAATCCGTCCAGCGGTTTGGCCTGTAGGCGTGAGCAAAGTTTATTCCCCATTCAATCTATGGGAAAAAAATACGTTTTGGGACCACCCCCTATAACTTTGCCCGCCCCTGGACCAAACCTCACCAAACTTTGCAAAAAAATTCAGAGTGACCATATACTTTTTTTGCAAAGTTTGGTGAGGATTCGTCCAGGGAGAGCAGAGTCATAAGCCACCCAAAAAGGGCTCTTCCTATGGAAACAGCAACTTAACCATAACTACACAGCCACTACTGTGGCTGTGTAATATATATATATATATATTCAATGAAAAAACTTTGTTAAAAGGGTTGTTATGGTTAAGTTGCGCTACTAAAAACCTATCAAATTCATTGATGTTATCAATGACATTTGTGATGTCATCTTTGATGTCCTGGCTGTTAGTGTTAGCAGTGCACAGTGGCGCGAGTTATGGTTGCTTATCTTACCATTAATGCTGAATTTCAGGGGTTTTTCGGTTTTACTTTGAACCATAATGTCCCTTTAACAAAGTTTTTTTACTGAATTTGATAGGTTTTTAGTAGCACAATTTAACCATAACGTCCCTTTTAACAAAGTTTTTTCATTGAATTTCATAGGTTTTTATTAGCGCAACTTAACCATAACGTCCCTTTAACAAAGTTTTTTACTGAATTTCATAGGTTTCTATTAGCGCAACTTAACCAAAACGTCCTGTTAACAAAGTTTTTTTACTGAATTTCATACGTTTTTAGTAGCGCAAGTTAACCATAAACTCCCTTTAAGAAACTTTTTTCATTAGCACGCAGACAATATACAAAGATGGAGTGTAAAAAGCAATTTCTCAGGGATGGCTTTACACAGAATGTTGCAAAGTAAGAATTTATGCTCGTTCACAGTGAAGGTCAGCTGTTTCCATTTTTTGCTTGCAGGCCGGAGTGGCCCACGACTCGCACTATAAGGTTCTATTGTTTTTTGACCTTGACAGACAGGGATCGTACCAAAAGACTTCTTTTGAAGGAGGGGTGCAAAAACGTAAGAGACGATAAGGATGAAATTTCTGAAACAAAACTGCTTTCATATATTATATCACTATGAGAAAGATCGTTGGCACAGACGCAGTCGTGTTTAGGGACTGCATTATGCGTAGACAATGGAAAATGCCAATATAATGTAAGTAACCCTTTACATTATTTTATACCGGAATATAATAACAATAGCGTGGCGTTAAAGCCCGGTTAAGTTGTACTTGTTCGTTCAATGTGGCATATTGTTTTGTACCGCGCACTATCACCGCCGAAGTGGTCCGCTGGCGCTCAGACGGCTCTGAAAAAGGCAAAGGAGAGAGGGTGGGTTAGTGGGAATAAGTTAACATACTCCGTTGCACTATCCTCGCTAGCAAATAGTTTCACACCCTAATAAATAAAATTAATATTTTTAATGAAGATCGGCTTGTGCGACTAATTTATGTTTTTAAAACAGATACATCCTTCCCTACTGTCAATGCCATGATTTTCAGACCCCGGCCGACGCATTTTTTAACTGCCAGGTGCAGCTCCGAGTAAACAACTTCGTGGCCCTCACCATTTTATGGGACAATCGCCAAGTACCAATATGTCCTTATACGGTACTAGCGGCTAGAAGCAACACACCAACCGTTATGGTGGTCTAATGCCTCGTTGTTGGAACAGTCTTCCGATTATCAGTGCAACCACAGTCCTTCTTTTATCATAAACCAACACCCTGTGTAACGCAAAGGAACAGCGCGTGACTCAAGATGAACTTTTGCAGATCGACAGCAAAGACAAATGCAAATCGCTGAATATTCTCTAAACATTTGATGTCAAATAAATGTACTTTACGAAATGTACAATCTTGCTGTTTGCTTTTAAATCACAGTTTCATATTCCGAATTGTGGCGCGCTGTGTTGTGAGATGATCTGTGGTTTTTTACCGGATTCTGTATGAAGTCGCGTAGGAGCAGTGTTGGCAACTCCTTAGTAAGAAAGTAGCTATTGGCCGTCACAAAAGTAGCTAGAAGTAGCTAAATGACGTCATAACCTAATTTGCATAATTCACCAGGTGCATGATGGGTGATATCCGAGGGCATGGTTGTTATAGCCTCTCATTGAGCTCACCCCTTTTTTGTAATGAAAGTTGCGAATGCACAGATGCAAACTCATTTCATCCATTTGCATACATTCACATGCAAATGCACTAGTATTTAAATAAACCCCACAATGATTAGGTTGTTCTGTTGTCGCTTCTTAAACGTGTACTGCCATTTTTAATATGCTAGTATTTTATAATCCATAATGCCTCGTTGTTGGAACAGCCTTCCGATTATCAGTGCGACCATAGTGCTTCTTTTATCATAAACAAACACCCTGTGTAGCGCAAAGGAACAGCGCGTGAGTCAAGATGAACTTTTGCGGATCGACAGCAAAGACAAATGCAAATTGCTGAATATTCTCTAAACATTTCATGTCAAATAAATGTACTTTACGAAATGTACAATCTTGCTGTTTCCTTTTAAATCACAGTTTCATATTCCGAATTGTGGCACGCTGTGTTGTGAGATGATGTGTGTTGTTTTCCGGGTTCTGCGTAAAGTCGCGTAGGACTGGAGACGACTGGGCGCATTTGGCTACGCACCCTGTAACGTCACGGAGAGAGACGGGAATATGAATGCTTTGATAATGTCAGGCTTAGGGGTGGGAGATATGATTTAGTGTCGCAAAAACAGGTCAGCCAGGTCGATGGGGCAAGTGATAGGATTATTACATAATGTCGGCGCACAGCAGCCTGATTTATCGTTTGTTTAGTGGACAAAAAGTTGTGTAAGGCCCATAGGGAATTGTAATGTCAGCGGACATAAGGAGGGTTCTTAGAGCACTTTCAATCTGACAACGAACAATATGGACAGCGTTCTCAGAACACCCCCATTTTGTTTAATTGCAAACATTTCAGCACCGCAAGTGTTCTTAGAGCACATTCAACTTGCCAGAGTACAATACGAACAGCGTCCTCAGGACACCCCCATTTTGTTTATGTACTAACATTTAAGGACACCGCGAGTTTTCTTAGCTCAATTTTAGCTTGCTTACGAACATACTCCGTCCTCGGAACACCCCACCATTTAGTTTATATAGAAAATTTCAGAACAGCCTTGTTGTCCGCAGACAAATCGAACACAACAAAAGCGTCTAGCACATAAAAAAAAAGAACATTGAACCTATCTCATACTCCCCCACCCTCCCCAAACACTCTTACACACCAACACACTCCACTAAATACAATTTTTAATCCAAGTTTCACCACGCTGTCCGCGGTCGTCCGCGAATGCAAGATGGCGGGTGCCACAGAAAATCTGACGTGACGCCATCCAATCAGCGAACACGTTGCATGTCCGCGGACATCACGCAAGCCGCTCGGCCAATCAGGGCACTGTCCGCGGAGCGAACCGGGAAGTCCATCCGCGGACGAACGGAGATATCACTAATTTTTTTGCCTTACATTTTGGTCATTTTTTAAAAAATGCTGGACGGATTTACACCAAATTTGCAAAAGCACGCTTTTGGGACCGAACCCCCGCTCCTGCCGCAAATTTGGTGTAAATCTGTCCAGCGGTTTAGGCTGTAGGCGTGCGCAAAATTTTTCCCCATTATGTCTATGGGAAAAAACAAAAGTTTTGGGACCCCCCCAATAACTTTGCCCCCCCTGGACCAAACCTCTCCAAACTTTGCGAAGGAAAACAGAGTGGGCCATATACTTTTCTTGCAAAGTTTGGTGAGTATTCGTCCAGTGGGAGCGAAGTTATAAGCCACCCAAAAAATGTTCTTCCTATGGAAACACCAACTTAACCATAACCACATGGACGCTACTGCGTCCATGTAATATACCATTATGTTGGCTGTTACCATAAAAGCTTACAACAACAATTAAAATAATGGCAGAAATCAATTCTGATTACATATAACATTTGGGATTAAAGGTCTTAACCACAAAAATGTCATAAAAATGCCTAACATGTCTATCATAAATCATATCACAAAAACGATGAATACTAATGCATTTCATAGGCCATAAGTAATTCATGCTAATTTATGGGTGGAATATAAAATGCAAGTTGAATTTAAATTAAATCATAATAAGCTTGTTTTTGCTATTTCTTTCCTTGATCAAATGCTTTCATTAGGAAAGTGGTAATAACCTCAAACACATAAAGTGACGATAGCCCTAATAAAAGTGCAAGCATCATTCCTACAACTAATTCCAAAAGTGTTGATAATTTTCGTACAGAGGAACCTTGTTTTCCATCTAACATAATAGAGACCATTTTGATGTCCATTACTAAGTTTGCCCTTCATGAAATCCTCAGAATGTGACAGACACTAGTCCAAAAATGTATTCCAGGGGCCTGACAGTGTGGTTTTCTATTTTACAATTCTGACTTTTTTGTATACGGCATATTTCTGCGCTGTTTTTTTTCAGCCTAGTGTGGATCATTCATGTTCATGTTACTTTGTTAATATCCATACTGAATTTCAATCTCTATAGTGCATTTGTCTCTTCACTGTATATTGAAATGCATATGTTGTTGCAAAATAATAAATATCATTTATATTCTTAGATAGCAGCTCACGCCAGATTCCTCCAGCTTCTAAATTCTAAAACAAATACCATTTATACCCAGTTTATAGCTACTCAGAACCCAGCCACTCATGCACGTTTAAGCCTTGATTTCTCAAAACTACAATGGGTAGTGAAGGTTGTGAGGAATTGCCATCCGTCAAGGGTGCAAAGCCCTGTTTTTTATTTAATTAAATAATAAGATGATGCCTGTAATTCCATCTCTGAAAAGGAAATCTGCTGATCAGATTCCCATTTCATAAACTCCCCAAAGCAGAGTATCTCTGTCTGCTGAAAGGCTCGACGAAGCTAGCCCTTGAACAGCCGCCCATTGACCGCACCGAAGGTCACCACTTCAACGACCATCACCCGCGGACTTGAAACTCTGGAGCATCACTCATCTACCCCTCAAGGTGGCTAAAGCCCGACTCAGCCTGGCCCAAAGGCAAAGCAATCCTGGGGCTGCCCTGATCAGCATCCTTGTGCGCCGCCCTTCGACCGCACAGAGTGAACGCATTTGCCCCTACTCAACATCCACTTGCTATTTGGGCCCACACGATCCAATGTCCTGAACTGTGCTTGATCAACTTGCATCTATGTTTGACATTGGGCCGTACTCTGTCAACCTACCAAGAACTGAATCACGTTACTGTTGCCTCTGGACTGCTCCCTCGGTCCACTTGGACCCTAGAGACTAGTTAGGACATGATCGCTCCTGTTTTCACCAACAACATATCCTTGTTGTGGGCTAGTAATCTACCTACCACCCCTGGAAACGCACTGAGTCTGATGCATCTTCCCTGTTCTTCCTTTGGGGTGGCTTTTTGTACAGAGTATTCTACGTGTAGACGGTGTGTTTTATTAAAGATTATATATTTCTATAGAACCTTGATTGGACTTTACCTTTATTTTGGACTGTGATAATATGTTGTTTGTTTCACTACTGGTTGACATTCACAACCCTCTTAAGAGTATAGCCTTTCCTCGGCCACGTTACCATAAAAGGCGAAGGAGGTTTATGTCTTAATGGTCCCTGTTTTACATTCATGATTGTGGTATGTTTTTTGTTTGTACTGTGAGGGCTGGGTGGCCCATTTCATCCCTACCCATCGTTGTACTTCTGCTGAAAAGAATTATTCGTCACAAAGGCATATTAAAGAATTTCTAAATAGTCGATTTTGAGTGATCTGCAAGGAAAGACACAGCATGGAAAAGTTGAACATCTGTTCCACCTCTGCCATGCATTGAGGATGATTATATATCGATATGGTTGGTTGTTCTGAACTCCACTCTTTATGACGCGCTTCATTATTATTTGCGTACATTTGCTATTCTGTTTCACCAGAGGCGTTGCTGGGGCAGAGGGGGGGGGCTGAGGGGGCTATAGCCCCGGATCTTTGGTTGCAGCCCCGGATAGAAGCTTGGGTGCCGCAACCAAAATGCTTGCTAGCCCTGAGTCCTGCCAGTCCATACATTAGATTAGCCCCTGATCTTTTCCAGACCTAGCAACACCCCTGTGTCTCACAATAAGACAGGGGGCATGTATTCATCTCAGCAATACCATTTTTTTCTAATTTCACATCTGCACAAATACAAGTAATGTAAGATTCAAAACATGTACATACACTGCAGCAGTAACAGCTCAAAATGAACATATATTCAACATCTGCGGCTTTATAACACATTCCTTTAAAACAAAAGTAAAGTAGAGGAGTAGTTCTCATCAAATATTTCGAACTGTGTAAGTAGTGAAAATCCTACCAGACAACTCAGGAAAACAGAACAGCAGTCTTAGAGAGACTACATCAGAAGGCAAGGGAGAACTGCCAGTAGATGAGAAGGCCTCATCTGCCATGTGACAACGGAAACTCGTGTTCAAGGACTCTGATGGAAAGGGAACTACAAAGAAACAACATCCTGTGGAGCGGCCGCGAGGATCTCCAGGCAGGGGAATGACAGGAGAAGGGTGACATCTCCCAACACTAGCTGGTATAATGTGAGCAACAACATTGCAAATGGAAGCTTTAACCTGCCTGTTCGGATAATTTACACCAGAGGCCCAAAGCATAATTGGCAGGCTAAAATACATCACATCTTGCAAAAAGCAATAAACAGTGACATGTTTCAGATTGTCAACCCGTTACAGTAGAGGTTTGGTCCACACCAACACAAAATAGCTCCTTTCTATTTCATTTTCATTGAATTCTTCACCATTCAGAGAAAGGCAGAGTAATAGCAACTTATGCTAATTGAGAATGTGCACCGTGATTCCATCCAGTAAGAATACTGCGGTTACACTTAACTTCTCAAAGCCCATTTCCATATAAGCACAACAGGTTATAAGCAATGAATATGGGCCATTAAAGGGCTCTGGGAGGGGAAATACATCTGCGTTTTCAAAGCAGAGATGTGTGCGTTCATAGACGCACGTACAAGAAAGTGAGAAAGGACAATTTCCACATGTGATGACTAAAGAGGTGGCCATGGCAGAGCTCAGTAAGGGGATCACTGCTCTTGCATTTCTGATTTGATTGCTGATTATCCAGGTTGTCATAACTGATTGGTACAAAGGACAATGGGCTCACTTGTGACCACTGCGTTATCATATGCCTTTTTCTCCTTCCCTAACTGCTGCACATATGTTGGTTTTCGACCACTTTCAGCATTGCTACTTCAATATGCCTTTGCATGCAACGGAATCAATACAATTATTACTATGGAATTTGTTTATGCAAATGGGGCCAACATTGAAAAAATGCAGCGATGCAGCCCAATTTTAAAATTAAATGTTCTTGAAAATATATATTTGCACCGTACAACCGGTGCAACACAAATGTATTTTTTATGTATTTATTGATCACTTGTTAGGCGCTTATACCATTAGCAAAACTGTGGGGACAGGGGAGGTAGACAATGAATTACATCAATGATAAATCATTGAAATAAAAGTACAAACACATAATGAGGATAAAGGGAAGGGGAGACACATCTAATATGCCTTGTGAGTGTTCAGAATGTGCAAGTGCAGATGGGGGAGTGTTGAGGGATAGGTGCTTTGATGCTCATGGAGAAGTGCTTGAGGTAAGTGCTAATAGAAGAAGAGCGTAAGTGCAACCACCCATTAGTAGGGTGGGCCAAGTAAATGCAGCAGCAGGAAAGCGGCTGGGATGAGTGATGTGGGGGGGTCAAATATATGTATTCTTCATCAGTCAGCCTTTACAATGTTTCAGAATTGTCACTATTAATGCAGAAATGTTCCACACTAAAGCATAACATCCTAGGATATGCATGTGTTCCCAACAGCAGTATTTGAAACATGGTATGTGGTGAACATCCCCCAGACTTGCTAACATGGTGCTAACTTCCAACTCATAAAAAAACTGTGAGAGAACAGAAGTTGGTGTGTAAGCCCCACAAAGACTTAGGAAGGTCCGACGGGGGACCTCCTTAAACTCAATTATTCCCCACCACATGCAACCTGTGATGAATGCGATTTGGCAAGGGTGTAGAAGCTCTGGCTTTGATTAAATCAATACAATACAGGTTATTCATAACCGAAAGAGTAATCTGTCAATCAGAGTTCCCTTTCATAAGCATCATGCCAAAAGCATAGTGTACACCTGTGGCCCACTGCTTCAGTACCCTGATCTGCAGTATGTGCACTCCAATGGCACAGAGCAGGTTCAGAGGTCACAGGTACCCATTTGACTGTTACAATGACACTCAACTCTCTGCAACCCATGGACTGTATTTTCAGAGTTATCCAAGCCACATCAATTGGATATCACTCATGTGTCAGCCCTGTGAGCCCACTTCTGCTGTTTAAGGGTTTGTGTATTCTTCCCCAGGCAGACTGTCCTTGCTACTACTAGCAAGACTGTAACCTTTGAGGTTGCCTGTTTTTGTTCCTTTGTGAGGGCAGAAAATGCCCTTCCAAGAGAGGCAGACACTTCTTAGGGAGCTGTCCTGGGAACAGGAATCAAAGGGCACAGCCATTCACAAAACGCTTAGCCTCCCACCAAGATGCTGCACACCAAAAGGGACTTTTGATTAGATCAAGAAGGGAAGGGTGAAAGTTTAATGTAGTCAGAGGGGTTTATTTGAAGCTTGAGTGAGGTTTCACCATTGTGCTTCTCTCTGCCTCTATGTTTCCTTCCTATCCCCTCCACATCCTTTAACACAAAGCACTATGATTGTGAAGTCAGAAGGCAAAGTCCACTTGTTCTAAGAATAGAGATCTTACCCCTAAAGAAGGATTTATTTAGTCCAGTCACCATGGGCTTTTGCCTTAAAATGAAGGGGTCTCACACTCCTTCTTGGATTCACTCTTGAACTAAAACATGAAGAAGAATGTACTGGACGTCTGTTGGGGAAGATGATTTCTACAAAAATCCTCTGCCAGTGAGATGAACCCAGAGTATTTATTTATTTATTTATTACATTTATATAGCGTGCAGGCAGCCCAGGGGCATTATGGCACTGTTACTTGTAAGGGAACTTAGTTCCAGGTACAGGTTGTGCCATGGGTTACAATAAGGCAGGATCCTGTGTTAAGCGATCAGGAGTATCATACACCATAATACATCATACACCATAGTACATAATACATGTTAGTCATGAGAGTTTAAACATGTGTGGTTGGTTAGGTGAATAAGGTAGTTTTCATGGCTTTGCAGAAAGCAATTGATGAGGGTTCAGCTCGCAGAGAGGTGGGAAGGGTGTTCCAGTGTAAAGCAGCAAGGTAGGGGAAACTGTTGCCACCTGCTCTAGCTCTTTTTACCCTGGGTACGGAGAGCATATTGGCATAGGGTGTCCTGGTGGGTCTTGTGGAGGCGGCAGGGTGGATTCTCTGGGATAGGTACACTGTGGCTGAGAGGTGGATGCATTTGTGGGTGATGCTTAACGCTTTGAATAAGATCCTTTCCTTTATGGGGAGCCAGTGGGACGCTTTTCTGGCAGCAGTGATGTGCTCTCTCTTGGCAATGCCTTGAGCAGCACGCAGGGCGCTGTTCTGGATTACTTGCAGCTTCTCGAGGTTTTTGTTGGAGGTCCCTAGGAAGAGAACATTACAGTAGTCTAGCTGGGAACCAGTTATGACTCTGGCTATGTTGGTGCAAGTGTCTTTTGACAGAAAAGGCCTGATTGCGTTGAGGAGTTTTGCATGGTAAGCCACAGAGGAGGCGATTGCGTTTACTTGTCTGTCATGGACAAGTTAGAGTCTAGATAGACCCCTAGTGTCTTTACCGTGTCCAGTAGTGGAATTCTGATTGAGTCAATGGTAAAGTGGCTAAACTGGAAGTCAAGTTTCTTGAGGGTGTCAGGGGAACCTACGAGTAGGAGCTCAGTTTTGACGGAGTTAAGGCAAAGGCCGTTGATGGCCATCCAGATTTGGATTGTGTTATATATGTTGTTGAGAGTTGTGCAGTCAGTGTCATAGTCACCTGTTAATGTGAGAAGGATCTGAGTGTCATCAGCGTAGTTAGTGTAAGAGATGCCCATGGTGTCGAGGATAAGGAAGAGGGGGCGGGTAAAGATGTTGTACAGGGTAGGGGAAAGGCAGGAGCCTTGGGGCACACCACATAGTATGATGGTGGGTGACGCAGTGGCTAGGTCAGAGAAGACCTGCATGGTCCTACCTTGGAGGAAGGAGGTGATCCATGTGGTAGCTTCTTGGGAGAAGTTGGCTGTGGAGGTGGGGTGATGGCAAAGGATGTCGTGATCTACAAAATCGAAAGCTGCAGAGAGGTCGAGGAGGAGGAGCAGGATAAGTTTGCCTTGGTCCCTTGCGTCATCCATTTGGTTTTTGAGGTCGAGTAGGGCGGTCTCTGTCCCGTGCCTAGGCCGAAAGCCGGGTTGTCTCAGTCCTAGGAGGTTATGCTCTTCGAGGAAGTGTTGGACCTGCAGGTAGGCTGCCTTGTCTAGAATCTTGAGGAGGAATGGGACTGTGGTGATGGGGCGGTAGTTGTTAGGGGAGGTGGGGTCAAGTGTAGGTTTTTTTATGAGAGGTCGGACACATGCTTCCTTGAGGCATGAGGGGACTTTCCCTGTGGTGAAGGAGGCATTGACGAAGGCTGTTAGGAAAGGGGCAAGGGTGTCTGCGCAGTCTCTGATGTTGGAGGCGGGGTAGGGGTCTCCTTTGCAATTGGAGGGTTTGATGTTTTTCATGATGTTGATCATGTCTTTCTCCTGAATGGTTTTGAATGAGAAGGTAGGGGTGGCTTCTGTGGCTGAGGAAAGGAGGGTTAGGGGGGGTGGGGAGCGCTAGTTTGCTGTTCAGAATTTTGGCTTGGAGAGAGCTGATCTTGTTTCGCATGGTTGTTTGGATGTCATCACACCATGCTTTATCTTTGGTGAAGTTTTGGGGGGTGGGTGTAGGGGTCTCAAGTTCCCTGAATATGGCGAACATTTCCTTGGTGTTTGATTTGGCCTCAGATATTCTATCTTCAAATGATTTGGCTTTGGCTTTGATGATGGCTTTCTAATATTCATTTGTGAGGGATTTGAAGTTAAGTTTGTCTTTAACATCACGGGATGATTGCCATCGGGCTAGTGCTGCCCTTTTGTCTGTGTGCAATTTGAGAAGGTCTTGGGTGAACCAAGCATTGGTGTGGCTAGTAGGTTTTGTTTTGCGCGGTTTAAGTGGGACGATAGCATTGATTGCTGCCGTGATAGCAGAATCGCAGTTCTTGGCAAGGGATTGTGGGTCGTTGGAGAAGGGGGGTCTAAAGGCAGGTCCATGTAGGAATGGTAAGAGTCTTTCTTTGGTCAGTTGGCGGGCACCTCTTGTGAGGGCTGGTGGTAGGGTTTGGGGGGGAGGGGATGGGGTGGAGGTGGGGATGTTGAAGGTGATGGTGTGGTGGTCGGATATTACCTGTGACTGTGAGGGGGCAGTTGTGATGGGCTATCCAGTCTGATGATCTGCCTAGGGCATGAGTGGGGTGTGTGATGGTGTTGGCGAATCCTAGAGTGGCTAAAGCTGCGTCAAGTGATTTGGCGGCAGGGTCTTTGGTGTCATTTAGGCCTAGGTTGAGATCACCAAGGAGAATGGCTTTGGATGACTTTTTTAGGCTGTCAGCCAGGAGGTGGGTGAGGGAGGCCTGAAAGTCTCCCAAGGGGCCTGGTGGACGATAGATGAGGTGTAAGGTGATGGTGCAGTGGTGTGAGATAGTGAGTTTCAATTGAAGGTAGTCGCTGTTATTGTTGATAGTTTTGTCTACTTTTCTGATGGTGATCGAGTCTTTGGCTATGAGAGCGACACTGCCTCCTGTGGTCAGGCGATCTTGTCTCGTGATGGCATAGCCTTGTGGGAGAGCGAGGGATAGAGCGGGGCCTGAGGCTTCATGTAGCCAGGTCTCAGTGACCATTAGAAGATCTAGATCTAGGGTGGTGATGAGGTCGTGGATGTCTAGGGCGTGAGGATTGATGGATCGGGCGTTGATGAGGGCACATTTGAGGTGGGGTTCAGGGGTGGCATTGGTGGTAGTAGATAGCATGGCTGTGGTGGAGGAATTGCACATTGCAGTAGTCACATTCAAAGTAGTGGGGGGCACATTTTCTAGGGTCCTAGACACAGGTAAAGTAGCATTTACATCAGTGGATATCATGATTGAGGTAGAAGATTTGCACATTGCGGTATTCACATTCAAAGTAGTGGGGGCACATTTTCTAGGGTCCTAGACACAGGTAAAGTAGCATTTACACCAGTGGATATCATGATTGAGGTAGAAGAATTGCACATTGCGGTATTCACATTCAAAGTAGTGGGGGGCACATTTTCTAGGGTCCTAGACACAGGTAAAGTAGCATTTACATCAGTGGATAGCATGATTGAGGTAGAAGAATTGCACATTGCGGTATTCACATTCAAAGTAGTGGGGGGCACTTGTCTAGGGTCCTAGACACAGGTAAAGTAGCATTGACATCAGTGGATAGCATGATTGAGGTAGAAGAATTCCACATTGAAGTGGTGGGGGGCGCATTGTCGATAGTCTTAGCCATTGTTGCAGTAGCATTGTGGTCAGGGCCGTGCATACTGCGTGGGCTTGGGATCCTAGTGTGGCGCAGCCTATGGGATTTATGAATAGCTGAGGGTGGAACGTTAGGGCTAATGGATGGCTTCAGGGATCTGGTTTGCAGGTGTGTGTAGCGAATGTCTGTGGGCATGGGTTTTGAGAGCAGTGCACATGTGAGGGTGCGGGCACGCAGACACTGAAGTCTGGTGGCGAGTGTTTTGAGCAGCTCAGGAGTGTGGGCCTCCTTAACTTGTGAATCGGGCAGGGTTCCACAGCGGACGACAGACTTCGAGCAGCGAAGAGCTGCAAAGAGGAGTGTAGGCCTTGTCCTCTGGCCTTCTGCTCGCGGCTTCGCCTGGCGGTTTCCTCCCTCTCCCTTTAAGGCGGGGGAGGAGGAGGCGACAGGGCTGATGAGCGAATGGGGGAGCGGGCTGCTGGCGGGAAGGGAAGCGGATTCGGCGCCAAGTTCAAAAGATGCTTTAGGACTGCATCGAGTCACAGCGGTGATCGAACCTTCCATGTGGAGGGGCTCTGGTGTGTGCGCAAGGCACGCTGCGGCACCAAATCGGATGTGGAATGTGGAGATCAGCTGGTTCAGCTGCTCCGATGGTGGCACTCGCAGCGGAGCTGCAAAGAGGAGTGCAGGCCTTGTCCTCTGGCCTTCTCCTCGCGGATTAGATACTGCCTTAGTATGTAAGGCAGAGGTGAGCTTTGTCCCCAAACCATCCCCTGGGAACATTGGTGGTAAACTGCTGTTGGGACTAGACCTGACTCTATGCCAACCATAATGGTACCGTGGACTACACAGAGGACTTCACAGAGTTTGAGTACACCTGCCGTTGTGGGCCAGCCACACATGTGTGTGGGAGCACAAGAACATGGACTGAAAATGCATTGTTGAGACCCAAGATTGAGACTCACAGCAACCTAGAGCCAAGGCAACCAGGATCTCTGTGTTCTCACAACTGAACCAGTTTGAAGCATGATACAAACTTGTTCGACTGCATCAAACCATGAGTCCCTCAGGAGATGAATTTGGTTCTCACCCACTCCTCAAACTACTAGACTGCATGTTCAAACCTTTTCGCCTCCAGATGAGCATGTTGTTGCTTGTGGCTCAAGCTCAAAGCACCTTCCGCCATTGAATCACCTCTTCAAACCGACAAACTGCCAGGATCTTCATTGCTGATCTTCATCAACAGTCAACCAGACGCTTGGGATCCTTTGACCCACCACATTCATTCAAACCCACACCAGAGCCATTCCACTTGACCTCTACAACCAGTCACCAGATTGTTGCCATCAAACCAATGTTCAAACTGATCCTGGTCGCCCTCATGATCCGTACTTCTTTGAGCATTGCCTTCGAACCATACAAGCTCCTGTTCAACTTATCCTCAACATCCCCTCCCCATCTAGAACAACATAACTGCCATATCTGAACCTCTGAACTGAACCTGCCCACCACTGCACCATGCTAGCTGAGTTTGTCTATATATATATACAACTTTAAGCTCTTTATTGATCAACTGTCTTCAATACACTATTCGACCACCCAGCATCTTCACTGCCAATCTTCATCATCAAACAAACGGACCCTGGTGGATCGACGAGCCTACTCCCTCAAACGCTGCATGGAACTGTTTGAACCGGATGGCGCATCCAGTCTCTAGCCCCCTAGTCATAAAATGAGTCATGAAACCAGCCCTGGTGTCCCTCATGATCTGGAGCCCCTCAAACGATTCATTGAACCAATCCATTTAATCACCAGCATCTTTGCAGTCGAAACAACTCTCAAACTAACCCTTGTGGCCCTCACGATCTGCACTTCTTCAAGCATTACCACAGAAATGCATCAAGCTCCGGGTCAACCCCTTCTCGGCACTATTCCCTGTCTGGAGCAACACGACTGCTGTGCTTGAAACATAGTTGAACTGCACAAACAGCACCAAGAAGCCTGGTTCAACACCATTGAACCATCAAGTACCACTGCTGCTAACTGTTCTCTTCGTCCACATTTGGGCTCTAGAGACTGGCTAGGTAACCTGTTATCCCTTTTTTTCCATCAGAACGTTTAAAACATTGATACGATGTGATAAATCATTTATAATGAGCCATTGTGCTTTTAACTAGTCATACATGACACAGCGTGCTCCATCTTTCTATCTTTACATTTTCTGTGTGATGTCTTAAGAGGTCAGTTTTGTATAGTGTTTTCTATTTCATTATTTTTGTGTATATGGTGTGTTTCATTAATATATATCTATGTATATAGAACCTTGATTGGACATGTATTTTGGACTGTTGTACCACTACTGTTTGGGTTACTACTGACTCATATTCACATCCTCCTGTTAGTAAATCCTTCCCTCTGACCACATTACCATAACAGGTGAAGAAGGTATAGCTCTTAACTGTGCAAGTGTTTACCTTTATGATTGGCATCACTCTTGTTGTCTTGCAGTTTGGGTACTTAAGCCACTACTCATCCTTTCACTCATGCAAGGCCGAAGCCATTTTGTCACACAACCCCTAATCTAATATCAAGCAAGCAAATGTTACGAACGCATGAATCACCATTTATTAGGGAAGACAAACAGTCTTTAGCGGTAGATCGGTTAGTTTAGGTTCAGAAAATAATGCAAAAGTTTTTGGCAAACTGTTATCAAAATGGAAATAAACATGTATTCACTGAAAACGTGAGACTCTTAGCAAGTCTATGGATAATCAAAAGACATACAACGAGTAAAGCTGAAACTTGTTGCTTTTGCACAATATGCACTGGGTGGCTGTCATCCCAAGAACATGTCTTTCTTTGCCTGACGGACAATATGCAAAGTGGGAGGATCACTTTTAGGCACAGAAGATCTCATGCACTTCAACACGATTTCTGGATCTCAAGCAAATTTGTAAGCAGGGTATTCCGCTGCAGAAAGAATGACTTCATACATTTTCCATTCTCAAAGAGGCTCCTATTGGACAGTAGCTCAATGGGAACGCCGTCCATATAATCAATAATTCTTGAACAGATAAGATGATGTTGATCGGAAGAGTGATTGGAGCTGCATTCTTAGAAAGTAATCATTCAGCATTGTTGCTCCAACACATTGAAGTTGCATCTCCCTCCCTTCACTTGAATTCTGGCCTTGCTGCAGTGAAAGAATGTCCCATGGGTATTTGTTCAGAAAGGACAATGCAACTACCGCCAATTCTAAATGTAAGGTGTGCTCTTTAAAATGACAAGGATTACAGTTCTTAGACAAGGCAGCTATTCAAACACTTCTCTAGGTTGGAAACATAACATCATAATAATGTATTTGTATTTTGTATGTGCAATTATTAATTGTGAATCTGATGTCATTCAACACATAAAGGATGTACAGAAGAGGCAATACATGAGACAGATACACTCCCTGAGTAGGTTCCATTTATTAAAGGATCTTAATTTGAGTAATCAGTAGATGAGGGAATACCTGCTGACGGGACACAAACCTGGGACTTAGACAAGGGAACAGACATACATATAACACACAATATGGGCCTAGTCCCCTGATATGTGGCAACTGAATCATTCAAGTGGGATGAAGAGGGGGTTGAGACCAGGGTCAGTTGGGTCTTGGAAGTGGAGGCACCTTCACTGATCAGAACATGAAGCTTGAGTTTGGGTTCAAAAAGGGACTGCTTTATTGCCTGGGGGGGCCTTCCAGTGAAGATGGGATGTTAGGCGGGACAAGCAGAAGTGGAGGGAGCACAAGAGTTGCAAACGATGGGTATGTTAATGGGAGAGGAGGAACATTGCGTATTAGGGGGAGAGTACAGGGAGATGGAGTCAGTAAGTTTATTAAATCTTCATTCTGGTCACACACGGTGAATGCCTTTCTAAACAAGAAGTTGAAATTAGTACTGAGTGGATGAAAGAATAAGCTCAAGCAGGAATCGAGTTTATTGAGCACAATTGTAGTGATTAGCATTTTGGCAGAATGGTGGGTGAGGTGTGGGTGAATTTTCTCGATATTGAGAAGCTTTACTCTAGCATTTGTGGCATGAGCCATGATGACCTTTTGTAGTGTAATTTGTTATCAAACAGTACAAAAGAATGTGGGAGCCCCTCTGCTGAGAACAAACATGGGTCAAATACTCTGTTCTATGGACATTTTCCCATTCAGGAGGGCCTACCACCACGTTTTAGCTCACTGTAGCCTTCACAGAGGAGAAATATCCATTCACTGATGAGGCCCAACTAGGCCGAAATA
This sequence comes from Ambystoma mexicanum, assembly GCF_040938575.1. NCBI lineage: Eukaryota > Metazoa > Chordata > Amphibia > Caudata > Ambystomatidae > Ambystoma > Ambystoma mexicanum. The sequence continues at coordinate 242,758,149 of NC_090927.1, forward strand.
CGTGTCAGGGGTTGCTGATGGTACTTTTGTTCAGAGTGGAATTACATAGCATTTTGGTGCTGGACTGCCCTTGTGGGCAGGACAAAGACTGATGTGCAAAATTGATATTTCTTCTCTGTGAAGGGTATTTTGAGCTAAAATGTTGTTGTAGATCCTCCTGAGTGGAATAAAGTCCATAGAACAAGGTATTTGACCCATGTTTGTTCTCAATAGATGTGCTCCTACACTCCTTTGCAATTTTTTAAAACTTGGGTTTCACCCTAAGTAACACAGGGTAACACAGATGTGGACCCCCTGCTCATTTTTATTAGAGAGGCACAGCTTCACCTCACTGATGACGCCCGACTAGGCTGAAACATGTGTCTGGGGTTGCTGATGGTACTCTTGTTCAGAGGAGAATTGGCTAGCATTTTGGGGCTGGACTGCCCTTGTGGGTGGGACAAAGACTGATATGCAAATAGTTATTTCTTCTCTGTGAAGGGTGCAGTGAGATAAAACATGGGTGTTGACCATCCTGAGTGGATGAAATTCCATGGAACAGGGTATTTGACTCATATTAGTTCTCCGTAGAGGGGCTCATACACTCCATTGTAATTTTGTAAAATCTGGGGTTTCACCCTAAGTAACACAGGGTAACCCAGATGTGGACCCCTTGCTCAGAGTGCTTAGAGAGGCACAGCTGCACATCGCTGATGAGGCCTGAGTAGGCTGAAACATGTGTCTGGGGTTGCTGATGGTACTCTTGTTCAGAGGATAATTGCCCAGAATTTCTGTGCTGCACTGCCCTAGTGGGTGGGATAAAGACTGATATGCAAATGGTTATTTTTTTCTTCTCTGTGAAAGCTGCAATGACCAAAACCGTGGTTGTAGACCCTCTTGAGTGGAGGAAATTCCATACAACAGGGTATTTGACCCATGTTCGTTCTGAGTTCATGGGTTCCCACACTCATTTGTAATATTTTTTACCAAAGAGGTCTCTAATAGTGTGATCCTTGTGTGAGGTGTGATGAATAAATATAGTTGAACTTTCTCAAATTGTATGTGTTGCCTCACGTGAATCTCTTAGTGAGATTTGTGTAGCATTGAGGATTTCCGTAGATTTTTCTTCCAGCCTGAATCTGCTGAATATCCTTTCTGTACCATAAATCTTCAAGGAAATTTGGGAGAGGTTTGAAGTGGTTCAGAGAGATTCGTGGGACGACAACATACACAATAAATGTAAAATGCTTCAAGAAGGGTGAGAAACATTAAGAGAAATGGAGGGGTTGGGTAAGTGTGGGTGTGTGATAGAAAGAGGAAATCGGGTCATTTGCATCAGTGAATGCCATCCAAGTAGGATAGGGCATTCAAGTTTGCAGTGAGATATCTCAACAGATTCATGAACATACTAGCAGCATCTTTGTGGAACCTGAAGGTCCCAGGTTTAAATCTGGAGGAGAAGGACTCAGTTTCCATTCTTCTGAAGTTGATCAAATTAGTAAAGTTGAAGTTGGGAATTGTAAGAATGAATTACAGACGAGCAAAAGCAATCACATTTCAGGCATACCTGGGCCTGATTTTCAGCATTCAGACATTTAATTACAAGTTGGTCGGTGCGGTAATAAAGTTATTTTATTAATGTATACTGCCACATTAATGCACTGGCCAACTACGAGTTTGCCGGTAAGGTGGCAGATTTACTTCCAGGTAAGAGCTGGAGGTCATTCTGCCACTGCACCGGCAACAATCGCCTGGTATTACAGGCGCCAGTAAACCTGGTGAATAATACTGGACAAATTTCCAATGGAATCCAACGGGACTCCATGAAATGGGGACTTACACCATCTACCACCCCTCGTAATCTGACAGAAATACAACCTGGCTGAGTGGCAGTATCAGTAAATCCGTTTGCCGGTTTCTGGTGGATTTACTGCTAGAAAACCAGCAAACTCGTAATAACCTCCTTTGTCTACTATTGAGGGTTTTAATATTAAAATATGAGTAATTCATAACAGACATGAACCCTTTAAAATCATTTAGGACTGGGAAGAGTCAGTCATGCAGTGGGGGTGCATGAAGTTTCATCCTGCAAAGTTTTCCTCTATGAGGTCTACTGAGGATACATATTGAATAATACAGAGGGTGAATTAGTTTTGGTCAGTGACTTCAGAAAGGCCAGTATGACTGAGGCAGATTCAGTAATATTTTAAGCATTTGTAATGTAGACTCTGATGTTCCATAAAGGAATACCATTGAGCCATGTAAAGTTGCACTGTTATGAGCTCTATTCCTGTTACAAATAACATATAACATACATAGACAGAAAGATGCTTACGAGTGCAGGGAAGGCCAAAAATACTCCAGGCACTAATTTAGAGGACAATCAGAATTGTCAGTGTATTAGTTACTAAAATGCACAGTTTTCATCGCCTGCCGCTCCCCATACCAAGGCACACAGATTTGATAACATCTTGTTCCAGGTAAAGCCTGGCGATGTCAGACAAAGTCCCTGCAGCACTGTCTACAATGTACAGGAGACATATCAGATCTGTTTTCATGTAATTGTCCTTTCCCCTGTCAGGTCCAGTGAGCCTGGGAGCATTGCTCAGCTCTCCTCTATGCCGGCTTAGGCTGTTCTGCTTCTCCTGCTGGGACTGTCAGCTGAGGGATCTTTCCCTCCCGTGCAGGTCAGCTGCGCCTCGGCTCAGCACAGGAGCCATGCCTGGGCCTGCCTATTCATTGCCTGCCACACCTCCTGCCACGTGACCCATAATTGATAAAATATTATTCCAGGCAAAGCCTGGCAAAGTCAGGCAAATTTCCTGCACCACTATCTGTGGCTGTCAGGGGATAAAAGCAACTCCTTACTTTTCTACTCTTTATTATTATTTTTCTTCTACAATGTCTTTTGTTCTTTCCCTTCAGAGATGTTGCTTGTATCGCTGTCCTACCATCCATGCCCCTATGCTACATCCCTGGTGCTGGCTTCCACCCTCCCAGGGACCCTGACCCTACCTATTTGTGGGTACTTGTTCAGTCAACAACTTTGTGGTGATTGTTTATTCACATCATTTTCTATATTCTCTGTCCTTTCCGCTTCTTCTTCGTTTGTTCTTTTCCTTCTGTCATGCCATCTACAATCCCCTCATTTTGTTCTTCTCATTGTCCATAATCACACCTCTCCCGTAACCTCAATAATCTCATCTATCCTCCAATTTCTTCTTCCCTCTTTCCATTAAATTTTGGCCTTTGGATTGCACGTTCCATCTACAACAAAGCCTGCTCTGTACTCAATACTTTACTTCATTTCAATCTTCATTTCTATGTCTCACTGAAACCTCACTCACTCCAGCAAAACTTGTCAGCCTTGCTGCTCTATTCTCCTCTTCTACTTCTTTCTTTCATACCCCCATTCCTTGAGCCAAGGGGACGGTGTTGGTATTCTCTTCCGGTCTCCCTACACCATTCTTCCTCCATATTCCAATCTTCTTCTCTTTCCTTCATTTGAGTATCAATTCTTGTGTTAACAAAGCCTCTCTCTATTGCTTTTCATTAGATCTATCAACCCCTAGACCTCTTAACTGTTTCTGTAATGATCTTAATCTATTACTTCTCTCTCTGCTTCCACTTGATGCTCCCTTGATTCTTCTAGGAAATTTCAACCTCAATCTCTCCTCCACCTGTTCAGCCATTCCACTTCTTGCTATTATTGACTCGCACTATCTTGTTCTTGTGTCCACTCCCTCTTCTCACTTCTTTGCATGGCATCTTCTCTTCTCTGCTTGCTCTTGATCAGTCTTGGCCCTTCCTTTTTATCTTTCTGACCACTTCTTTCTTTTTCACTAATTCCCCCTCACCCTTCATCTTCTTCTCCCTCTTCCTCTTCATTCTTTCACCATGACCTTCAGTCATTAAACACTTTCCCATGTATCTCTACTCTAACCTTTTCCTTTTCCTTCGCGCAAGCCTTCTCAACCCAGGATTACTCCATTTCGGTTGTTTATTCCAGGTTCTTAACCATATTCTCTCTCCTTCTACCCCTGACCCTTCTTTTTCCTCTTCCCTCTCAGCCTCCTACTATGCCTCTTTCAAAGTCACCAACATTTGTTAATCTATATGCTTGTCTTTGTCTTCCCCTCACCTTCCCCCTCCGGCTCCTCCACATTCCCCCTCACCCTCTAATATCTTCTTTTTCTTCCCTTTCTGCTGCCAACATCTCTTGTTTTCGCTCCAAAGTCCATCCTACAGCTCATCCCTCTGACCTGTTTCCTTCCTCTCTTATTGCCAAAGTATATCCCTGTCTCTCTTCATACTCAGCCTACTCTTTAATCTTTCCCTTCATACTTCTACCTTTCCTACTTCATTGAAAAATGCCTCTATTTTTCCTATCCTTAAAAAATCTTCTTTAGATCTGTCTCTCCCTACTAACTACTGACCTATTTTGTTTATATCTTTTCTACCTTTTCTATCCAGACTTCTTAAGTGCATCACCCACTCTCAAGTCTCTAATTCCCTAAATACTGCCTCTCCCCTTCCTATCCATCAATCTGGTTTCCATCCTCTCCATTTCACTGAAACTGTTCTTCTCTCTGTGACGCACTTCTCTCTGTTCGCCACTCCAAGCAATAAAATCTCTTGATTCTACTTGATCCATCAGCTGATTTTGACACCCTTGATCACTGCCTCCTTCTTCAATCCCACTCTTGTTGAACCTGGGATGGTCGGTTGGAGAGGAAGGAGGTCAACCAGTCCAGTGCCAGGCCCATGATGCCATGGGTATCACAGAGCTGATTTGTCAGGGTGGCCTGATTGACCATGTCGAAGGCAGAGGAAAGATCCAGGAGGATACGAACGGAAGGAGAGTTAGAGTCAAGAATAGAGAGCATGCTATTACGGGTGTTCACTAGCACAGTTTCCGTGCCTCTGGCTGCTCTGAAGGCACGCTGGTGGTCGTGTATACAGCCAACAGATTTGGTGTGTTGGGTCAGTTGGGAGATGGCCAGTTTCTCCAGGAGTTTGCCCAGGATGGGGGGAATGGAGGTAGGGTGATAGCAGGGCAAGAGAGGTCAGAAAAGGGCTGCTTAAGGAGGGCATGCACAAGGGAGAGCTTGAGCGGTAGAGGGAAGGAGCGCATGGCAAAGGAGGCATTACAAAAATCAGCCAGGGAAGGTGCAAGGGAGGAATGTTGTCACTGATATTTCTGGAGGACCAGGGGAGTACCTGTTTGGAGGGGACTTTCATAGAGAGGACTAGTGTAGAGACTTTTTCCGGTGCTATGGGTGAGAAGGAGGAGAGCAGTAGGGAAGGGGAGACATGAAAGCTGGGGAGGGATGAGGGAATGGTGCAGATGAGAGTGAGTAAAGAATGTCCTGAGTTTTGGAAAGGAAGTGGGAGGTCAGAGAGGTACAGAGGGTCAGAGAAGGCATTGGCGATGTGGAGACTGCAGAAGGGTTGGCGAGTTCCTTGCAGATTTTAAACAGTTCATCAGAATTGTTCGAAACCCCAGAGATGCGGGTTTGTATATGAGCCCCCTTATTCGAGCAAAATGGAAAGTCTGTATTGCCTTTGAAGCAGGCGGCAGGTCAGTTTGTTAGAGGATGCGTCTGATGACTGCCCCTTCTGCTCAGCCACTCTGCACTTGGGTTTCTGAGAGGCTAGGTCAGAGTCATACCAGATATTGCTCTTGGAGGCAGGCTTCATTCGGATCCTCATAACAGGGCTAAGGGTGTTGGTGATACAAAGGTGACAATTAGCAAAGACAGAGTCAGTGTGGGTATCCATGGCAGGAGTGGAAGGGGGAATGAAAGTGGCAGCAAAAACAGCAACTGACACTAGCAACAACCCCTTAATCTCATGCCCCACTGACTCTCACACATACGCCATGGGCACGCCAGAATCTCATAAAACATAGACACTGTACTACACAGACTCTATTTTCATTGCAAACCTCACCCTATTGGTCCTCAATACCCATGACATATCCCCTCACATACACTCTTACGGTCTACCCCAAGATACCCAACCCAGTGAAATCCCTCTTCAGCCTATCATAACACTCTGGGCTCTGACACCAGATACCCACTCCTCCGTAAATTAGTCCTATGATCCCATATTTGACCTTAGAAGACACCCTCCTGACCTCTCCCTTACAACAGGAATCCAGCATTGCTGCCCTGCACACCATCCCTCCCCACTCAACAACCCAGCATTCACACCCCTTTCCAAGTTAGTATCCACATCTCTTTACACCCCTAAGAACAGGGATTCAACCTGGCTACAAACTCACACACGCCTATTAACCACCACACCTGTCAACTCCTTTTGGAAAGGAGCTAGTGCCTTCCTTCATATCCAAGCACTTTAGAATTTGGCAAGACTTCTGTTAATTGTTTTTGGGCAAGACTTCTGTTACTGTTTCTAGGCACCACAAATGACCTGGGGGGAGGGGGCATTAATAGAAGGCAGTTATTTAAATATAAGGTGAAAATAACCATTAGCTGAATGAATTTATAAATGTTAAAACGTATGCAGTTCTTAGCATGGTTGGAGACAAAAATATTCCCCCTCGCTTCCCGGAAAGAATGTAGCCTGTGCTCAAAATAGACCACAGGCATCGCCGTGGTGCTCTGGTAAGGGCTGGAAGGCCAGCATGTAACTTAACAGCTGTTTCCTGCCCATCAAATAACCCAGGCAGGCTAGTGCCCATACACACAATGCAGAATTATGTTAAAACAAGGTTTTTAGGGGAATTACTGAATCAGACAAAAAAAATTAGAATAATGAGTGAAGTGCAGAGAGTATGGCGGGAAGGTGTGTTTTATGTAAATGTTCATAATATAGCAAAATGATGAGAAATGAAGGCAGCAGTATGTTAAGTAGTTTGTCCTAAATGGAAACCCGGCCATGCAGTAAGGAAGACTGCAGCACCCCTTGTAAGGGAAGAAGGACTGATATGGATGAGCCATGCCAGTATACATTAACCAAGTCAAGAGTATTTAAGCGGCCTACCTGGCATCAGTCTGTAGGAGCTGGGAGCGGTTGAGAGACAGAATATACCGCTCAGGAGCAGAGTTCTTTTCGCATCCTCACTTCTGTACAGATTAAATGTGTTATCCTTGTAAGATAAAGACTCCTGGCCTTAATTCCCAAGAGGGGTGAATTTATTCTGGTGTGAGCATAATTAAGGGACAAACTTAGAATTAGGGGTACCCTTACAGGGTCAGCCTTCCACTCCCTAAGGACCCTAACATCATGAACTGTCTTTTCAGATGTACCAACAACAAACTCAGCCTCCCTCACCACTCTCCGGGACAGAGACATAAGGCCCACTCCTAGCAACCCCCACTCCCAACAACTCTCAGACTGTACTCCAGCCAGCCCCCTCTAACACTCCTTCACTGCATACTGCCTCATGCCCTCGCCTACCCACTCACCCACATCACCTATGCACCCCGACAAGGTTGCGGTCACAACTATACCCATAGCCCCCCTTACTCCTTCCCCCTCATAGCAAATGCCCACCTTAGCACCAGACTTACATGCATCTTAACCTACACCAGATCTGTCGCAAAAAAGCACCACAATATATGCATCTTAATATCCTCTGAAGACCCTGACATATTTTTCAGCACAGAAACCCGGTTCTCCCAGGACTATCAGCCCAGTCTGCTCAAGGTGTTCCCTCCAGGCTACCCCCTTATTGTGCACAAATGAACCAGCAGGGCATGTGGAATTGCCATCTTCTAAAAATCCTGCCTCTCCATTTCATACTTCCAGGAACAAGCCTGTGACTCAGACTGCAAATGACACCTAGTGAAATTTTTCATCAGCCCTACAATTACTCACAGTTTCCTACTCATATACTTAGCCCCGGGGATACAACTGAAATTTAGCAGATAACCTCACCCCTCCCTCACCATGCTGGGGTTTTTCAATATATGATTTGACATCCCACATAACCCCATGACAAGACGAATCCTGGGCAACCTGGAATCCATCCACCTCACTCAAGTGATATCAGGCCCCACACACTCGGCAGGCCACACCTTAGATGCAATCTTCAGTTACTGTCAACTGATCTCCACACACCCTCCTCAGCCGCTAATCTGGATGGACAACAAAGCCATTTTCTCAACCTCTCGACAGCAGACCCTCCATCTCCCTCGACTATCCTAGGACCCTCCTCCCATTTTTCAATATGGAACAAGGTAAAAAGAAACAAACCTGGCTGACTAGATACTTGCATCCCTACCCTGCTCCCAATCCAGGCAGGGCAGGTCTCCATCCGCCATTTTGACCAATGGCTCTCTAAAACTCTAGCCCTCTGACCCCTATGAAATCCTACTCCAACAGACACGGCCTCTCCTCCAGATGGTTCACCGCTGCCCTCAAATCCCTCAAAAACCCAAAGCACATCCTGGAACGCAGATGGCGGGCTGAACCTTCACCACAGAAAATAATTTTGTACGCCCAGCAGATCAATGCCTAACGGGCAGAAATTCGGAAGACCAACAAATCCTTTTACTGGAACAGAATAACCAAGGCCCAAACTTTGCAAGATCATATGATAATTAAAGGGCTCTCTTTGCACATCCTCCTCCCTACCCCACACCCAATCACTCTGTGACACTCTCTCTGAGCACTTCCAAAACATAGCCATGGAATGAAACCTGACCATTTGTTCTAAATTAGCATCACTCCCATCCCGCTATCTTGCACTCATGTCCGGGCTCTCTGACCCTGCTACCACCCACCCGCTCTTCTCTTCCTTCTCTCCTATCTCCCATCCTTAATTCCTTAAGCTACTATTTAGCAACCGTCCCTCTGGATCACCTAGAGATTCCTGTCCCCTCAAATTCTTGTAAACGGTGGGCGACATTACGAGTATGGCGGTTTGTGAAAAAAGTACATTTTTCCCACACCACCAAATTACATATTTTAGTGGAATTACTACTGGGGGAATGAGTGGTAATTCTGCCCATTTCTGGAGAAAAAGTGGAGGATGTACCTCCAGTATGATGCTGGTGGCGAATCCTCCACTTTTCCTCCAGAAAATTAGCAGAATTACCACTCATAATTCCACTAGTGCTAATTCCACTAAGAATCCCCAATGGAGTCCTATGGACTCTAGAAAAGGCGGTTTACACCACCTACCACTACTTGTAATCCTGTGGTAAATCCACAGGACCAAGTGGCAGTAAGTTTAAATCCAGTTGGTGGTATTTCAGAGGATTTACCTTTGCAACACCTCTAAACTCATAACAGGGCTCAGTCAGGGGCGATGTTGCATGGCTTTAAAGTGGCCACAGCTTGAGAAGCGCCGGCAAGGGCGTGGACTCCTTCATTAACTTCCTGCATCTCGAGACCCTGTTTCTCTTCGAAATTCACTGCATGCTTGCGTGAAGGCAAGGGCAACGACAGGCTCAAACAGCGACCATGCGACGAGCACCCAGTATGGCGTACCGAGACATCCAGTGGAAGCGTCCCCCTTCTATGACCTCACAGAGCCTGCCTCCCTGCGTGTGACAAAGTGCAGTGATGCGCAGATGCACTGTGGTGGACTGTACTGAGTGACCCAGGCTGATAGTGGTTAGAGGGTTCCCAGCAGAGCTGAGACCCGCTGACAGCATGATAACTTCAGGTGTGGCCCCCCGGAACAGCTGACCCAACGCCGCAAACTGGGTGTTGCTGTCCCCGTTCTGCTTGCCTTGGCCTGGCCACACAGCCCAGATATCAGAGAGGGACGGGAGGAGGAGCCCCCTGTGGCTTGGTCGCTGCCCCCTGACTGTGTGACTGCAGCCCCTGATGCACAACAGTGTGGGTAGCCCACCTCCTCAGTCCCGGCACTCCAGGAATGAGGAAGCAGTCCACCAATTTGGAGGCGCAGAGCGCGACATGCGAAACACAGCCTGGGGGTCACTGCTGAGGATCTCTCCCTCCCTGCCCAGCGGGTGGCCCACCAAAGCTTTCTCCCTATCAAATTAGGAATACTACACTCACGGTCCCGGCGGCCCATGTCGGACAAGCCCTGCAGCATGGCCTGCCGCAGGGGCTGCGTTCTCATACTTACCCGAAAAGCACCAATACTCGGGGTCTGACGGATCCCGAACCTCAGACTTCCTGTCTGGCCCCCAATAGAGACAGGCTGCACCACCGAGGCCGACAGGTTATTCACCCCACTAAACGTGACATGATAAGCCATATCACCAGACAAAATAGAGCGAACAGAGAGCATAAACCACAGTGGACATTGTGCTAAGGGCAACCCCAAAAGGCAGGCCAAGAAGGATCAGTTTGTGTGGCCGGATCACTCGCAGCCCCCTCCAGCGCTGAATCAGGGCCCCACCCAACTGGATTTATCAGCCCTAAACCAAGCACTACTGGCTCTGAAAAGCAGCACAGACAATCTTGGTGCAAAAATCGACACCCTCACTTGTAAGGTCGACGTTTCAGCCATTCAAACCGATAAAGTCTGTGGCTGCATGACTGAAGCAGAGCAGCGTATAGGCGAAGGCAAGGACAAAGTGACTTCCCTGCAATGGGAAGTAGCGTTACTTCAACAAACGGTCATGAAAGTAGTGGCGAAGAAGGAGGACCCAGAAGTGCAATTCCGCACCAACCATCCTGCAACTATCCAAGGATTGACTTTGTACGGTATCACCACTGCTACCACAGCAGCAGGTAAGCTGTTTTTCGAGACGGCACCACTAAGCCCTCATTTATGAAGCAATAATTGACACAATTTTAGCCTGAGATCCTTACAAATCCTTATCTATTCACAGATTCTACGGACAGCACCACATTTGGTGTTTATCCTGACGAAGGACAACACAAACCAGGCTACAATCCTGCCTTTCATGGCCGAAACACACCTGTGTCGATCCCCAGTGACACAACTACATATACCCCTTTTGTTGTATGTCTTGTAGATCATGTTGTGTACACCCTGTGTTAACCACGCCCTGAACCACCCTCTGTCCCGGGTGCACTCTGTTCAAATATATGTTTTCCAAACTGTTTAAATATCACTGTGCTCATAGGTGGAGCTTTGTACCTCAATACCAAAGAGGTTGATACTCACTTTGTATTTCCACCATATACAATCACTCCTGTCCATTCCCCTGAGCTTTCGTGCTTATCGAAAGCTGTGTAAACTAACTGAAGAATAATACTTGTGGCTTTGAAATAAACTCATATGTTCAGAACTGCATTTTGTGTTTTGTAGGATCTCACATCTTGATTTTTTTTTGCTATTTGAGCTCCTCCAGGATAGACTATGTCACAGTAACAGCATCCTTGGTTAAAAATGTAGCTGGGGCCGACTTGCTTCCTAGAACCCTTTCAGACCATTCCCCGGTATTAATCCACATCACAGGAGGGAATAAACTCCCGAAACAATTGCGCTGGTGATTTAGGGCTGGCGCACTGTATGACACGGTGTTCCAGGAAGAAATTGGGCAAGATATACAAACTTACTTTCAGACTAACGTGGGCTCTGTCCATGACCCAGGGTAATGTGGGAGGCCTTTAGGGTATATATTAGGGGATGTTGCATTTCAAAAGAAAGTGGGGTTCTGAAAGACCTACACAGGTCCATGCAGACACTAGAGAGTAACATTAAAGATTTGGAGATACTACAGGGATCCCAATATTCACTAGTGGTACGTAATATGCTGAGAATAAAAAGGGAGAAGTTGAGCCTATTGGTGGCCAGAGAGGAAAGGTTTCTTGGAGACCCTATTGCGGCTTTAAAATACAGCGAGGGTGACCGACCTAGCAGGGCACTCTCCTGGGCTATCAAGCCCAAACGCCAACTGGTGCCCATTGTAGAGGTAGAGTACCCGCGAGGGATCCCTAGCAGAGATCCTGTGGGGATCCACGGTGTCTTTCGTGAATTCTATGACCACCTGCACACCTCCCAGCTAGATGTCAAACACGATACTATAGCGCAATATTTAGATACAATAGCCTTGGGATGGTTAGATTCAACTCAAGGCGAGAGCCTGAATGCACTTCTCCCAGATGAGGAAATGTACAATGCAGTCCTGTCTCTCCCCAATGGAAAGGCTCCTGGTCTGGATGGGATAAAGGCCGAACTCTGCAAGGTCTATGTAGATCGCCTATTACCGCATCTGGGGGACATGTACGAGACGGCTCTATCCACAGGCATCCTCCCTGATTCTATCAGAAATTACCTAGTAAAAGTGCTGCTCAAACCAGACACGGACCCCCTAAAATGTGCTTGGTACAAACCATTATCCCTGATCAACACGGATAACAAAATCCTAGCTAAAATACTTGCTGACTGACTCCTAACCTACATGCAGGCACTGCTACTCCCAGACCAGGCAGGCTTTATCCCTGGACAGTCTACCCAAAACAACTTGAGATGACTATTTACGCTTATGCAAGATGTCAATTCAGAAATCCCAATTGACATGGCCGCATTGGAAGCAGAGAAGGCTTTCAATACTGTAGAGTGGTCTTTTCTGTTCCAGGTCCTCCATCGCTCTGGGCTCGGGCTCACATTTATACAGTGAGTTTGCCTGCAATTCACTGCACCCAGGGTCACAGCATACACTAATGGAATTACTTCTGAATATATCTATCCAACAGGGGGGATGTGCCAGGGATGCCCCTTGTTACCAATTCTGTTTGCCCTTTCTGTTGAGCCACTGGCATGCTACATACGAGAATATCACACGCACCAGGGCATAAAGATCCAATCACACCTCTCCATAATTTCCCTGTACACTGACAATACTGTACGTAAAACATCCCAGGCAGAACCTACCACCATTGGCACAAGAAATAGGCAAGTTCAGAGACCTCTCGTGTTGAGAATAAACTGGACTAAGTCAGAGGTACTACCTCTGACCCCAAGTGTCCAACAGTTAGACATAGGGAGGGACTTCAGGTGGTACTTACAGGGCATTCAGTATCTGGGCGTCATGGTGACCCCACCCAAGGGAGACCTATACAGGGAAAACTATGTAAAGGCACTCAAATTACTGGAGCACAGAGTGGAATCATGGATCCCTCTACCTATCTCAAAAGCTGCACGCATTTCCCTGGCCAAAATGGCGTCCTTCCAAAACTCCTATATATATTTAAAAACATACCCACCTGGCCCCCGTCAAGCTTCTGGTCCCAACATAAAAGCCTGATGGTGCGACTAGCCTGGGTGGGCAAACAATCAAGGATGTCCTATGACACCCTTGCCCTTCCCCACGAACAGGGTGGGTTAGACTATCCAGACTTGTATATATACTTTTTGGCTGCACAGATCCAGTTTTCTGTGTGATGGTGGACTCTCACGACTGAACTCCAACATACACTTCTAGCAAAAACAATTGCTTTCCCAAATGACCTAATAGGACTTCTATGGAGTACCCGGGGGAAAGTGTTGCGATGCGAGATCCAACCAGTGGAAAACATGTGTAAAACATGGGATCAAATATGTTGGGTGTGGGGCTGGGACGCCTGTTATTCCCCAGCTCTTCCTATAATTAAAGTATGCAGGGTTCGTATTACACTTGAAAAAAGTGTTCCAGACACACTTCCAGAGCTAGGGATCCTGACCCTGGGGGACCTGATACACAAAGGGCAGTTTATAACATGGGAAACCCTGAAAACTAGAGGCAAATTGATGCCCGTGACTATGCTGCTCTATTTTCATCTCAGGAGGTGATCAAATTTAAATGGCCAGGTTTCCCACAAGCCCCCGCCTCCTTTCCAATACTTCAATACGAAATTAACCCTCTGTCCACTAGGAAATTGGTATCTACCATCTAAAGGATGATCAGAACACAGGAGTAGGTGAAAGGTCAAAACTTTAGAATCAGGTGGGAGCTGACGTTGGCGACAGTGAAGAGCAATGGAAAATTGTTTGCACACAGACCCCCAACCTCTCCTGAAATAACCTGCTCTGATTAGTCCATTTCAAATTCCTACATCAGGCCTACAACTCGCCTGCCCGTCCACCTATATCAGTTCTTCCCTGAAATATCCCCCCTGTGTAAAGGATGGGATTGGGATTCAGCCGATTTCTGTCACGTAGCAGGGTCCTGCCCACATATCAGACCCTTTTGAGGGAAAATTGAGGATGCCATGTTAACGTCCTTGAGGTACTATTCCCCAGAGCTGTGGATGTTGGCAATGATTGAGGGGGGGGGCTCCCGCTTAGAAAGGAAATTGCTGGGGATGGAATCAGTAAACACCAGATATCTAATTGCAAAAACCTAGGGGAAACGTAAAGCACAATGTTTTCAGAGCTGGCTGAACTTTATGAATATGTATGAGAAAAGAGAATCACAATATGCAAGAACGCTCCCAAGCAGTAGTAGACCACTTTATTGTTAGGACCCCTTCAGATGCTACTTTGCTGCACAAATGCAGAACACACCAGCCATTGGGGAGAGCCCTACTGCAGCTGGATCTCACTCCCAATGAGAAGGCATAACCCCATGTATGTGGGAAACAAACTTTGGACAATACAGAACTAGGTGCGATGAGGACTCCCGTGTGCTGAGACATTTGATTGTAATGTGAAATATATAAGAACCAGGATAATCATGGTCAAACTCATACACTACATGGAACATGGATGGTCTTTGTTATGTTGTGTCATGCCTAATGTTTATATATGTATGATTGAACTTCAACACGCTGTACTAGTGTGCTCAAGAGGGTGCAGGGGTTAGGAGGGTGTTATTGTAAAGTAAGTAATGTGATTATCTATTACCACTATGTAAAACCAATAAAGAAAGTTTATAAAAAAAATAATAATAACAATGAGGCCCAGTATCTCTTCCTCAACCTGTGCCGGCAGCATTTCAAGATTCGTCATTACCACATCTCTCACATCAGGCATGTTCCCACCAGTTTTCAAGACATCCATATCAAACCCCTGCTCAAAAAACCTTCCCTTGACCTCCTTCAACCAGCCAACTACACACTTATCTCAAATAACCATTTCATAGCCAACGAATCGACAAAACAGCCTACACCCAACTATCAACCTCATTATGAGTTTGGTGGTATGGCCAAAAACAGTGGTAATGCATCCCCACTCCACAAAACTAAAGGTTTGGAGGTAAGGCAGAGAAATTAGCTCAAGCATAATGCCAGAGGTAATTCCTCTGCCTACCGCCCCAAAATGGACACAACAGCGGTATTACCGCTGGTGGTAATACTGCCAAAATCCCCCATGGAGTCCTATGGACTGCAATTAATGAGGACTAACACCACCCACCAACACTTGTAATCTGGTGATAATTCCTCCAGACCAAGTGGTGGTAATGGCAATACCATTTGGTGGTATCAGCAGATTTTCCAGTGAAATAACACCAAACTTGTAATGAGCCCATATGCCTTTTCACTGAATATAACCTCCTCCTCAATGATGCCCAGTCTGGTTTCAGATCTCCTTCGAGAATTGAACCATGCTAAGTCTCCATCTGGGATGATATCAAAAGATCCTCAGACTCGGAAAGTTGTGCCGAACTAATCCTTCTCAATCTCTAAGCAGCCTTTGATACAATTGACCACTGCACCCTCACGGGCAAAATCTACTCCCTCAGCATCAGGAATACAGCCGTAAAGTGGATATTCTCCTTCCTCTCAAACAGATCCCAAATTACACACCTACCTCCCTTCTCCTCGACTCTGTGCCCTGTCACCAACAGTGTACCACAAGGCACCTCTCTCTCACCCCTTCACCTCTACCAGAGCCTGCTCCCTGCTATCATCTGTTCCCATGGCCTGTCTTGCTGAAAATACACAGATGACACCCAAATCGCCTTCAAGTTAGCAAAAGACCCCTCCAACCCATCCCCTAACCTCGCTTCATGCCCCACAGAAATCGACCACTGGAAGATGGCTAATCACCTCCTTCTCAACCCCGGTGTGACATGTCGTCGTTGAACGACCAACCTGGCTAGATAAGAACTCTGCCCCCTTCTCAGCTCAGAGTCTAGCAATTCTCTAATGCGACTGAAGAAACTATCAGTCACTGGACCGACTATGCAGAGGATGTCTCCCCTTATCCCCTTAGCCAATTCCAAACTGTTTCTATGCTCATGCTACAATGATTACTTTTGTAATGTGTGGGCTTCAAGTGTGTCTCCCCTCCTCCACATCTTTAACATTTTACAACCCTCAAAACCTGGCATCTAACTCACGGGTTCTGCAACCGTTTCACATCAAATCATCTGACGTTTCCTAATGCAAACATACAGATATAGAGATAGACAAAACAGAAAGACTTTGGAGAGAGGCAACATGAAAACATATAACACAGTACATATACTAGAGTCAAAAATGGCCAATGTTTTATATAAAATAAGTATTTTATTTAGATTTGCAGTCCCTCAGTTCATCTAGCTAATTGAACCAATTGTTCAAACATATTCTTTCTGCCTGTAAAAAGTCCCTTCTTCTTTAATTAAATCAATAACATTAATAACATCTTAGGGCTTAATTCACCACCCAACATGGGGTTTATTTCACATTCTCAATACATAAAGCCAGGTCCATCCATTATCCTTACTCTAAGTAAAGGCACAACACTTTTAATATCAAACCACAATGCTTAATACAATGAAGCAATATTGTCAGGAGAAATATTGTATAAAGACACTCAAGCCTATATATTATGTACTATACAATCTTTGTAGAGACAAATCTGAGGCCCTAGAGGTGATGTCCACATGATAGCTGACAATTGAAAAGGTTGCACTGAACACTATGCAGTTTACAATTTACTGTGTGCAGCCTATTTTATGATGCTAGCATGTTGCATTTTATTTAAAAGGTGAACATGTTTTACGTTGCTAACTCTAGACATTTATGTAGCACGCAAAATATTTGACATTGCTAACAATGGGGAAGGTGAATTGCAACTGTAAAGCAGCATTAAAATTTTAGATAAATTTAGAATTATATAATGCTCTAAGGCTAGAAATAATCAAAGATGGCCGACAAGAAACATGCAGTTAGTCCTCTCTTAATGTTTACCTGTCCCCAGAACACACCGAGTATTTCAATGTGCACTTGAGATGTGGGCTAGTGTTTTGAATAAGCGGAGAGGGAGCTGCGAAACGCATAAACGCCATTAATTTTGTCACAATGGGAGTACAAAATTTTGATGGTTTTTAACTTTTTTGCTGTGATTGTCCTATGAAGTTACCAAATAAAGGAAGAATGCGTATGTGAATTGAAACTGTATCTTGAGGATTATAAATGACCACGGAGAGTGCAGCTAAACAACTTTTGCATGTTCAGTAAGAAAGCATAAATGATATACTATACATACCTAATATTTCCAAAAAAGCTATTTCCATAAAAGCTTAAATCAATGAAACAAGCATTATGTATCAATGCACAAAATCACAACATGAAAGGAAAGATAGTTTTTTTTGTCTTTACTTGTATTCCTCAATAAAAGTATTTGCCAATAGCTATGCCACCACTGTGTCAGATTCTTACTTCTCCACCCTTACAACATGCATGCAAACACACTTACATATGTAGTTTTGATCAGGCCTGTACAATAACCCTATGTGCATACATATAACATATAACTATAATGAGCAGGCAGTGAAATTAAATCCACTTCATTTTCTATTTTAGAGGAATAAACAGCAGCTTGCTTAAGAGCTAAGACAAACAACTAGTGACGTTGAGTCCTTGAATTAGGGACATTTAGGCCAGGTTAATAATTTGGCTGGATCTGTTAGGAATGATGGGCAAGAAGCCGACACGTGATAATTCTGCAGCAAGCTGAGGCGTGGTACCAACCATATTGTTTACCATTATCCTGAGAAGAATATAGAGGTATTTATAAGTCACAATCAGAAGCAGGAGGTTTGCCTACCAAGTGGCAGCATTTATGGTAAGGGGGATTTCCAAGCGAGGGACCCTATAAATATGTTACTTGCCCAAAAACCTGGGCTGCTTTTGCTGAAGTCATGCCAGAGGTTGCAGGGAGTTTGAGCTATGAGCTACACCTTAAAGTCATGTTATTAAAATGTCTTTGAGATGCAATGGGTTTTGACTTGATTGAATAATGTGCAGTTCTGGTCCAAAACAGGTTGCCCTACCTCAACAAAAATAATAAGGGTTCTGTCAGGATGTTCAATGAAGTAAAAAGTCCACCGCCCTGTGTCCAAACCTATTTACGTCCTGTGCACTCTAAACTAAAGAAAACAGGGAATCTGCCTGGCCCAGAAGGGTTACTCCCTCCTTAATGTTCACCTCCCGATGAGGAAACAAAAAGAGTTATTCTCCTTGTGTTAAATCAAAAGATCTGAGTAAATTACCCACAATGGATAATCGGTCAAATATGTAGAAAACAAAGTCTCTTCAGTTCTATTTTCAGTTCACATTGTTGGGGGTGTGCCTCTGTTCCCCTAATGTTCTCAGGCCTCTCAAAACTGGCACAAATAGCATTGTTTGGGGATATGTCTTCCTTCCCTTTCCCCTCTCAGGCTGTCTGATTCACAAAAACACAGTTCTCTAATATTAGGGGAAATGTCTCCCTTACCGTGGCCTTTCTCAGGTTCACTGATGTAGCAAAACATCTTGTTCACTATCCTGCCAGACTTGTTGAGCGAGATCCGTAGTTCTTAATGGTCTTTATGGTCTTTCTCTTTTAACAGTAAGTTTCTGACCTTATGACTTTTTAACCAAAGTTCACATACCAACTTTTGGGTCCCCGACTTGATATGGGTCTCAGGCACTCAGTTGCATGTTGCTCAGGACTTACCCGAGTTGATATGGGTCTCCGACCTTTGTATATGGCTCCTGCGGTATTTCCCTGACTTTGTATGGGTCCCAGATCCCTCGGTTGCATGCTTCTATGGGACTTCCCGAGTTGAAATGGGTCCCTGACCTTTGTGTATGGCTCTAGCAGGGCTTCCCTAATGTTGTATGGGTCCCAGACCCTTGTCTATGGTTCTCTTCTTCCCGTTGGAGATTTCACAGGACTTTCCCTGGCCCTCGCACCTTCCCGGTAGCCTGCATACCTGGCTTCTAATCCTCTAACAGTTGCCGGCTTCCCTTGGTGCCTGCGGAAGAAGATGGACCCTCTCCCTTTTTCCAGTCCAAATTCCGTGCTGAAGTGGCCCTGCAGTGGAAACCCTTCAAGGTTCGGTATGGTCTAATTTTTCCACACTGACCTAAGGGCAGAGACTTGGTGTTTTGTGTTCGCAAGCCATGGTCTACACCAGCCATCTCCCATGTTGACGTCCCAGAGTCCCGGCATCTTGCGACTGTCACTGCTCATACAGGGTAACCTGTGTAGTCCTTCTTCCCTTTTTATGTTGAAATAGTATTTATATTGACTGGACCGTGTATCTTGATTCCACGGTAGGATCTTTCCTCCTCGGTAGATCTTCTTCATCCCAGTATTTCCATGTACTCCATTTGGGCAGTCCTCAGTCTCCTTCATATCAGTTTGTCCTATGTGCATGGGGTCTTCTACTCTACAAAAATATATCAGAGTGTGTGGGACTACATGAGACTGAGTAGGGTATGAGGGGGACAGCAGTGGAGGATTGACATATCGCATTCTCCCATAAAGTCGTCACTTGTCCCATAGAGGGTTTCCCTGCCCATGAGATCCTCCCGCTGAGTATCAAGGGGACTATCGGGTACAGCCTCACTTCCTCACTTGCCTCACTTCCCTGGCCTAATGGAAAGGTGCTTCCCTATGGATCCGTGACAATACCCAGGGATTTGCCACAATGTATTATATGATCAAGCTATGAAGCTGCTAAGCGCTGTGCTATGCTAAATTGTTAATGGTTACATAAATGAATACATGAATGAATGTATGCTAAAACAGAAACATACTTCTTACTATGGGTTTGTTATATGACTAAAGCTCCCTTGCTATGTAGCTTCTTTTCAATACAATGCTAATATAGGCCTCGAGAAGCCCACTTGAGCATTAAAGCACTTTGAGTATACATTTGCTGTTTTTAGCACTGCTGTTGCTGTTCTTAGTATTGCAGTCTAGACTGTCCTTAAGCATGTATCACACTACTATTCTTTCTACCTATACTTAAGCATAACCTAATACATCCTCACAGGATACAATAAAGGAACATGTTTTGCTTATCCCCTTCAAGGCACTATATTCTACTTGTCCTTTTAAAGCTAATGGTAGTTCTACTATTATGAGGGGAAATTCTAAAATGAGATGGTTTCTCACCTGTTGCTCTTTCTCACGCAGGGCAGAATGGAGTGAAATACGATGATACTTGTGAGAAACCAGAAGGTGTTTCACCCACTAGTCCCCTTGGATCTCTCTCTCAGGTGTCCAGCTTTGCATCCAGACCCTCGGGGTGGATCAGTGCAGGAGGATCTCCCGGGTCGGGGGTCCTCAGGGAGTGGCAGTGGGACACCTGATGGTGAGACGCGGTATCCCTCTCCTCCCTGTAACACCTTTATCCCATCCTACCCAATGGGATATTTAGAAACGCATACTCCCCAAACCCGTTTTCCTGCACACGCACTTTTACACGGACAGCTCGCTCTGGGAGAAAACAGACTCACACCTGAGCTGGGAACCTGACATGTCCCAAAACTATGGTCAGGCGAGGTCAGGCAATTCTCAACAATCACTCACACCTGACTTCCATTACACTTCCCCACACGGGTAAAAGACGGAGCATGAGATCCCACTCTGAGGGAGGCATTTTCATTTTCAAGTTGGCAGCTGAATGAAGGGAGAGAGACGGTGAGGCATGAGAGGTTCATGAGAGGGGCAACACCCTTGACCATGTTGGCAGACAGCTGTTACTTTAAAGAAACCTTCAAGGCACAAAGCATAAGTCCAGAAAAGCAGGCTGAAGAATCTTGCATTTTGTGTCAGAGATTACGAGGGTCCTCCCACGATACTGAGCAAGGTCGGCAGGAGCAGCAGATGCTGTAGTATCATTCTTTTCTCCAAGAACAAAAGAAATGGCAGAGAACAACACAGCAGGTGAACTGGGGAGACCGATGTCAGACCAGTCTGTATTGAAATCAATATTTCAAGCCGCAATATTATAAGAAGAGCGGTGAAGCAAACATTGTTAAACGTGTCTGATGTAAGATGCGAGTGAAGCTAAATTGCTGGTGAATATTTGAAAATTAAAGGGAAAGTTACAATACCATTAAAAGAGTGGTCCGGCACTGTGAACGTGCTCAGTCGAAGGTCTCTGTATGGTATCCTGATAAGAGAAACAAAGGTAGAAGATTGATGTGAAGTGTAAATTGTGTGAAGTGAATCGAAGTGGTCCTGCGACGGTTTAAGCAACACCCATCGCACATTGGGAAGTCTTGTGTCAAAAGGGATCTGAGCCCGGCTAGAGGAGACCCATTGCCTGAGCCAGAACGAGGGAGACCAGATTGTGAACATTGTAGAAAAGGTCCATGAGCCCGGCCGATGGGGATCCATGGCCCGAGCCGGTTTGAGGGAGAACAAATTGTGAACATTGCAGAAAAGAGGATCTGAGCCTGGCCAAGGGGATCCATAATCTGAGCCCAAAGGAGGGTGACCAAACTGTGAACATAGTAGAAAGAGTGTCTGAGCCCAGACGAGGGAGACCTGTGGTCCGAGCCCGAAGGAGGGAGACCAGTCTTAAATTTGTGAAAGTGAAAACCCTGACAAAGGAAAGGAACGTTTGTGTTTTGTTAGTTACATCAGGCCCTCTGAAATAAGAGACTGTCATTGTGAGAGAGAATTTGGTGGAAGGCCCTGAAGCCTTTGTGTTGAAATATTACCTCGTGGCCAAGAAGCCAGAGTGTGTGAAAAGCCCACACATGCCTCCTTGCCCCATGCTGAAAACATGGGGAAGGGAAGCCAACTGCTCAACTATCCTTACATCATCTCTTGAAAACTTTTCTTTTGCGTACATTGTTATCCTACACTATTTTGTTTTTATAAGTAAGGATTGGCAAAAATTGTATTAGTATAGTCCCTTTTATTTTGACAGACTCCACTAGGACTGCATTATTGTTACTTGATGGTTGTACCCTGCTCCCATCTTTAGAATTAGGTTTAGATACGAATTCTACTAACCCATCAAAGTTCAATAACACCCTTGAACTATGATCACTCTTGTATGTCTTCACCGTTTGATACTATGCCTTCCTTACACACTCGAAAATCTGAAATCATGAACTGTCGGAAGACTGCTCTCTTCCCCCAACCAACCCCATGGTCGTCCTCCCTAGCCCCCTCCCATCTACCTCCAACATCGTAAAGAACCTTGGATTGATAATGGACTCTGATCTGACCGTATCACATCATATCAACTCTGTCTATGTGTCAAATTACTGCTATCTACATCCACGGATTCTGTGATGCATCTTCCCCTACCTTACCTACCCACACAGAGTTGCTGCAATCACGGCAATTGTCATCTCTCGCCTTGACTATGCCAACACCCTATACCTGGGCTCCATTGCATCTCAACTTAGAAAACTAAAAAGGTCCAAAAACTGCAGCTGGGCTCCTTCTTGCCCTACGCCCCAAAGATCTCATCACACCTGCCCTATGTGTCCTTCAATGGCTACTGGGCAGGTGACGGTCCACCTTCAAGGCACCCACTGTGCTCTGCAAAACACAGGTCCTAAATATCTACAACACAACCTCACTCCCTACAGACCCAAAAAAAATCCTGAGGTCAGGCACAGCTCTCCACCTTGTCATCCCTTTTGCCTAATCGACCAGAATAGGGGCATCCACCTTCTCTGTCCAAGCACTGACAATATGGAACTCTATACTGTTTAGCATCCGACGTATAGAGGATCACCTCACTATCAAGAAGGCACTTGAGACCTTGCTCTACCCTTCTGTATATGACTGAGCTAATCCACCTCTTGGGCTAACTATCACCCCCAGACAATACAGGTAGGTGGGTGCATCAATGAGTCACATAAGGAGATATCAAGACAGTACATTATCTGACTTATGAGTGAATGAGCACCACAGGGGTACTGTAGGGGCCCAGAATGTCCTCCTGCAGTTTGACAACCCCATGTGTTGTTCTTCCCTGGTCTTCAGTGGAATGAAATCTGCACTCCTCCTCCTTCATACCCTGATATATTGAAAGGAACTGAATGTACCACCACGTCTGTCAGTTTTAGTGGATCTTCATCACCATGGTTTAATATTCTTGAATGTTTTGTACTGGTGCATATACCCCAGCGTGACTTCAGATTGCAATGTGGAACATACTGTACACGCTACTTTCAATTGACCATGTGCTTTTCCTGCATACCTAGTGAACATAGCAAGAGCTGAGGCAGAAGTGAAAAGACCCAAACATGTAATCTCCCCTTGCATCTGACTTGATGGGATGCTGATATGTTTTTCAAATTGTTGTCTGCAACATGACTGGTGTATCACCCACCTCCCTGAATTCAAGTTTCTTTCACCCACCAAAATCATGCAGGTATGGGTATTTCACAAACTATCCTTAAGAATCTCCTGCTCCTCCTATCAGGTATCACCCAGTGGCAGAAGTCTTTCCCACTCCCTTCTGAGCTGGACAGTTTGCACCACTTAGAGAATGGCATGGTCTATTTCACACAAAGACTTTTTGCCAGATGAAGCTGGGACTACTGTTTACTATACGCCTTTCTGATCAATACCAATCGACCAATATTGACCTAATCAGAAATCATACATGTTATTATGAGAACAATAATTTCTGTTCTTATACAGCGATTAATGCTGGACTCCTAAAGCTTTTAAAGAATGCAATAACATGTGTCATTATTACACAATGTAATGCTACTATACCAGTCAATTCATTCTTGCCACATGCTACAGGGCCCATGTGTGGGGTGAACATTCAACATGAACTGTCCTCCCTAACACATACGTCCATTCACCATCCACTCCCCACCTCACCTGAAACTCAATCATCTGGTCCCCACTGTTTCCACCGCTGGTTACTTGGGACCAAAGCTCGGCCCACTCTCAATAAATACCCTAATAATAATATTAATAATAACAATAATAATAATATTTTCACTAACTATGCTGTTGGTGTTTCAATACAATTAATTTCTGCATTGTTATGAACACGTTTCTTCATACTCATCATACTAAAGGTACACATTCCTCTAGACAAGAAGGTATGTGCTTGGGAATGTACCATTCCCGAAGTAAGAGAGCCTGCTCCTGTGCAGGAAAGGAAATAATGAGAAAGTTAAGATGCAGAAGTGATCAGTAGAATCCATTTCATGCATTGTCCCCCTGCAGCAACCAAACAGAGCCGTAGAACGCGATTGCCCCTTCCCTGCCTTTCCGACAAATCCATCCCGAAACCTAATGTGATATCATTATGGTACATCTCCAGCAGCCGCGGAAGAATTGCAAATGGCTCCCTGTCCCTATGAAGGAACGGATTAATATCTGCGAATTTCACAGTTAAGTCATTTTAATGTGACTGGCAGTTTCTGGGAACTGATGTAGTCACCTGAATAATCTATTTATATTTAAAATGGAAAGGCTCTTCACGACCAGGGATGCAGTTACCATGGATAATCACATCTCTTGGGAATCAGACTCCTCAGCTACACTTTCAATGGAAAATAAAGTCCCAAAGGTGTGATTACCGCATGGTAAGAGCCGCTGTGGAGCCATGGCTGGCAATCTGTGTGCAGTGCTTTTTTGTAACTCTTTCTCTTCTCGTCATGGTGCATGGGACAGCTTTTATTTGCTCCCAGATCGCCCTGTACATTTTTGTCTAAGAGAGTTGGGGAGGGCGATGTGTTTAAGATCTCTTAAGAAATCACTGCACCAAATAGGGTAAGAAATGTTGCATCTGATTATGGAATGCGCTAGAGTATTTACACCTGTATTGAGATATCATATCTAACACAACAGGATGGGAAAGACGTAGAAGTATACAGTATAGCACAGGGCCCAATCATGAATGTGATGTTAATACTAACAACACCACATAATGTAATGCATCAATTGTATAGCGCCTTTGACAATTGGTATGGTCACAACACACTGGAGATTTAACCCCCCTGGGGGTGGGACTGCGGGGCAAGTCAAGATATTGGAAATTCAAGGAAGTGCTTGCATGCATGTGTTAATGTTAGCCAATACAAAGGTATGGGGGAGATATGTAGGGGAAGGTGAACAGCGGAAGATGTTGGGTGTGCATTTAATGTAAGGTAGGGCACGGTGTTTCTCATGCTGTTTGATTGCATACTCAAAAGCACTTTGAAAATGCTCCCCTTGCATAGTGGTGTGTTGCAGTATATACAGTGTACAGTTGTCTTCTAAATATATGGATCAACTGCTACTTTTAGAGCTTGCAAGGTAGCCGGTGGGATCGTGTGCCCCACAGGAGTAGCCTGTGTGGTTGCAGCATTGGTTGAGGAGGATGATGTAGAGGAAGACAGTCTACTACATCCTGAGATAGGAACAGCCTTTCCGAGAGTAGGCCAGTGGTTGGATATGGTGTGGCAGTGCATAGAGGTGGTCCCGTACGGCTACTGCACAGGTTGTCCATCACTGAGAACAATGTTGCATTTTCTCTTGGTAGCTTTAACTTTTGGTACAGCCCCAACGGTATTAAAGAACTGCCACAGCCATGATTCTCTCTGGGTGCTAGAGGTAGGCATTTCATCTATCTCATTTTCCTGGTCCTCTTGCTTGTTTTCTGAATTATTGTTCCGTTGTCTAGGTCAGTGGTCTTCAAACTTTTTTGGCCTAGGCCCCCCCATGAGCCAAGTTTGGGCAGGCCGGGCCCCCCTAAAAGTGCCGGATGGACAGTATGTAGAAATCACTATGAACTTTTGCGTGCCGTCACTGCACCCTACTCCCAGTACAGACCCTGGGCTCTCCCCCACCCTACTCCCACCACTTTCCCAGTGCTGCCGCCCATCCTGCTCCCACCACAGTCCCATAACACAAACATACACATTTAAATAAAAAATAAATCGCCATAAACATACCTTCTGCAGTGGCCTGCGCATGGTTGCTAAAATGTCCCGCTCCAGGTTGCTCTGCCCGTATGTGCGAGTAGGCGCAGGAGCACCCCCTCGCATATACATACATGCAGTGCCCCAGCCAGCATTTCCAATGAACTATGCAAGGCTGGCGAAGCAAAACACCCCCAACGTTGCATAGCTCAGTGATCATGTGCGGCTGGGGAAATGCACTGTCAAAGGCAAACAGTGTTTCCCTTTGACAGTTCAGCTGGCCCAGGAGCACTCTCTCAGCTGGAAAAAGCAGATGAGGGAGTGCTCAGTGTTTCACTGGGCTGGCTCCTCGCCACCCCCATGATGGGTGAGGTGGCCAGTGGGTGGACGCCCCTCCACCATTATGGATGAGTCGGCATGCTTGGACTGGCCTATAGGGCAATAGGGCGATGACTGTTCCAAAAATGCAAAATGCTAGTGTAGGCCAATCAAAATGGGCCACTTTTCTGGCCAACGTGGGCCAGTTTGAGGAGTTGCTTCACTATGCAGCTAGTAGTTTTGACCATTGTTGCTGAATAAATAGTCTTTAAATATCACAATTTGTTTACATTTGAATAAAAAACAACCCCTTGGGTACTATTCAAACAGTCTGTTACTAAAGGACTGAATATCCATTTGCAGCTGCTGCCCATGTTTTCATTGGTGCCTAAGACCGTTTTATGGTCCAGTCTGAACATGTAAGCTGCCCTTTAAAAAAAGATTTTTTTTTAAAATAAATGCTGGGCTGGGCTCTGGCGCCCCCCCCCTAGGAGGCGGCCGTGCCCCTGTGGGGGGGCGCGCCCCACAGTTTGAAGACCTCTGGTCTAGGTCCTCCGCCTGGTGGTGGTGGTGGCTCCTGGGGAGGAGGGATGGCAATAGCTGATGCCATTTTTGAAGATAAATAACAGTTCTGCTAATATTCTTCCAAGCATATGCTTTGTCCTAGATTGCCTTTCCTCGATTTTCACGCTGACGTGCAGGATTTTCACGTGCCAAATCACTCCGTACCAAGCTGGCCACGCGTAAGCACACGGAAGACCACGCTCCTGCCCAGAAGGCCGAACTACTGCCCCCCAGAGCCCCGAGCACGCTCCCACCTGCCATCTGCTGCTGCCTGACTGCCTGCTGCCCACGTGCACTGCCATTTGCTGCCTGCACATCAGCTAGGGGTGCTGTTGCTGTGACCACCCCTGCTGGAACCAAAGACTCCCGACTGGAATTCCATCGCTCCACCGCCCAGCCCCAGGACCCAGTTGCCCACCCACTCCTGCCTCTGGGGTTGTCATGTCGGGGCAAACACCATCTGTGACCACTGACAACCCCCAGCCAGAGAGGCAGAGGGGCACCAGCTTCAGTGCCACCGAAGTTGGTGTCCTGGTGGAGCAAGTCCTGGGGCAGTATGATGCCCTCTTCGGAAGTTCCCGCGCCGACAAGGAAGGACGGACTCGGATCTGGACTGACATAGTGACTGCCATCAACGCGGAGGGGGTGGCAGTCCGGGACGTACAACATGTCAGGAAGCGCTGGGAGGACTTCAGGTCCAGGACCCTGAACAAGGCCCGGCGCCTCTTGAAGGCAGCAGATGCCAAGGGGTGCCGGGGCCACTTGTCGGAAGAACAGATGGGGGTCCTGAAACGCATATTCCCAGCGCTCCACGTCCAGGTCCTAGAGAAGCAGACCCGTCTGGAGTCGAGTGGTGAGTGTACATGCATCCTGATTGTGAGCAGTGCGTGTGGTGATTATTCGGTATTGTGCAGGTTGCACATCTGTTTGTATGGGGTCGAGTATGGGTGGGGGTGTACAGGGCCGTGGGGCTGACACATGCGAGGGCTGTGATGTGTGAGACATGGATGGTGCTTGTGTGTGTAGGCTTGCATGGCAAATGCAGTTGTGCGTGCACACATGTATGGATGAATGTGTATGTAAGTAGACATGTCCGTGATGTCACGCATGTATGTTGTTTTCGGCTGCATGTATGAGCACTGTGTACATGTGCATGTGTGTGTATTTGACAAGGGTGCAACAGTGATGCAACATGGATGCATGTGACAGCGGTATGTGGAAGCCTGATTGGCAGATGTGACATGGATGCCCGTCTGAACAGTGCGACACTTGGCAGAGGTGTACACATGCATGCAAGTGTGGTGGTGTGTGTACATGTGTGGTGCACTTCCTGTGTTGCATGTGATGTCTGGCTCCCCTTTGGCTGCTGATGCTGTTGTATGTGTAGGGATGGTGCTGGCAGTTGCGATATGGCTGTGGTATGGCTCATGTTTGCGAGTTGCAATGACATGTGTGTTGGGGATTGTGATGACATGTCTGAGGTTTGCCAATGCCACTCATGTGCAACTGTCATGTGTGTATGTGTCCATTGTACAGTGCCCTGATGCCTGTGTTTTGTTTCTCCCTGTCTGCAGCGTCAACTGATGAAGAGGGCGGAGAAGGTGCTGTGGAGCACAGCGGCGGGGATCCGACCGCCAGCCGGAGACGCAAGGCCCGGCTCCCCTCCCGTGTTGTCATCTCGTCGGGGAGTGAGGAGTCCGGTGCCGCGTCCCAGGCCGCAGCTGCCGGGGGGAGGTCCAAGAGGCGGAGGTTGCAGTTGGACTCCTCGGCAGCAGAAGGGGCAGCTGGGACCCCACAGGGCCCAACAGGGGAAGATGGCACGGAGTCATCCAGGTTGGTGGGGGGTTTGGTGGAGGAGGAGGCCGTGCAAGCACCAGAGACGGGGTCTGGAGGTGGGGATCCCACTGGTGCTAGTGGTGCAGTGCAGGACCAGGGACAGGAGGCAGCACAGGCCGCCGCGGAGGTGCCTGTGTGCAATCCTGTCCCCGATCCTGTCCCTGCATCATCTTGCACCAGCAGGGATGCCTACGTCCAGACCCGTTTTCAGGCAGGGGATGAGCTGACGTCAACTGGCCTTCCTCTGCCTGCGTACGTGGCCATCCAGGTCCGGGTTGAGCCTGTCCTGGCTGGTGTGGCGTTGCGTCAACGGGCCATGCGAGGTGACCTGCAGTCTTTTCATGGAGAGACTGCACGTCATCTCGAATGGCTCGTTGACCACGTCAGTATGCTGGGACAGGTCACCCAGGCCGGATTCCTCCGTCTGATGGGGCTTGCTCCGACCCCCTCCTCAACTGGCCCCCTACACGCCAGTCGTCCCCTGTGCCATCTTCCCACCCATCAGTCACCTGGGTGCCCTGTGGAGCTGCCTCTGACGGTGCGGCCAGGCTGGTGGAGGAGGCATCCCTGCCACAGTCGGGAGTCGGAGGTCCAGCAGGGGTGGCCACATCAACAACTGCACCCCAGCCGGCGGAGGATGTGCAGGCAGCAGGAGGCAGTGCACGGGCAGAGGCAGAGCAGCAGCAGCAACATGGTGGGAGACATGAAGGCTCTGGGCTTTCGACATCGGAGGGGCAGGCATCGGCCGGAGGGCAGGGGGACCCAGGACAGAGAGTGTCTTCCGTGTGGCAGCGGTTGGGCCACGCCATAGGTGCAGAGCGGCGGCGGGCGGAAGAGGCGCGGCTCACAATGGTCAGGGCGGAGAACTCCATGCGGAGGGCCCTGAGGCGGGCCGAGTGCCTCGAGGCAATCCGCAGGGGGTTGGAGGAGGACACGGCGTCGTCCCTGCGGACCCTCGGGGCCATGGAACTGGACCGCCTCCGGGACATCGAACAGGAGTTCGATGATGCCCTGGCCCGGGACACCACGGAGTGAGCCGCTGGACTTGCCCGCCGCCTTTGTATATAGTTCTTTAGTTTTAGGTTTCCTTTGTTTCTTATTATGATTTGGAGTCGACGGACACTGCTCCACTTTTTGTATATAGTTGATTTTTAGTTAGGTTTTTTAGTAGGTTTCCTTTGTTCAGTTGGGCTCATGGACCCTTGGTAGTTTTTTACATAGTTCTTTATTGCATAGAGATTTTTTGACATTTGACTTTGGACGACATTTTTTTGGATTCTGATTTGCAGTTTTTTTTTTTAATACGGACATGCAGCTTATTTGTTCTCATTCCCATTGTACTTTGTTTCCGTTCTTTAGCATTCTTTATTTTTTTCAATACAATTTTGTTTTCATACTTCACTGTGTGGTATCATCTCATTGGTTTCATGCATGTCATGTTGGGTGTTTTCCCATTCAATTGCAACCATTGTGTGTGATGGACATGGGTTCATTAGCTTCATGAACATTCGGGGTGTAACATGTGATTTCCATTTCCATGTGGGTGAATGGGTTACTTGGTAGGGCTTTTTGGCTGTGGAGGCTGACCATTACGCACATGATTGGGGATTGTGAGGACCTGGTGGAGGGTGCCCCTGGTGGCTGGGGGGTGGGGGTGGTGGGAGACATGGGTGGGGGCCTGGTGGGGGCTGCCCATGGTGGCAGGGGGGTGGGGGTGGTGGGAGACATGAGTGGGGGCCTGGTGGAGGCTGCCCCTGCACTGCTGGGGGGTGGGGGTGGTGTAAGACATGAGTGGGGGCCTGGTGGAGGCTGCCCCTGCACTGCTGGGGGGTGGGGGTGGTGGTAGACATGAGTGGGGGCCTGGTGGAGGGTGCCCCTGCACTGCTGGGGGGTGTGGTGGTGGTAGACATGAGTGGGGGCCTGGTGGAGGCTGCCCCTGCACTGCTGGGGGGTGGGGGTGATGGGAGACATGAGTGGGGGCCTGGTGGAGGGTGCCCCTGCACTGCTGGGGGGTGGGGTGGTGGGAGACATGGCTGGGGGCCTGGTGGAGGCTGCCCATGGTGGCAGGGGGGTGGGGGTGGTGGGAGACATGAGTGGGGGCCTGATGGAGGCTGCCCCTGCACTGCTGGGGGGTGGGGGTGGTGGGAGACATGGGTGGGGGCCTGGTGGAGGCTGCCCCTGCACTGCTGGGGGGTGGGGTTGGTGGGAGACATGAGTGGGGGCCTGGTGGAGGGTGCCCCTGCACTGCTGGGGGGTGGGGGTGGTGGTAGACATGAGTGGGGGCCTGGTGGAGGGTGCCCCTGCACTGCTGGGGGGTGGGGGTGGTGGTAGATATGAGTGGGGGCCTGGTGGAGGCTGCCCCTGCACTGCTGGGGGGTGGAGGTGGTGGGAGACATGAGTGGGGGCCTGGTGGAGGGTGCCCCTGCACTGCTGGGGGGTGGGGGTGGTGGGAGGCATGGGTGGGGGCCTGGTGGAGGCTGCCCATGGTGGCAGGGGGGTGGGGGTGGTGGGAGACATGAGTGGGGGCCTGGTGGAGGGTGCCCCTGCACTGCTGGGGGGTGGGGGTGGTGGGAGACATGAGTGGGGGCCTGGTGGAGGGTGCCCCTGCACTGCTGGGGGGCGGGGGTGGTGGGAGACATGGGTGGGGGCCTGGTGGAGGCTGCCCCTGCACTGCTGGGGGGTGGGGGTGGTGGTAGACATGAGTGGGGGCCTGGTGGAAGCTGCCCCTGCACTGCTGGGGGGTGGGGGTGGTGGGAGACATGAGTGGGGGCCTGGTGGAGGGTGCCCCTGCACTGCTGGGGGGTGGGGGTGGTGGGAGACATGGGTGGGGGCCTGGTGGAGACTGCCCATGGTGGCAGGGAGGTGGGGGTGGTGGGAGACATGAGTTGGGGCCTGGTGGAGGGTGCCCCTGCACTGCTGGGGGGTGGGTGTGGTGGGAGACATGAGTGGGGGCCTGGTGGAGGGTGCCCCTGCACTGCTGGGGGGTGGGGTGGTGGGAGACATGGGTGGGGGCCTGGTGGAGGCTGCCCCTGCACTGCTGGGGGGTGGGGGTGGTGGGAGACATGAGTGGGGGCCTGGTGGAGGGTGCCCCTGCACTGCTGGGGGGTGGGGGTGGTGGGAGACATGGGTGGGGGCCTGGTGGAGGCTGCCCCTGGTGACTGGGGGGTGGGGGTGGTGGGAGACATGGGTGGGGGCCTGGTGGGGGCTGCCCATGGTGGCAGGGGGGTGGGGGTGGTGGGAGACATGAGTGGGGGCCTGGTGGAGGCTGCCCATGGTGGCAGGGGGGTGGGGGTGGTGGGAAACATGAGTTGGACATGAGTGGGGGCCTGCTGGCAGGTGCCCCACAGTGCTGGGGGGTGGGGGTGGTGGGAGACATGGGTGGGGGCCTGGTGGAGGCTGCCCCTGCACTGCTGGGGGGTGGGGGTGGTGGGAGACATGAGTGGGGGCCTGGTGGAGGGTGCCCCTGCACTGCTGGGGGGTGGGGGTGGTGGGAGACATGGGTGGGGGCCTGGTGGAGGCTGCCCCTGGTGACTGGGGGGTGGGGGTGGTGTGAGACATGGGTGGGGGCCTGGTGGGGGCTGCCCATGGTGGCAGGGGGGTGGGGGTGGTGGGAGACATGAGTGGGGGCCTGGTGGAGGCTGCCGCTGCACTGCTGGGGGGTGGGGGTGGTGGGAGACGTGGAGGGTGCCCCTGCACTGCTGGGGGGTGGGGGTGGTGGGAGACATGGGTGGGGGCCTGGTGGAGGCTGCCCCTGCACTGCTGGGGGGTGGGGGTGGTGGGAGACATAAGTGGGGGCCTGGTGGAGGGTGCCCCTGCACTGCTGGGGGGTGGGGGTGGTGGGATACATGAGTGGGGGCCTGGTGGAGGGTGCCCCTGCACTGCTGGAGGGTGGGGGTGGTGGGAGACATGAGTGGGGGCCTGGTGGAGGGTGCCCCTGCACTGCTGGGGGGTGGGGGTGGTGGGAGACATGGGTGGGGGCCTGGTGGAGGCTGCCCATGGTGGCAGGGGGGTGGGGGTGGTGGGAGACATGAGTGGGGGCCTGGTGGAGGGTGCCCCTGCACTGCTGGGGGGTGGGGGTGGTGGGAGACATGGGTGGGGGCCTGGTGGAGGCTGCCCCTGCACTGCTGGGGGGTGGGGGTGGTGGGAGACACGAGTGGGGGCCTGGTGGAGGGTGCCCCTGCACTGCTGGGGGGTGGGGGTGGTGGTAGACATGAGTGTGGGCCTGGTGGAGGGTGCCCCTGCACTGCTGGGGGGTGGGGGGTGTAAGACATGGGTGGGGGCCTGGTGGAGGCTGCCCCTGGTGGCTGGGGGATGGGGGTGGTGCTAGACATGAGTGGGGGCCTGGTGGAGGCTGCCCCTGCACTGCTGGGGGGTGGGGGCGGTGGTAGACATGAGTGGGGGCCTGGTGGAGGATGCCGCTGCACTGCTGGTGGGTGGGGGTGGTGGGAGACATGAGTGGGGGCCTAGTGGAGTGTGCCCCTGCACTGCCGGGGGGTAGGGGTGGTGGGGGACATGAGTGGGGGCCTGATGGGGGCTGCCCATGGTGGCTGGGGGGTGGGGGTGGTGGGAGACATGGGTGGGGGCCTGGTGGGGGCTGCCCATGGTGGCTGGGAGGTGGGGGTGGTGGGAGACATGGGTGGGGGCCTGGTGGGGGCTGCCCATGGTGGCAGGGGGTGGGGGTGGTGGGAAACATGAGTGGGGGCCTGTGGGAGGCTGCCCCTGCACTGCTGGGGGGTGGGGGTGGTGGGAGACATGAGTGGGGGCCTGGTGGAGGGTGCCCCTGCACTGCTGGGGGGTGGGGGTGGTGGGAGACATGGGTGGGGGCCTGGTGGAGGCTGCCCATGGTGGCAGGGGGGTGGGGGTGGTGGGAGACATGAGTGGGGGCCTGGTGGAGGGTGCCCCTGCACTGCTGGGGGGTGGGGGTGGTGGGAGACATGGGTGGGGGCCTGGTGGAGGCTGCCCCTGCACTGCTGGGGGGTGGGGGTGGTGGGAGACATGAGTGGGGGCCTGGTGGAGGGTGCCCCTGCACTGCTGGGGGGTGGGGGGGTGGGAGACATGAGTGGGGGCCTGGTGGAGGGTGCCCCTGCACTGCTGGGGGGTGGGGGTGGTGGGAGACATGGGTGGGGGCCTGGTGGGGGCTGCCCATGGTGGCAGGGGGGTGGGGGTGGTGGGAAACATGAGTTGGACATGAGTGGGGGCCTGCTGGCAGGTGCCCCACAGTGCTGGGGGGTGGGGGTGGTGGGAGACATGCATTGTTGATCAGTAGTGCAAGGTGACATGTGGGTTGGCTGGGGGGCATGCACATGGTGGATGGGCTGCCTGCGGGACATGAGCAGGGGTGCAGGGTAGTCCTCCGTGGTGTGGGCTGCCTGCAGGGGCCGTGGAGGTTGTGGAGCGTACACCTGGGAGGACCCACACGGCCAATTCACGTGTGGTACTCCCCAGAACCCCTGAAATACACATACCCTGCTGAAATCGCTTGTGGAACTTCCCGCGCACCCCTGAAATACACGTACCCTGCTCGCACTGGGCCAATCGCGTGTGGAACTTCCCGCGCACCCCTGCAATACACGTACCCTGATGAAATCGCGTGTGGAACTTCCCGCGCACCCCTGAAATACACATACCCTGCTGAAATTGCGTGTGGAAATTCCTGCGCACCCCTGAAATACACGTACCCTGCTCGCACTGGGCCAATCGCGTGTGGAACTTCCCGCGCACCCCTGCAATACACGTACCTTGATGAAATCGCGTGTGGAACTTCCCGCGCACCCCTGAAATACACATACCCTGCTGAAATCACGTGTGGAAATTCCCGCGCACCCCTGAAATACACGTACCCTGCTCGCACTGGGCCAATCGCGTGTGGAACTTCCCGCGCACCCCTGAAATACACGTACCCTGATGAAATCGCGTGTGGAACTTCCCGCGCACCCCTGAAATACACATACCCTGCTGAAATCGCGTGTGGAAATTCCCGCGCACCCCTGAAATACACGTACCCTGCTCGCACTGGGCCAATCGCGTGTGGAACTTCCCGCGCACCCCTGAAATACACGTACCCTGATGAAATCGCGTGTGGAACTTCCCGCGCACCCCTGAAATACACATACCCTGCTCGCACTGGGCCAATCGCGTGTGGAACTTCCCGCGCACCCCTGAAATACACGTACCCTGATGAAATCGCATGTGGAACTTCCCGCGCACCCATGAAATACACATACCCTGCTGAAATCGCGTGTGGAACTTCACGCGCACACCTGAAATCCACGTACACGGCCAAATCGCGTGTGGAACTTCCCGCGCACCCCTGAAATCCACATAACCGGCCAAATCGCGTGTGAGACTTCCCGCGCACCCCGGTATACACGCACACGTATTTTTTGTCAGCGGGTGTCCGTGTTTGTGGGTACCCCTTTGCACGTCATTTGTCCTGGAGGGCCACAGTATAGGACATTCATCATGGCAGTATATAGGTGCTATTTGTTGGCGCACCTTTTGGCGCACATTTCTTACAGCCGCAGAGATGCTACCGCCTGCTTTCTTGTGGCGGTCGTGTTTGTGCATGTGCGCTGGTTTGAGCGTGCGCTTTTTTGCCCTATTCTATTCCATGAATACGTGTTGTAGGCGAGCGTGTGGGCGTTCCGCGCACTTGTGCCCTGTACTTCCCCCGTCACGCCCACGTTTTGGCAAGTTGTTCCCCATTCCGAGTGTTACGCCCGTGTTCCGGCTACTTTTGTTGCGTGCGCCGCGCTATGTGCGATTTTCGCTGTGGCCTGTGCGATTTTCGCTGTGACCTGGCGCACGCAGTTAGATGGCCTGTGCGCCAACGTGCGCCACACACTTTTTTATCGCACATCCGCTGGTTTTCTCGCGCACGGCCTTCCATGAATCGATGTGCGCTGCTTTTCGTGCGATTTTCGCACTTGCACTGCGATTTTTGCTATTCCACTGCGATTCGTAAGGTTTTTGCCCACTTGCGCCGCGCTAATTATTCCATGAATCGGCCTGTTAATATGTTAAAGAATGTACTCATCTGAACAAAACATTATATTGGAGTGTTGTTAGTAATACACAAACCTCATCATACATACACAAAGTTGATGGCTGCAGCATGCACCATGGAAGTACAACATTTTTTGATCTGGTCATTTTGGATTGTAAAATATTGAATAATACTTTATCAGAGTTTTGAGTGATGGTAAACAAGAAATAAATAGCTAACAATTCAAGACTTACTATACACTTGTGTTAGTACAAACAATGCATATGAAGACCCACAATACATACAAATGATAGGCCTATACAGGGCAACAAATTTAAGAAAAGAAACAACATCACCAGATAATGTCAATAACATTAAAGTTCACCTTAATGTATACAATGAATTGCGTGTTTGAGGCCTGCTTATTGCACCATTTATTTGCACCATGAGCTGAGAATAAACCTTAAGGAAATAAATGTAAGAGCATACAACAATTTTAATGTCTAGATATATGCCACCTTTTACATTTTCATATTGAGACTGTCAGTAAACTAAACCACCTGGCGTAGATATGTCAGTAAATACAAGTGGCCTAGATATGTGATGTCATTAGGGATGTCAGCAATGACATGTGTGATGTCATCATTGATGTTCTGGGTCTTAGTGTTAGTAGTGCACCGTGGTGGCACAAGTTATGGTTGCTTAGCTTACCTTAACTGATTAATTTCTGGGATTTTTTGGCTTTCCTTGTAACCATAACATCCCTTTAACAACGTTTTTTCACTGAATATATACATATATCTATATATATACATATATATATATAGATAGATTCACTGAAAAAACTTATATTTCTCAGTAAAGTACATAGACTCAATAAGATTCCCATTTGCATTTTGTGTTATGCTAATGGGAATATTGTGGTGTCATCTTCCGTTCCAGGGACTGGAATGGTGGATACCGGCCCAGCAGCTCAAGTTATAAGCCCAAGCGAAGCAAGGGTGGATAACGAGGTCTCTGGACCATTATTCCCCCATTCCAGCTCCTGAAATGGGGGATTAAGGCCATTAGCACCCTAGGTTCCCAAAGCGGGAACCCGCGGTGCTAAAAAAGAGGATTTTTCGTCCTACACCTCCTTTTTCCAAGATGGCCACCATGAAAAGGGAAGGCGAGAGTTCCATACAGGGCCATTCTTTGCTTTCCATGGCAACCTGCAGAAGGCAAAAAGAGAACCCTATGACCATATTACCACAAGCACATTTTTCAGTTCTATCCTAAATTCGAATAACTTTACCACAAAGCCAGTCCCAGGTAGACATGGCCACTTAAATCCTATGTTTTGTCCCTTGTGGCCAGGGCCAGTAACCAGATTGTCCGGATCATGACCTTATTCCATGACCCGGACAATCTGGCCACTGCCCATGGCCACAGGCTACCCCTCAGTCACTAAAAGTATAGCGCTATTTTTTGTAGCTACATTATGAAACTTGTCAAATATTAACACACTGGCACATTTGCAAAGCCATGCTTATAGGTCCTTGCCAATGCTCCTTACACAAGTTTGCTGGAAATCCATCCATGTTTTATTTTTCAAAAGTGTCAATTGTATGCACATACAATCATCATAGAATCTAGCCCCCATTTGACAAAATCCATTCAGACATTATGAAAACATCTGTATCTAGATCTATAATCTTTTTGCAAACCTTTGTGTAGATTTGTCTAATGGCACCACATTTATAAGCCTCTACAATATTTTGGGACCCCCTTCTGATTTTGCTCCCTCTTGACAGAATCCCACCAAACTTCTCAAGAACATGCATATCTTGATCTATTAGCAGTTTGCCAAATGAAGTTTAAATTCATCAAATGGCACCTAATTTATAAGCCTTTATATTATTTTGGGACCCCCCTCTAATTTTGCCCCCTCATGACAGAATCCCACCAATCTTTGCATACTCACTCAGAATCAGGTCAGGAATATACATGCAAAATGTAATGCAGTTCCATTAAGTGGCGCCAAAGTTATAAGCCACCCAAGAACTGCATTTCACCAACCCTGTAATGCTGAGGTGTCAGAGAACTTTTCAGGACTGTTTGCGAACTTTTGCGGCAAAAACACCTGTTTTTTTGCTTCTTGCAGCCATATCCCATCCCATCCTCATAACCCCTCACTTCCCCAGATAAGTTTGACAAGTGCAATGTTGTGTTTTTTAATATGTTTTTACTGCGATGTCCGCGGACAGCAGTGAAGCACGCGAATCCAAGATGGTGGGCATTTCCAAAAATCTGACAAACTTCAGACTCTTCAGCATCCAATCAGCGAACACGTTGCATGTCTGCGGACATGGCGCAAGCCGGTTAACGAATCGGTGTCCTGTCCACGGAGTGAACAGGGAAGTGTGTCCGCGGAGCGGACATAGATATCACTAATTTTTTGTGACCTAATTTTTGGTCGTTTTTTAAAAAAAAATACTGGATGGATTTTCACCAAATTTACAAAAGCATGTTTTCTGGACCAAGCCACTGCTCCTTCTGCAAATTTGGTGAAAAACCATCCAGCGGTTTGGGCTGTAGAGGTGAGCAAAGATTTTTCCTCATTCAGTCTATGGGAAAAAAAGAAATTTCAGGACCCCCACTATAACTTTGCCCCCCCTGGATCAAACCTCACCAAACTTTACAAAAAAAATTCAGAGTTGCCATATACTTTTTTTTGCAAAGTTTGGATGGATTCGTCCAGGGGGAGTGAAGTTATAAGCCGCCCAAAAAGTGCTCTTCCTATCGGATTAGCAATTTAACCATAACTACTACCGTGGCCATGTAATATATGTCCCATGCAAATCAAAAGCAAAAATAGGTGTTATTACCAACATATTTACTTTTTCCACTATGCTCAAAGTTAGACATTAATATGGTGTTTATTCCCCGCTCCAGTCATTGATTAATGACCCGGTAGCCCAAGTTATCGGGCCAAGCAAAGCGAGGGCCTATAACGAGGGCACTGGGCAGTTAACCCAGTTTCAGCCCTTGAAATAGTGGATTAATGTTATTAGCAACCCGGGTTACCAAATCGGTAACCCGGGGTGCTAAAAAAAAGTGTATTTTCCTTCATTCAACTGGACACCATGTGCATCCTGTTGAATGAAGGAACATAATTTACCAAGATAGCCACCATGGTCATAGAAGTGGGGCTCCGTATGGAGCACCTCTTCTATGACCATGAAAGCCAGAAAAGGGAAGCTGTTGATGTGGCGGCTGGTGCCACCCCAACAGTCAGGTAAGTGGGGACGGGGTTGGGATTTTGAAAAAGAATAGTTACTGTAGGGAGGGTGGGTGGCGAAAGATGGTGGCCGACAGCGGAGGAGGTAGACCGTGGCTTCTGTGGAACACGGGATGAGATTACAGGTTTCAATCTGCTATGATCAGAACCTGAATGGCACCACCCCCGTCTCCAGGGCCTAATTATGGATAACCAATACCGCCGTTATTAATATGTACGTTTAGTGGCATGTATATACATACACACACACTGCACTCAACCAAATAATTTCTGCTAGTTGGTATATAGTTTATCAATAAGTAAAGCATCAAACTATGTCAAACCTTTGCAGAGTGAGAGGGACATGGAGCTGACAAACGTATAGTGGGTACAGCATTGGAAAGAAGAAAGAATGGCATCATCTTGAAGGCAATGAAGACAGTGAGATGGGTACAGCAGACTCTACAACGGTTCATGTCAAAATAGTCTTCAGTAGTTCCAGATATGAAAGAAGGGTTCAAATTGGTGAATGTGGATGAGTGCTTATTGCTAAAAAGAGGAAGCAATCAAACAAGTATCTTCTTTGTCTTTATTTCCCTGTATAACGTATCTGGGGAAATGAGGAACTGGATCAAAAATTAATCTGCAGATTAAAGATGTTTGTTAGGGTGAAATCACTGAATCATGGCATGGAGTTATCAGGATATTGTAACAGGAAAGACACAACAGTTTAAATCAGATGAAATCTTTTTGAGAATGATGATGTCAAATTGCATTTGTGTACTTTCACAATATTTCTGATTAATATGCAGCAGTTGGGCATCTTCCGCTAAAGCATGATTCTAAGTTCAATTCCTGATTTGAAAGATTCAGTCTGAGTTGAATCTCTGGATCTGGACCCCACATATTGCAACAAATTCCTCTGTCCAAATCACCCATTACCCCATGTGCATGGACTAACACATAACAAATGGGCACACACACAGACACCAAGTAGCAGTTAAGTAGCTGTGTTTAATAGTTGAAATCAAGGTTATTACATAGTTTTGTTATTGCTACGAACCAGCACTACCTTACATGATGTACTGCACAAAGAAGATTGGAAACATTCATCTTAACTTTCTTCTGACTTCCTGAAAGCCTCACTCTAAATCCTTGTGAAATGCAGGCTGTGTTCACTGGAAAAGACATGTTCCTGGTGCCATACCACAGCAAACCTTTGTGCTGCAAATACTTAACCCTGTTTGTTTTTTGCACATTTGGTGGTTCTGTATTGCCATTATGTGGATAAATAATGCTACAGAGAGGAATGTGTAGTGAAAACCTGCTAAGAATCAGAATATGTGGTTGACATGGCAACTATCAATTCAACTAAAAAGCATTGGCTGCATCACACATTTCCATTTTTTGTTTAATGTTCTTCGCCACGTGTGCATTGATCATCAAAGACATCACCATACAGAGGAAAACTGCAGAGCACAGTAATTCCTCTTCCTAGTCCATCTACCTCTTCATCTTCCTTGTATTAGTCTCTCTTTGTTATCTTCATATCAATAATCATGTTTTTCACGGTCCCCATACATCTTCCTCATCATTTTCCTATATCTTATTCCACTTCACCCTCCACTTCCTTGTCCTCATCCATGTTCTTCGTCGACCTTGCAATTCCTATTTCTCATTCTTGTAAGTAACACTTCCTCATCCTAGTCTCTCATTTTCTTCCACTTTCTCATCCCTGATCCCACTCCTCTTCCTCAGTTTAGCTATTCATCTTCCTAATCTCTCTTTTGCATCCTCATCTTAATTCCTCTTCCCCTTTGTTATCCTAGTCCCACTTGTCAACTGTGTCCCTGTATCCCATCCTAGTCCCTCTTCCTTGTCCTTCATCCTAGTCACTCTTCCTCAATCTCTGAATATGTTTGTTCTCATCTTAGTCCCTCTTCCTCATCCCAGTACCAGTCCATTGTCCTGGCCCATCTTCCTAGTTCCTGTCACTCTTCATACTATCTGACCCTCATCCCATCCCTCATCCCTCATCCTAGTCCATCTCCCTTGTATTCATCCATGTTCCTCAACATCTTCCTCATTTTTCTTTGACTTGCTCACCCCCTTCCTTGCTTTCTTGCCTCTCATCCTGCCTTTGTGCCTCTTCCACTTCTTTGTGTTCTTCCACATTCCCCTCCATCATTCTACTCCAGCTTCCACTTCCTATTTGATGTTCCCATTCCCTCTTTCTCTTCTTAGATTGTCTTTCTTGTCTTAATTTCTCTTCCTCAGTATAGTCCCCCTTCCTTGCCCTAGTCCCTTTTCCTTATTCATTATTCATTCTCTTATTCCAATGTCCTTGTCCTGTTGTCTTGTTCTCACACTAATTCCTCTTCATTGTCCACTCCCTTTCTTGTATTATTCCCTGTTTTTCATCCGTGACCTAGTCCTTCATACGTATCCTAGTCACTCTACCCCAATGTCATCCGAATCCTTCTCCCACATTCTCATCTTTCCTCCTGGTTCTTTTCCTTGTCTGTCATTGCCCTCCACCTCATACGAGACCCTCATCTGAGTCAATCTTTCCATTCTCTTCCTAAGGTTTCGTCCTCATCCAATGGTTCATGCAAGTCCCTCATATTGTTGCTTCTTCCTCCATGTTATCGTAGTCTCACTTCCTCCTCTTCACCCTTGTTTCTCTTCCTAATACTTAATCTAGTTTGTATTCCTCATCCTTAATCTAGTCCCTCTTTATGATAACTCTTCAGGACTGGGTCGATTGTTTGACTGCCTATTTCTACTCCCTCTTTATCTTCTTCATGCTAGTACATTTTGCTTGTCTTTGTCCATTGTCCTAGTCCCTCTTGCTAGTCCCAGTCACTTTCTCTGTCCTACTCCTAGTCATCCTCTTGGTCACAGTTTCTCAGTCATCCAAGCATAGTCTTTCAATTATTCAGTCTCTCTCTCTTTCTCTCTCTCTCTCTCTCTCTCTCTCTCTCTCTCTCTCTCTCTCTCTCTCTCTCTCTCTCTCTCTCTCTCTCAATGTCTCTCTTTATTACTTCATCCATACTGTCTTCTACTCCCTTTCCATTGTTCCTTCTTTGTCTGTCTGTTTGTCTCTCTCCCTCTCTCTCGCTCTTTTTCTCTATTGCTTCCTCTGATATTATCTTTCTTTCCCTACTTCTCACCGGGGAATGAAGTATAATTTGGCTTACAAATAGTGAAGATGAAGTAAGAAGTAAAGGTTTTTTTTTAAAACAGATTGATGCTGAAAATTGAAATAGGCAAATTGCCCTCATGCTACTGGACAAAACTGGTAATCTGGTACTTGGCGTTGGTACTGTACATAATTCTCATTCTACTGCAAACAAAATGTTCATTCTGGGCATGCCCTGCTGTACATGCTCTCATATATCATGTACGCCTGTATTCTTTGGCAGAGTTCTTCAGGCCTAATTAGTGGCTCTATCTATAATTCTTTTTGCATTTGGATTCATTTCCTTTTGAGACTTTAAACAAGGAATACTGTGAATAGATGTCTTTGTCCCATATATTATAAATGTTTCAGTACTCAGCTGATGGACTTCAACAGTGTTAGGTTGTCCTCTGCTGTCCAAATGGCAAAGTGAACCCACTTCAACAACAGCTATAATTCCAACATGCAGATGCAAATTATCAGTGTTAGGCTGCCCTCTGCTGTCCAAATGACAAAGCGCACCCATTTCAACAACAGTTATCCTTTCAACAAACAGAATGAGCATGGTTCAATGCGGTCAGCTTCACCTTTCACTATCGCAAACATTTGGAATAAGTTCAAGTTACTTCTTTCCACCCCCACATCTCTTCACACAGGGCACAGAGGTTCCAGTGTCAATGAACCGTTAATTACTGGCTCAACATTTCAGTCTCTTAAGAGCGAAATGCTGTAAGACAAATGCCTCATCACGAGCTAAAACTGAAAGTAGGTGCTGTAATTATACTACTATTCACTCTTATTCCATCAGGGGGACTCTGCAATTAAACAAGTTCGACAATTACGCATCTACAAAAACACATCATAGAGGCCTGTGTAATTGATGGAACTTAGATATTCTTCTTATACTGTGCATACCTCTCATTCCATCTGATACGTTTAGCCTTTTCAATAACCATTAATAAGTCACAGGGACCTACACCCCCTTGCTGGAAGCGATGAGAGGTAATTCTGATTCTGATTTTTAAGAAGGGGGACAGAATTGGCCCTATGCATTACCGAAAAATACTGACCTTTAAAATATGCTAAAATGGTGTATGTTACGCTGGGAACAGCTAGTAGTTAATTGATTGTTGTGACTACATCCATCTTTTGGACATCATTTATGGATCTGTGTTATTGGTGCTTGAAGATTTCTTTTAACTTTTACATGATTCATTATTATTTATTTATTTTTTATTTGAAAATTGTTTTAGTTGATTAATCAACTTTTTCAATTTGTTGCTTGAGATCTCACATAATCATGCATAATTACATTAGAAACAGCACAACTCTAACATAATAAAATCACTCCTATGCAATTTCCAATGAAAACAAGCAGGAGGATCTTAAGAACATCAATAAAATCAATTAAATAAATTATAATCGTGAGACAATTAGAGTAATAATATAGTACAAACATTGTGCAGAATGTTGACAGTTATCAGGTCTTCAGTTCATTTCTAATTTCAATTCTCAAAAGAATTTAACAGTGGCAATAATTAGTGATCCTTTCTATGCATTGAACACTTCTTTCCACATTTGATCTCTAG
Organism: Ambystoma mexicanum; assembly: GCF_040938575.1. NCBI lineage: Eukaryota > Metazoa > Chordata > Amphibia > Caudata > Ambystomatidae > Ambystoma > Ambystoma mexicanum. The sequence continues at coordinate 242,801,801 of NC_090927.1, forward strand.
TAAACAACATTTTATTCTTGAAATGTCTTAAAAATTATATTTTTCTCATTTCAACCAATTTATGACACTCTGTGATTAAATGGTAAGTAGATTCATCTTTCTCAGGTAAATTACAAAATCTACAAGTGGCACAATAGTTTGTCTTTGGAGTATTGCGCAAGTTTAATTTTGGTTGGTAGTAGATTTAACCTAAAACGTAAAAAGATGTCAGCATACAATCTATCTGGAAATGCATGGATATATTTAGGTATATCATTCAGTGCTTTAATTAAAAAGGCACCTGTGTTAAATGCGGAATATTGTAGGCATTTTTCTTGTGTGGTAATCCAATTATACCTACAGAGCTTAAGTTTGGCTTTATTAGGAAGTACCAAATGTTTGTTCAAGGAGATCCCTGCCTCTAGCAATAATTTTTCACAACACTCTATCCATTTGGATAATACAGAGTGTTTTTTGCATTCTATCATTTCTTTTATGGCTGGGAATAGATTTCTTGATACATCTGAAGCAAGGAGAGCTTTCCAATATAATGATAACATGGACCAAGAGACTACTATATTCAGGGAAGACACGCCCAATTCATAGCAAATTAAGGATATTGAGCAGCTTAGAGGTACAGGTAGAATTGCTTTCCAATACATTCCTTCAATGTGTTCCCAGTTCACCTGCCTAATCATGATTTTGGTCTGACTACCGTCGGTAATTATGGGGACAATTTTCTGAAGATAGAACATTCGAGCAGGGGTCAAAGAGAAGGAACCATACTTTCTTTGAAATGTCTTTGCCTGGGTTGCTAAAAATGTCATCCTATGGGTGAGTTCCTCTTTGTATGGCTTATCAGCTAGATCTGTGTTGATATTGACTCCTAGGTATTTATATTGTTTTATTTTATCAAGAGGAATTTTTAAAAGAAACCAATTAAATTTATTGGCTGCTTTTTTTTGCAGAACGATGAAAAATTAAAATGTTCGTTCATTTGGTATTGATTTCAAGCTTATTTTCTTCTGCATACCTTGATAGTGCTGATAGTTTCCTCTAGAGTCCTATTGGAGTTTTATCAACACTTGCAGATATAAAAGTTAAAAAGTATTGATGCAAATGGGCAGCCTTGTTTCAGCCCCGAGTTAGTTCCGATCGAATTAGATAAAAGACTCTCAGTAGAGAGTTTGATTTTAATACTTGTATTAGAATAAAACTGTAGGATCAGGTGATAAATATAATCAGGGCAATTGGCCTTTAAAAGTGGCCTTTAAAAGTTTCTCCCATAAAAGTGAAGGTGATATAGAACCAAATGCTTGTTTAAAATCCATTAGAGCGAGATAAATTGGTTGCTTCTTTTGTATACCTTTAGCTTTGATGGCGTATATAATGAATAGATTTAGAGCTGTCCCAATCCCCGGCACAACACCTACTTGATGTATATCCATTATCTCTTGTTCCTTAAGCCATTTAGTAAAATTACCAGGGGCGTCTAAAAGAGCAATAGGGCGATCTAGTCGGTTGCCCGATTTTAAAATCAGGGTTATAATCGCTTCTTGCCAGGAAGGGGGGATTTTCATTTGTTTTATGATATTTTGAAAAATGAAATAAAGAAAGTCGGCCTATGCCTCAGGGTTGGCTTTAAGAGTCGCGTTAATCAACATATCTGGACCCGGAGCTTGCAAATTGCTCAATTTTTTATTTATTAGAATTATGTCCACGGTGTCAAATTCGAAACCAGAGAAATCAGACATCTCAGTATTTCTACTGGTCAAATGTTCTGTGGATTTCATAAGAAGTTTTTGATAATAATTTGTCCATGTTATTTGATTAATATTATTTAATAGTGTGGATTTCTGAACTTTAGGGTTACTTTATTTATTACCTTCCATATTTCCCCTGTCTTTTTTAATAATAGCGATTTTAGCATTAATTCAGCGTCATGTTTTGTTTTTGTACTGCAAGTACTTGTTTCATTTGATTTCTATATTTGTTTTTTAGTTTTTTCTTAAGATTTTGGTTTTCGCGTAGGGTTAATAATCTTATTTCTCAAAGTAGCTTCTTCTCAGACTAGATATGTCAGGATTCCACTGAAGTTTGTGAGCAAAGTTTGGTTTATTGGTCTGAGCACTGGTTTGAACTATTATTTGAATAAGATCATTATAATGCATTTTTTCTGCTACACTTTCATTGGCATGCAGTTGCTCATGTAAATGGTTTATACGGTGGGGGGGTCCACTTTATACGATTTCTCACATTATTTATATCCAATGATCCATTGTAATATTCCATGTTTTTTTGTTGTGGGCTCTCCAGCGGTCCTCTACTAGATGATGGTAACTGGCAGTAGTAGGAATAATTTGAAAGCCGTTATCACATTATTTGATTTATTAGAGATAAACACATAGTCAAGATTTGAATGTGACTTGTCTCTAAACCAAGTCGGCCTAGAAGGGAGATCATTGACAAAAGTGCCATTTACCATTTTCATTAAGGATAACCAATTTGCTGCCCTTGAGTTAATAGAACTATCGGCTACCCGGAATAATTTCATGTTGAAGTCCCCAATAATTATTGTGTTTGAAATGTTTGATTCTAAAAGGGTCTGATCTAGTACTTGTTCAATTTTATCCATAAATTGCTCGGCAGTAGGGGAGGCCAGGTTCCAATATATATTTGTAGTCATCGTCATAGGAAAAAAGCGTGGTTGTTATTAGAAGTACAAATCATTACTGGTTGCATCCCGGGATCAGGACTTTTCCAAAGAATTATAGATAATGGCGAGTCCATTCTTGTCACTATTAAGAGACCTGCAGCTGGTCTACCCTTAGCTGCCTTAGAAGCAGAAATTGCCACTACATGATGATCAGGCCAAATGGGTGTTGATGTCATCCACGTTTCCTGAAGTATGACTATTTCATATTTATTAAGCAAAAGTGGTTTGGAAGTAAGTAAATGCAAAAATCCATGAGTGTTCTAAGAGACCATAGTGCATTGGTGTTGCTCCAGATTGTATGTCTAAGATTTCTTTTGTGAAAGGTCTCTAGCATGTGATACCCACGTCCATTTGGATTCTTTGGCTTGAGTGGAATTTTGAGGATTTGTGTTACAATTGCAACATGATGGGTTGTCTACTTTCAGATCAGATTGTTGCTTTATAGAACAGGTCAACTGGTGATGCTCTTGTAATGGAATTTCCAAAGGTGTATCTTTAAGCAGAAGACCTTGTCTTTGATCCCACACATAGTTTTTGATTATTAGTGAGGAATTTTAATTTCCACAATGTCTTGATGGGCCGGTATGGGATAAGATATGCCATTAATATCCGATGAATTAATATGTTTCAATTGAGGAATGGCATGAAATATGGTTAACAGAGTCTCTCTGTTTGGAAAAGGATATGTGCAGAGTCTGTCCATCATAGTAAGCCTCAGAGTTTCTTCCTTTAAATTCACGGGTAACCAACCATCATTATGATGAAATCCTTTATCTTGGGGTAACGCTGTCTCATTTTCAATGTTAGCTAAAGGTTTAACTATATCCTTGATGTTTAAGTTTGTGTCAGAAGCTGCAAAGCTGATCTCATTTGCAACCACAGTTCATTCAGCTTTCAATGGTGAACCTTTAGGAAATGGCGATAATTTTACCATTTATTTTCTATTCTGCTCCAGGGTTTGAATTGTGGTCCAAATTAACAGAAAATATTGGGTTTCCGTAAGGGAGGATGAGACCTGTCTTGATGGAGACTTTGGTGGAGACTTTGGTGAATAGTTTCCAATATCGAGATATTATTGTTCGATTATACCGAAAAGTTCATGAGGTCTTCAACAGAAGAAGTGTCAAGGGCACACTGATCACTGGCGCAGGAGTGGAATTAACCCACCACCCCACACTGGTCTTGATACCTGCAAGTCAAAGCTTATGCAGGCATTCGCGACGAGAGCAGGGAAAGAGGGTTAGGGCCTCGTTGGTTGGATGGGTAAGGGTAGTTAGGGAAACCGGAAAAAGAGTTAGGTAGAGGTTGTGGGCAGGACTGGGGAGATTGGGAGAGGCTTAACTGTTGCACACCTTTATCTTATGCCAAACAAGGTAGCTTCTGCAGTGCTTGAGTGTAGATGGATTGTCCTTAATTTCACTGGCAGTTCACTGACACTGACTAGCAATGCATGCAACACTTAGCTCTGTTAATTGTCCAGTCTGGTAACGTGGTCCTTGGTGTCACCAGTCGCGAGCTGTAAGTCTTGTGCTGCATCTTGAAGGTTGTGCTCATTCGCACTTCATGCCGCGTTCATACACTCATTACACTCCCTCAATGGTTAATAATGTGCAACACCGCACGTGGCTTCCCACAAACTGTTTTCACTGTACTTGTCTCTAATAAGCAAGCTGTTCAATAATGCCAGCGCGAACTTCGCAGCGCGTGGCTTGCGGCATCAGCTTTCCCCTTGATTCCGGGGTCTCAGCACTACGTTCCTTTAATGGCCACTACACACGTGGTCCACCACTGGACTAATGTCCTCCAGAACGTGGAGGCAAAACAAAATGTGGGAAATAATGTGCCCCAGATGCGGCTACTTATCTTGTTGGGCCAGCCCAGGGGTGATCGGTATGGGCTGAGACAAACATGCCCCCTTCTCTTCCCCAGCTCCCTCTGCAGTGCTTCCCAGGCCTTTCTGTAGCGCTCCCCCACTCCCTTTACAGCGCATCCTAAACTTATGTTTTACCTTTAGTCTGCCCCTGACATCACTGCCCCCCATCCCCCCACAGAAGGCCGGCAGTGGCCGGGGTTTGTCAGGGAAATTGTGATGAAAGGTGCGCAACAATCTTAGGGCATGCACATGAGTGGAAGGCTCCCAGGAGCGATCCTCAGGTCCATACCCAACCCAATCTATCAAATAGAATACTTGCCCAGTTCTATCTTTTTTAGAATTCAGAATGGCCCGAACCTCATATTCGGGTTCCCGTTGTACCAGAATGGGCAGTGGTTTTTGGGTCTTGGTGGTCTGGGGGCAGGCTTTAACAATGAGGTATGGAATGTTGGGTAAATCTTCATTTGAGGGTGTAATTTTCAACGCATGGCTACGGGTTTAATAATCTTTTCAATGGGAAATGGGCCCAAATATCGTGGCTGTAATTTTCGTGGTCCATGCAATGAGATATTCCGGGTAGATAACCATACCATATCCCCTATGTGGTATTGGGGGCTGGCTCGACAATGTTTGTCAGCGTAGTTTTTATATGTAGTTTTTGATCGCACAAGATTGTCCTGCACCTCTTTCCATACTTGCTCAATGCACTTCTGTTGCCCTGTTAACGTTGGAAGGGCTATTGTGGAGGGTGTAAACGCAACAGGGAGTACCCCGGGATGATGGCCATAAAGGCAATAAAAGGGTGATTGCTTGGTGGATGCATGGCTTGCGTTGTTATATGCCAGCTCAGTTTACCACACATGTTGTACCCAGGATGCTTCCTTACTGGCAATGAAACAGGGTAGCTACTGTTCAAGCCCCTGATTCACCTTTTCCATTTGTCCATCAGTTTCCGGATGGTAGCCTGATGTTAAGCCTACATCCATTCCTATGACCTTACAGAACTCTCGCCAAAACCGGGAGGTGAATAGTGGCCCTCTATCAGTAACAATGCGGTATGGAAGCCCATGAAGGCGCACTATATGCTGGAGGAATAACTGCGACCCTGCCTGCTGTTGGTACCCCTGTGCAGGGAATGAAGTGTGCCATTTTTTTAAAGATATTCACGACCACTGATATGGAAGTAAATCCCTGTACCGCAGGTAAATCTACTATGAGATCCATAGTAATGGTGTGCCATGGTGCGGAGGGAGTAGGTAAACGGTGTAGCAAACCTGCGGGTTTACGATGATAGGCCTTATTATGAGCACATGTGTCGCATTCACCCACATATTGTAGAACATCCCGTCACCAAGTAGGCCAACAAAAATATCGGGATATCAGCTCTTGGGTTTTCGTCCTGCCCGGATGGCCTGCCAAGTGTGAATCATGACACCAGGACGTGGCCTTTCTTTGAAGTTCTTTAGTAGGTAAGAACAGTAGTTGACCATGATAAGGAAGCCCAGCAATAACCCTATGTTGTGGGATCCCTACACACCATTTGTGTAAGTCTTGTACAGTTAGTTCCTTTTGTACGGCTTCAAATCAGTTGAAGGTGGCACCCACAACACGCGCCAGATGGAATATAGTCTGCAGTGTGTTTTCAGGGTACTTAACAATAGGGTCAAGATATCGCAACAATATGTCACCCTTCCTGTTGTTGGTACTGGGTCTGTACATGATAATGAAATCAAATTTTACGAAAAATAAAGCCCAACATGATTGATGTGGGCTCAAGTTTTTGGCTGTTCTGATGAATTGCAGATTACGATGATCTGTTATCACGGTTACTGTGTGGCGGGCCCGCATTAGGTAATGTCACCACTCACCAAAGGCAGCCTTGATGGCCAATAGTTCTCGGTCTGCAATTGTGTCGGTTGCGTCAGCCGGAAGTAACTTTCGTGAATAATAGGCCACCGGATGGAGTAGGCCAGACTCGGAATTCCTTTGGGACAAAATGGCCCCTAAGGCATAGCTAGAGGCGTCTGTCTCCACCACAAACAGTTGAGCTAAGTCAGCATGCCTCAGGACAGGTGCATCAGTGAAGGCTCTTTTGAGCTGTTGGAAACCTTGCTCCGCAGTCTGGTCCCACAAGAAGGTACACCCCTTACATAGTAATCTAGTAATTGGTGTACCCAGCTCAGAGAAATTTTTAACAAAACGCTGATAAACATTTGCAAAGCCTAAAAAGGATTGAATCTCCTTTACGTTAGTAGGGGATGAACAATCTAATATTGCTTGCACCTTTTTGCAGTCCATTTGTATCCTGGTTGGTGTTAAATAGTACCCCAGAAATTTGACGCTGGTACGATGGAACTCGCACTTCTCTAACTTATCGTAGAGGTGGTGTTCCCGTAGTTTTGACAATATGGCTCAGACGTGTTGGACATGTTCTTGGGGGCTATGAGAGTAAATTAAGATGTCATCAATATAGACAACAGTACATATGTCCAAATACTCTCTGAGGACTTCATCCGAGAAGTGTTGGAAGGCAGCGGACGCGTTGCAGAGGCTGAATGACATAACCTGGTACTCATACAATCCGAATTTTGTACGGAAGGCAGTTTTCCACTCGTCCCTTTCACGCACCCGCACCAGATGGTAGGTGCCTCGAAGGTCCAACTTGGTGCAGATAACCGCCTCTCAGACCTGATACAAAATAACCGTTATGAGGAGAAGGGGATATCGGTTTTTGATGGTAATCCGATTCACCCTGCGGTAATCTATGCAAGTCCGGAGCTCCCCGGACTTCTTGGGAACGAAAAACAAGGGGAAGGAGACTGGCAGTTTGAATGTAGGATAAACCCATTCTGCAAGTTTGTAGCAATGTACTTGCGAAGGTGTTCATTTTCTGCCTCAGTCAACACATAGATAAGACTGCATGTGAGGACAGCTCCCTGCTCAAGATCTATTCCACAGTGGAAGGGCCTATGCGGGGGTAGAGTCTCTGCTGCCTTCTCATTGAAAACATCCGCAAAGTCTGTGTATTCCTTAGGAAGATCTTTAGGGCATACTTCGGCTGGCTGGTTTTCTATGGCTCCAATAATATGAGGGATTGCTGTGGGCTTTAGTTTGCAATGCAGTTGACAATAGGGAGAATTCAATTCTACCTGTCCAGAGGTCCATTGAATCCCCGGATCATGTTTCCACAGCAAGGGCAACCCCGGGATAAACGCAAATTGTGGGGTGGCAATCAAATCAAAGGCAATTTCTTCCCAATGAGAATCCCCACACTTTAGGATCATTGATTGGGTACTGTGAGTGACAGGTCCAGAACAGAGAGGGGTTCCATCGACTGCCCGAACAGGCTCTGGTTTTGGTTTTGGTTGAACAGGGATGGCTAGTGCTGTTACACATTTGGCATCTATAAAATTACCCGTAGCTCCTGAATCCACCAGCATAGACACCGACCTCTTGTGTCCTAAATAACTCAACTGACCCAATACCATGATGTGGGAGGGATAGTTGGAATAGCCAGTGATTGGGGCCCTACTATCCAGAAAGCTTGATCGGGTGACCCCTACTACCGCTGAGCAGATGCGTTTCCCTGGTTTTTAGGTTTGGTAGGGCATTCGCGAACGAAATGTCCTGATAAGCCACAATAGAGACAAACACCTTCTTTTCTCCTCTGTTCTTTTTCCACTTTGGACAAAGGCCCTCGGACGGAGTTCCTCCCCACCAGACATTTCCACGGGCCCTCGAGGCCCCCGAGACTTATCTAATCGGACCACAAGACGCGGTTCCCCCCTTTTCCTATCACCCCGCCTCTCAGCCTGAGGATGATCCAGCCGCAAGGGAAGATCAATCATGTCTGAGCATTCATGTGGTTGTGGATCGACTTGGGCGATTAGATCTTTCAGATCGTCCCGTAATCCTTGGTAAAATAAGGACATTCTTTTCTCTACTGGCCACTCAGCCTCGGCTACCAGGCGGTTAAAGTGCGTGACATATGTCACTAGTTCCTTGCTACCCTGCCTGAGCATTAACAGCTCTCTATCCTTGTACAAGGTGGCTGCTCGTCTATTGAATACTTTCTCGAACTCACCCAAAAATCCATCCCAGTCATATAGCAATGGGTCGTCCTGTGTACTAAAGCCATGGATGGCCCATGTGGCAGCATCACCAGTAACATAAGATATGACAAAGTCCGTCATAGATTGGGTGGATCGAAATGCCGTGGGATTTGTGAGGAATTGAAGACGGCACTGGGTGATAAAAGTAGTGAACTGAATAACGCTCTGGTGGTGCTAGCGGAATTGTTGGCTCGGATGACACCTGCACTTGTACCGGGACTAGGGCTGAGCCAGGCAATGGTGATGCCTGCACTGCGAGGCTACAGACTTGTACCAATAGGGTACCATTCTCCTGCCTGGATGCAGCCAGTTCATTCTGCATATCTTGCAGGGCTTTTGCAATCTCCTCATTGTTGTGTGGGGTGGGTGGTCACACCCACTCAGGCAACGTAGATATACATGGCATTGTGCTTCTGTGAAGGACACACTCATCCCTGGCGCAGGAGTGGAATTAACCAAACACCCCCACACTGGTCTTGAAACCTGCAAGTCAAAGCTTATGCAGCCAATCGCGGCCAGATCAGGGAAAGAGGGTTAGGGTCTCATTGGTTGGATGGGTAAGGGTAGTTAGGGAAACTGGAAAAAGGGTTAGGTAGAGGTTGTGGGCAGGACTAGGGAGATTGGGAGAGGCTTAATGGTTGCACACCTTTATCTTACGCCAAACAAGGTATCTTCTGCAGTGCTTGAGGGTAGATGGATTGTCCTTAATTGCACCCTCAATGGAAACTTAACCACTATGTTAAAATCACATAGAACCAAACACATAGTACAATCACAATATGTCAGTTGGCAGTTCACTGACACTGACTAGCAATGCATGCAACACTTACCTCTGTTAATTGTCAAGTCCGGTAACGTGGTCCTTGGTGTCACCAGTCACAAGCTCTCAGTCTTGTGCTGCATCTTGAAGGTTGTGCAGATAGGGTTCAGGCTGCAAAGAAAGAATACTGTGTTATTCCTTGTTATACATTTGCACGGTCATTCGCACTTCATACCGGGTTCATACACTCATTCACACTCCCTCAATGGTTAATAATGTGCAACACTGCTCGTGGCTTCCCAAAAACTGTTTTCACTGTACTTGTCACTAATAAACAAGCTGTTCAATAATGCCAGCGCAAACTTCACCGCGCATGGCTTGTGGCATGAGGTTTCCCCTTGATTCCGCGGTCTCAGCGCTACATTCCTCTAATGGTCACTCTACACATAGTCCACCCCTGGACTAATGTCCTCCGGAACGTGGAGGCACAACAAATGCGGGAAATAAGGCGCCCCAGATGCGGCTACTTATCTCTGTGCTTCCCCAGCTCCCTCTGCAGTGCTTCCCAGGTCTTTCTGTCGCGCTCCCCCACTCCCATTACAGTGTGTTCCAAACTTATCTTTATGTTGGTGAGGGGCCGGATACTTGATCAGGTGGGGCGGGGCCCCTCGAGTGTGATTTTTGCCAGAGCTGCTCCAAGCACGTTCTCCTTCTTGGGATCCTCAAGCCCAAGCATGGTGCTTGGGTGTTCGAGCATGCGTGATGAGAAGCGCCACGCCCGATCTGCCTTCTGATTGGCTGCCCATGCTCAAAGCATGCTGGGAAATGTAGTTCTGATGTGCTTTTAGCCGAAAGAGAGGACAAAGCAGTCTTCTGTAACGCAGCACACCTTTCTTACAGTGTACGTAATGTTTTTACATGAACCATGGTGCAAAACAAATATCTACGACCCTTAGCATTGGTCATGTGTTTGGTCTGCATGTTTTGTTTTACTTTTGGTCTACCCCTGACAAGAAGGCTTATTCACAATTTCATCATCATTCGGTGTTGGTATAATCTTTATACAAGGCCCAGGAAAATCAGTTTCCTTACCTTTAATTGACGACACACCTCTGATAGAAGAGCCAGAAACCTGGTTGAGAACTTCAGGAGGGACTGATTTGTCCACCACAAGGGAAGGCACATCTTGCGCAACAGGTAAAGAGATGTTGCTACAAATCTTTTGGTTTTTGATTTGTTTTTTTTTATTTTAATTTTGTTAAGATTTGTTTTTTTCTTTTTTTTCTTTTGGAATTTTCAAATAAAGATTTATCGTGATCATCATGTTGATCAGTTATTTTTTTGTTGTTTTTTTATACATTTTCTTCTCTTGTTCTGAGAAGGACGATAAAAGATATCAGGCAAGGGGCTAGTCACTTTGGATTGTTCTGGACCACTCTGAGGGTCTAATGAACTTTTGTCTGAGGTCACAGTGGGCATCCTAGAAGGGCAGGGCCCCGTTAAGTTTGGATTTATGTCATCATTTTCAAGCACAGACCCTTCAGGTATGTCGTCACTAGAGGCAGGGATAACTATAACATCAGACAAGACATTCTTCAGTGACAATTCCAATTCAGATTTTAGCATTGATGGTAGATTCAGCACTAACCAATCAAGTTTATTGATCAGAGTGAATAGTGACCGATCTTGGGCGGTAGCACGCGAGCCAAGCAACTCGTAGAGTTTGTTCATTGTAAAATGGATGTATTGAGGCCAGTAAGGGCCGAATCTAAGGCCGTGTTAGCTATTGAAGGAAAACCAAAAGAAGGGCAGGGAATTGGTTTGACAAAAGAAAAACCTACAGAAGCCCCTGACATCTGGGAATCAGGGGACGAGATGATGTCATTGGGACAATTAGTGGGAATAGGTCAGGAGAATTATATAGTCTGGATTCAGCGAGCTCTCTGACTGTAACCTTTTTGTCACTTTTAGGCGGAATCGGCAGTCCGCCATGTTATCAGCTTGGGTAGAGTGGGCAACCGGGTGAAGTGAAAAGAGTATTCCACCTTTTTAACAATTTCCAAAGAGTCAGAGGTATTGTCAATCATCCCCTTGTTCATTCCGTTAAGGACCTGCGAGTACAAGGCAGACTGAGGGAGCGATCTTATCTCTTGATGGCGATCTTGATAGGCCTCTGGTATGAAACTAGGAGTATGAAAATGTCCTTCTCTTGGAGATGAGGCTTGGTCCTTATAGCAGTCTTATAAGGTTTTGTCAGATAAGCAATTTGAGGCGAGATTCCCTATTGCACTACCAGGCAAACCAATATTTGTTTCTACCAGGTATTTTGAGATGGGTGGTAAATCATTGCTTTGATTTGTGGTAAGGCTAAGTTTGGGTGTGCCTAGCACCGCGGAGCCAACAACAAGGGGGGACAACTGAAACCCCGGGCGTATGTGGACTGGGAGGCGTGGGACATAGCAGGGAGGAGGGAAGGGCATACCCATGGTTAGCCTTAACATAATTTATCTGGCTGTACTGCTTGAATAGCTTACAGATGTAAATTAGGCTTTATTCCACGGTTTCACAAGAAAAGGAAAGCAGGCTTTCAGCCCGTAATTTTACTTAATGCTAAACGCAGGCAGCCACTGGTGATACACTTTGCAGCTGCTTCGCGTAACAAAGATTAATATCTAATTGAAGATATGGTGCAGGAACAAGCCATGTATGTATCCGCGCAAGCAAGCCTACAATTGAGTCTCTCCCTGTCTCACGCAGATAGTAAGTTCGCTAATTTGGGAGGACTTACTAGGATGATAACATTCCGTGATATGACACAGTATATTGAAGAGCATAAACAACAGACAGCCACGACTCTTATGATCTCACACATAGCTTTTGTTAGCTATTTTATTTGCTCTCACGGATACCGAGACTTTCAAAGGGACCACGCCCATAGGAATATGAGAGCTCAAAGAACTACAGCACGTCGGCCCAGCGGCACAGCAGCACAGCGGACAGCCGACAGTATTGGCTTGGCACTTGCTGTGGTGTGCGCGTGCTGGTGCGCTCGTGCTTCTCAATAAGTAGCCACGTAACACAGTGGGCGTGGCTAGGAAAGGAGATGAAAAATAAATAAAAGTTTAGCGTTACACGCTTAAATATAGTGAAGTATATTCCAGTATAAGGTCCAATGATGAATGGGGCACAAATAATGAAGGTCTTTAGTACTCAAGCAGATGTCAAAGTCCTGTATGAACGTAGGTTGAGGGAGCATAGAGGCAGGATCTCCAGCCAGACAGCCGACATTACTTGATTGGTACTTGCTGTGGTGCGTGCGCACTGGTGCACGCATGCTTCTCAATAAGTAGCCACGTAACAGAGTGGGCGTGGCTAAGAACAAAGAGATAAATAATAAAGAAATGTTTAGCATTACACGCTTAAATATAGTGAAGTATAATCCAATATATGTTATAGACAATCCTCGTGATAGGTACTCACGTTACCTTGAAGCAATTCTTTCCCGTAGTTGCTGTAAAATAGGAATCTGGTATGCCTTGGGGTGTTTGTCTGGAAGTTGCTGCAAATAGAGGTAATTGGTATGCCTCCCTTAGAACACTGTGAGACCAAATGATTGGGCTCTCAGTAACCAGGGGGTGACACCCACAGGAAACCCTCTGGGGTAGAAAACCTGTTGTCCAGGATTCCTGCTAGCATTAAGGTTTTGACAGACTGCTCACTGCACGGTCTTCCGGAAGTGGATGGTGAGGCAGTTGGAACTCCCAAGGAAAAGCTCTGTACTCAAAGGAGCGCGGAAGCGTAGATTGCAAGTAGGGTTCCACGGGAGAGTTGAAGATCGCAGAAATAGCTGAGTTGAATTGGCAGGAAGGGAGGATGACAGGTGGAAGGTCCGCCAGGGAGGAGAGAAAAGTAAGATATAACAGAGATAAGGAATAGAGTGGAACGAGTCCGGAGAAAAGGTAAGTTTGAAGTATAGCTAGCAAAGCAGAGCGACGCGAATAGCACACGGGTTAGCCGAGTAGCGTCGCACCTGCCTGTTGCTAAAAGATCCTGATATCGGATGGGGTAGGGGTCGGTCACCATTTGAAAAACACTAGACCGGTGCTTCAGCTTAGCAAAAACGGAACAAAAGAGCTGCCATTTTGGTTTATGTTGCAGGTATCTGGGATGGTGTCTTTTCCATTTTAACCATAAGGACCTTTGGGGTATTCTGACAGTATAAGGTCCAATGATGAATGGGGCACAAATAATGAAAGTCTTTAGTACCCAAGCAGAGTTCAAAGTACTGTATGCATGTAGGTTCAGGGAGCGTAGAGGTAGGTTCTCTAGCCAGACAGCCGACAGTACTTGATTGGTACTTGCTGTGGTGGGCGCGCGCTGGTGTGCGCATGCTTCTCAATAAGAAGCCACGTAGCAGAGTGGGTGTGGCCAAGCAGATTTCAAAGTCCTGTATGCATGTAGGTTCAGGGAGCATAAAGGCAGGGACTCCAGCCAGACAGCTGACAGTACTTGATTGGTACTTGCTGTGGTGCGTGCGATGATTCATTATGCATTCCCAGATAGCACAGACATCAAAAGGAATGCATTTTCTTTATGTGTTTATTTGTTTAGTTAACTTCTAAAGTACTTGCACCTAAGCGTTGTACATAAATGAATGAACTGGTACAATCACAGTTACAATGACCAGTAAAAAAACTGAACATAATAGAAAGAAAAAACCACAAAGGACGAAATATAAAAAAAAGTGAAGCAGAAGTACTTTAAACACAAAATCTAGCAAAACGTTAATTGCAAGACAGAACTGTGGTTGAGGAACTTTTTTTTAGATATAAACTCTTTTAAACCTCTGTGCCCTAATTAATTGGTAGGTTCAAAGAAAGTGTTACATCGGTGTGGAATTTGAACAGAGACATGGAGTCCCTCCGTGTGACGATAAAGAAATGCTGTTCTTCCACACAAACTCAATGCACCACAAAATACTTACTTGAGAATTTATTTGATTAATTAAACATTTGTTTAGGACTCAAGTTGTGTGTTCTTAGATTCTTTAATATTGGCCCTTTGTAATTACACGTGTTTCGGCACGTTCATGTGCCTTCTTCAATCAGGGCATAGCTGTAATTGCTGTATGTAATTCTTTGTCCGTCAATCCAAAATGTCATGGGTTAAATCCCACTTGCAAGTTATATGTTATTTCTACGTTATTTCGCGTCTCGAGTCGGTTTTCTTGGTCACAAAATAACATAGAACTTGCAGGTGGGATTTAACCCATGACATTTTGGAGCGACGGACAGAGAATTACTTACAGCAAATACGGATATGCCCTGATTTGAAAAAGGCACATGAACGTGCCAAAACACGTCTAATCACAATGGGAAGAATCTAAGATCACACAACTTGAGTCCTAAACGAATGGTTAATGAATCAAATAAGTCCTCAACTAAGTATTTTGTGGCGCATTGAGATTGTGTGGAAGAACAGCATTTCTTAATTGCAAGACAATATGAGATTAAAACCAATAACTTCAAAGAAGGATCATAGAGGAGACTTAAAATCTTCAGATGGCGCAGAAAAAGGGAAGGATGCAAGGGAAGGACAGACGATACTAGCCACTCAAACACAGACAGGTTCAGGCAGTGCAGATGGTCCAACGTCGAGTAAACAATGTTACTCCGACCCAAATGAAGATGGCCAAGCCTGGACAATTGCCCCACCAAGTGGCCTTAGTCTGATAAAAGTTGCTTCAGGTGGCCAAATCAAATGACCAGACCGGCCAGACAGTTGAAATAAACACGTGCACCCTAAAGCATGGCAGCAGAAGGATGGTAAAAAAAGACCCTCTGCAAGTCATTCTGCATTGCAGGATGGTAACAAAAGAGTCTTTGCTCAACCCACCCAGCAAGAATGTCGTCTATCCTTGTCAGGGGCAGGACTAGCCATAGACCATGTACTGTTGGAACTGTAGGGCCAGGGACCATGAAGACACCTAGACCCAGAAAGCTACTATACTTAAAAAGGCTGTTATGCCCTTTCTGTAGACGTATTGCCGCCCAAAACTACAAATCCCAGCATTTGGCACGCCAGGACTACATTTCCCAGCATGCTCTGCGAACTCGCGAGCCAATGGGAAGCCGCGCTGGGTGTGGCGCGCGAGTGCGCATGAGCAAGCCCCAAGGCATGGGGCTTGTGCTTGAGACATCGAGGAGAGTGGACGTGTCCCCAGCAGCTCCTCGGAATTCACACGCGAGGGGCCCAGAGCCTCCGGAGGAACCATCCGGCCCCTCGCTTCATACAGATAAGTACCGCTCAGCCCACGGAGTGTCTGGGACCTACGGGGGAAGCGCAGGGGGGCATATCCCAACCCCTCCAGAGCCCCCTGCGCCGGCACATAGGAGCTAAGTGGGCGGGCTTCGGGGGAAAGAGTTCTGCTCTGTGATTGGGTGCAGGCGAAAGACGATACTATTTGTGGATGTTTTCACGTGTTTTGTCTCGTGGAACATAAGCCGGAAAGGCGCACGAGGCGGGAGCGCATTACAGTGCAAAAGGCAGTCGGTCTGAAGGAAGACCGAATATTGGCAAAATATAGATCCTGGGGGGTTGAAGGCCACGTGCGGCAGCGCACCCCAAAGGAACCCGAAAATCCTTGAATGCACGGAATGCTGAATGCGTGTAGAGTGTGTTTGGGAGAGTGAGAGACTGACAGAATCAGAAGGCACACGCTAATGCTTGTCCTTTGTTTTTTCCTTTTAGTGTGCATCTGATCACCTGACCGCAGAGACGTGGCACAGGACTCGACAGCCTTTGCAGGACAGGATTTAAGGACAGAAGTATAAGCTAAGTGTGCTTGTGCATGAGACTTTTGTTCATGAAAATGTAACAGGGCTCACATCTTGTTTATCAATCCATGTTTGTTTTAACTTCGTGTTCAGAGGAGAATGTACATGATATGTTGAAGGGCAATGTAGTGTGAAGGGAAACACCTTTACATGTAAGGGTGTTAAAAACACTTGCAGCAACCAGTTCAGGAAAAGTGTGCAGTCATCGTTTATCCTAAAATCCCCAGTCCCATCCATAACCTCTTCCTACCCCTCAATCCGGTTAACCTAAAAATCCCGCTACCTATCCACTCATCGAGCTCCTAACCCTCCTTCCCTGCTCTGATTACAGAGGTCTCTGTAAGCCTTGACTTGCAGACACTGAGACCATTGAGGGGGTGGTTGGTACTGCTTCGCTCCTGCGCCTTGGACCTGAGCATCCTGACAGAAGCACAAGTCCATGTAATATTCAGGCGCCCGAGCGGGGTAGCCAACCCCCGTTACCGTCATGGAGGAGATTGCCAAGGTCTTGCAAGACTTGCAGAGCGAGTTGGCTGCGTCCAGGCAGGACTATGCCACCTTGTCCGCGCAGGTGCGTAGTTTGGCAGCCCAAACCGCACCCTTACCAGGTCATGCACCAGTACAGGTGCAAGTCACCCCGGAACCTGTAGTTCCCCTAGCACCACCTGAGCGATATGGTGGAGATCCGCAGACATTTTCCACTTTTATCACGCAGTGCCGCCTCCATTTCCTTACGAAACCGGCAGCATTCCAATCAAATCAATCTAGGACTGCATTTGTTATCTCCTACCTTACAGGAGATGCTGCAGCATGGGCAAATCCCTTAGTACAAAAAGATAACACAATCCTATATGATTGGGATGAGTTTCTTAGTGACTTCGAGAAAATATTTAACCAAAGGGCTTCCACCTTGTGTAAGGATCGGGAATTGCTGACTTTGAGGGAGGGGAATAAGGAGCTGGTGACGTATGTCACCCAGTTTAATCGATTAGTAGCCGAAGCCGAGTGGCCGCGCGACAAATGTATGTCCCTATTTTATCAGGGGCTAAGGGATGATATTAAAGACCTTATCGCCCAAGTTGACCCTCAACCTCGAGAATGCTCAGATATGATCGATTTGGCCATGCGGTTGGATCACCGTCAGGCGGAACGACGGGGGGATAGGAAAGAGGGGGAGTCACGTTCAATAACAAGGTTTGATCAGTCTAAAGGGACACGAGGGACAATGGACAAGTCTGACGGAGATGAGCCAATGCAAATTGGGTCAGTTCGAGGTCCCCTATCCAAAGAAGAAAAAGAACGGAGGAGAAAGGATGGTGTTTGTATGTACTGTGGGAAGTCGGGACATTTCGTTCGCGAATGCCCCACCAAGCCCAAGACTCAGGGAAACGCTTCGGCTCGCCAGTAGTGGGGGTTACCCGGCCGAGCCTGACCAATAGCAGGGCCCCAATTACAGGTTGTCCCAATTTCGCCCCACATGTCTCGTTAAGGGGGTGTCTTGGGTTTCAGGGACTATTAAAAGAGGTCACCATGTTGATTGACTCGGGTGCAACAGGTAATTTCATAGACACCCAGTTTGCAGTCAAGCTGGGTATCCCAACGCAGCAAAAAGCAAAGCCTGAACCCGTGCGCGCTGTTGATGGTACGCCTCTTTGTTCCGGACCTATTACACATAACACTATTTCAGTGACCCTAAGTAGCGGAGATGGGCATTGGGAACATATTGCCTTCGACTTAAATTGCTGCCCCGCAATTCGGCCTTATTTTAGGGTTACCTTGGCTGAGAAAACATGACCCTCAGATTCAATAGACCGCCGGATTGGTAGAATTTAGTTCTTCCTATTGTCAGGAGCATTGTAAGCGGCCGATATCCTCAACCCCTCAAGTTGCAAGCATTACGGGTGGTCAACCCGAGGTACGCCCGGAGGAACTGCCTGCAGAATACTCCGATTACATAGACGTCTTTAACAAGAAGGCCGCTGAAACCTTACCCCCACATCGGGTATTCGACTGCCGCATAGACCTAGAACCAGGGGCTACGTTACCATGCAGTCGTATATATGCCTTGACCGAGGCTGAAAACGAGCACCTCCGAGAGTATATAACAGCCAATTTGCAAAACGGCTTTATTAGACACTCTAACTCACCGGTATCCTCCCCTTTGTTCTTCGTACCGAAGAAGTCCGGGGAACTTCGGACTTGCATAGATTACCGCGGGGTGAATCGGATAACCATCAAAAACCGTTACCCACTTCCACTCATCCCAGTCCTTCTAGATCAGGTTAGGGACGCGGTCATCTATACTAAGCTGGATCTTCGTGGCGCATACCATCTAGTGCGGGTGCGCGAAGGTGACAAATGGAAAACCGCCTTTCGATCAAAATTCGGATTATACGAATATCAGGTTATGCCGTTCGGTCTATGTAACGCACCCGCTGCTTTCCAACACTTCCTAGATGAGGTTCTTAGAGAATATCTGGATGTATGTGCCGTTGTGTACATTGATGACATCCTCATCTATTCCCATAGTCTCCAAGAACATATCCAGCATGTACGCGCTGTCCTACAAAAGTTGAGGGAACACCAACTCTATGCCAAATTAGAAAAATGTGAATTTCACCGGACCACAGTGGAATTCTTGGGTTATTACCTAACTCCGACAGGCGTGCAAATGGATCGCAAAAAGGTACAGGCCGTTCTAGATTGGGCCCCACCAGCCAATGTAAAAGACGTGCAATCCTTCTTAGGATTTGCAAACTTCTATAGAAGGTTTGTCAAGAATTTTTCTGAGCTGGTTACCCCAATCACGAGACTTCTATGTAAAGGCTGCCCGTTTGTTTGGGACGCCTTGGCTGAACAAGGATTTCAACGACTCAAGAAGGCCTTTACTGATGCTCCGGTACTGAAACATCCAGACTTGTCCCAGCCATTTGTGGTGGAAACTGACGCTTCCAGCTATGCACTAGGGGCTGTATTGTCCCAACGAGATCCTCAGACGGGCCTATTACATCCTGTGGCCTATTACTCGAGGAAACTGCTCCCCGCAGAGGTTAACTACATCATAGCAGATAGGGAGCTATTGGCCATAAAGGCAGCATTTAGCGAGTGGTGGCATTATTTAATGGGGGCACGTCACACCGTGACGGTTATTACCGACCACCGCAATCTCCAATTTATTAGGACTGCCAAGACCTTGAGTCCGCGTCAGCTGCGCTGGGCCCAATATTTTGCTGAGTTTGATTTTATTATCTCTTACAGACCCGGAACTAACAATCGGAAAGCTGACATCTTGTCTCGCTATCCGTAAAAAGTCCTTAAGGAAATAGAAATAGTGTCCCGGCCAATAGTTTCTCCGGAGCGAATAGTGGGCTTAACCACTAACCTTTTCGAGAGTATCCGACAAGAACTCTCCATGCACGATCTGCATCAATGGTGCAAACAAGACTCCCAGCATACCATTAAAGATGGGCTTCCGTATCATGGACAATCCTTGTACTTGCCCACAACCCATCTACAAGAAAAGGCTATGTCCTGGTGCCATGATTCATCCCTAGCGGGTCACCCTGGTAAGACAAAAACATTAGAATTGGTAGCAAGGCATTTCTGGTGGCCAAAGTGGCGACTTGATGTTCAACAATATGTGCGACAAACCACCCCCGTACTCGTACAGGGGGAACCTGAGTACGAAGTACGAGCCATTTTGAACTCCAAGATATTAAAGAACGGACAACTTTATTATTTGATTGATTGGGTGGGGTACGGGCCCGAAGACCGCTCCTGGGAACCCTCACATCATGTGCATGCACCACGATTACTGCGCACTTTTCATAGAAACTACCCTGATAAACCCGGGGGCCCTGCCTTCCGTGGGGGGGGGGCGTGCTGTCAGGGGCAGGACTAGCCATAGACCATGTACTGTTGGAACTGTAGGGCCAGGGACCATGAAGACACCTAGACCCAGAAAGCTACTATACTTAAAAAGGCTGTTATGCCCTTTCTGTAGACGTATTGCCCCCCAAAATTTGCGCCCAAAACAAGGCCGATCACCAGAAACCCGCAGGTCTTCTTCGTCCCTTGCCGACTCCTACTGTACCATGGCACACAGACACTATGGACCTCAAAGTCGAATTCCCACAAGTGCAGGGCTACACCTCAATACTGGTGGTGGTGGATGCCTTTTCAAAAATGGCTCACTTCATCCCTTGTAAAGGGGTCCCGACAGCCAAGGAAATTGCCGAATTATTCCTACAGAATGTGGTCCGCCTTCATGGCCTCCCGTGCTGTGTGATAACAGATAGGGGTCCGCAGTTTACTTCCAGGTTCTGGCGCGAGTTTTGTAACATCATCGGTATGGAAGTCCGACTGTCCTTGGGTTATCATCCTGAGACAGACGGCCAAACCGAACGCATGAACCAGGGGCTTGAACAGTTCCTACGCTGCTTGGCCGCAGGACGAGAGACAACATGGGTTCAACACACTTGGCTAGCAGAATTGGCATATAACAATGCTGTTCACTCCTCCACAAAACGGTCCCCGTTCTTCTGCCTGTATGGAAGACATCCACGGATCTTACCTTTATCCGTACCAACAGCAGAAGCAGTACTGCCTACATTGGCAGGACAACGGATCGGAATAGAGCAGGTTTGGAAGGAGGTGCAGGCTAATCTCATAAGATCTAAAAAGACATATAAAATCTATGCAGATAAACATCGACGTGCCAGCCAAGTGTATCATAAGAACGACCTAGTGTGGTTGTCCACCCGCAATTTACGACTAGAGGGGCCCAAAAAGTTACAACCCCGTTACTTGGGCCCGTTTAGCATAGAAAAGGTAATTAACCCAGTAGCGGTTCGATTGACACTGCCATCCCAGATGAAAATCCATCCTACCTTCCATACATCGCTGTTAAAACCAGCATCCCGTGGCACACGTACCCAAAAACCACCCCCGTACTCGTACAGGGGGAACCTGAGTACGAAGTACGAGCCATTTTGAACTCCAAGATATTAAAGAACGGACAACTTTATTATTTGATTGATTGGGTGGGGTACGGGCCCGAAGACCGCTCCTGGGAACCCTCACATCATGTGCATGCACCACGATTACTGCGCACTTTTCATAGAAACTACCCTGATAAACCCGGGGGCCCTGCCTTCCGTGGGGGGGGGGGCGTGCTGTCAGGGGCAGGACTAGCCATAGACCATGTACTGTTGGAACTGTAGGGCCAGGGACCATGAAGACACCTAGACCCAGAAAGCTACAATACTTAAAAAGGCTGTTATGCCCTTTCTGTAGACGTATTGCCCCCCAAAACTACAAATCCCAGCATTTGGCACGCCAGGACTACATTTCCCAGCATGCTCTGCGGACTCGCGAGCCAATGGGAAGCCGCGCTGGGTGTGGCGCGCGAGTGCGCATGCGCAAGCCCCAAGGCACGGGGCTTGTGCTCGAGACATCGAGGAGAGTGGACGTGTCCCCAGCAGCTCCTCGGAATTCACACGCGAGGGGCCCAGAGCCTCCGGAGGAACCATCCGGCCCCTCGCTTCATACAGATAAGTACCGCTCAGCCCACGGAGTGTCTGGGACCTACGGGGGAAGCGCAGGGGGGCATATCCCAACCCCTCCAGAGCCCCCTGCGCCGGCACATAGGAGCTAAGTGGGCGGGCTTCGGGGGAAAGAGTTCTGCTCTGTGATTGTGTGCAGGCGAAAGACGATACTATTTGTGGATGTTTTCACGTGTTTTGTCTCGTGGAACATAAGCCGGAAAGGCGCACGAGGCGGGAGCGCATTACAGTGCAAAAGGCAGTCGGTCTGAAGGAAGACCGAATATTGTCAAAATATAGATCCTGGGGGGTTGAAGGCCACGTGTGGCAGCGCACCCCAAAGGAACCCGAAAATCCTTGAATGCACGGAATGCTGAATGCGTGTAGAGTGTGTTTGGGAGAGTGAGAGACTGACAGAATCAGAAGGCACACGCTAATGCTTGTCCTTTGTTTTTTCCTTTTAGTGTGCATCTGATCACCTGACCGCAAGGAATTGGCACAGGACTCGAAAGCCTTTGCAGGACAGGAACTTAAGGACAGAAGTATAAGCTAAGTGTGCTTGTGCATGAGACTTTTGTTCATGAAAATGTAACAGGACTCACATCTTGTTTATCAATCCATGTTTGTGTTAACTTCATGTTCAGAGGAGAATGTACATGATATGTTGAAGGGCAATGTAGTGTGAAGGGAAACACCTTTACATGTAAGGGTGTTAAAAACACTTGCAGCAACCAGTTCAGGAAAAGTGTGCAGTCATCGTTTGTCCTAAAATCCCCAGTCCCATCCATAACCTCTTCCTACCCCTCAATCCGGTTAACCTAAAAATCCCGCTACCTATCCACTCATCGAGCTCCTAACCCTCCTTCCCCGCTCTGGTTACAAAGGTCTGTGTAAGCCTTGACTTGCAGACACTGAGACCATTGAGGGGGTGGTTGGTACTGCTTCGCTCCTGCGCCTTGGACCTAAGCATCCTGACAATCCTCACTGTAGTACAACAGTACTCAAGCCAAAGACAGGAAATTGCAGCTGTGGCAGAACAACAGTTCTTTTCTATGGACCTGCATTGAAGGATGTGCAAGAAGCAAACATGTGCCTTGAAAAATGATAAACATATTCATTGAGAAATATTCAAACAGAGGCTAGACACTCACATAATTATAGCCATGTGATGATCAGACCCAGGGACATAATTTGAGGGTACCAGGGGGGTTCCACAAGTGTAACACTTTGAGCAGTGATCCTAATTAAGAAAAAGTAGGAATAAGAAATAGGTTTAAGTTGGTTGGAGTTGGCTGGGTCGGGACTCACTATCCACCGCACACCTTCTATTGGTGATTTCAAAGTCAGCCTGCAGCCTGGATCATGGTTTGTCTGGGGACCAACTCCAGGGTTCACAGGTGGTTGAATGTTTTGGAGGGATGACAAGCCTTTGGATGATTGTGGGCGCTGGATGGATTCAATAGTCCAAGAAGTAGCAGTTTTGCCTTTGGTTTTAATTGATGGTCTAGTCAAAAGAGTTGTTGGTGCATGTGGTTTTTTATTATTTTTATCGGTTTACCAGAACAAAAAATTCATCAGAGTGGCAATTAATGCATGCCAGTTGGTCAACCTTAGTGAGTGCAAACAGCCGACACACGTTTCGACCAAAGTCTTTTTGAAGGCCAAATGAGTATGGTGGTGGGCCCTGGGTAGAGCTGATATCTGGTCCTCCCAAGTCTGGGTGCCAGTTGGGCTGGATAGCCTGGTCTAGTGCCGGAGTCAGCGAAGACAGCCGTTGACTTAGGTCAAAACGCGCGTCGGCTTTTTGCACTCACTAAGGATGACCAACTGGCATTAATTGCCACTCTATGAATTTTTTGTTCTGGTAAACCGACAAAAATAATAAAAAAAACACATGCACCAACAACACTTTTGACTAGACCATCAATTAAAACCAAAGGCAAAACTGCTATTTCTTGGACTATTGAATCCACCCAGCGCCCACAATCATCCAAAGGTTTGTCATCCCTCCAAAACATAGGAATAACAAATAGTTTGTATTTCTGAAATTCTATGCAATAATTGCTAGACTCATTAAAGGTGTATTTCAGGCACACTACAGTGGGTGAGTCACTGATTTAGTCTTTTCTTAACACCTCACATCAGCCTTTCAACCGTCTGAGGTTGAAAAATCAGTGCCAGCACAGGTTGGGTGATAATGTATGTATATTTGTTTGATATAAAGTGCTTATGTGTACGTAATAACACATCATTATCATTTGGCCTTGGAAGTCTCCCAGTAATTTGGTAATATGGGCCTATACACACTGAAATTAACAATACATATGGTGATCCATTCTTGTATGACATTTATATCACATTATAGTGATATCGTAACCTTATTTTTTACAGTGTACTTAGGAACAATGCTATGCAATGCTACTTCTTGTTTTGTCAAGGGGTGAAAGGTTGTGTTCCTTCGCGTCGTCACTTCGGGGTGGTGGTCAAATTACATCACTTCCTGTGATGTCATTGAAGGTCAAAGGTCGTGTGATGTCACTTCCACTACCCCTGGAATTTTGGTGAAATAACGTGATGTCCTTGAACAGACCTTTTTCTTGCATCCTTTTGGAGCTGAATCTGTTCTATATAAGTAAAACACAAATGAATGAGCATAAACGTAAAATGCAATGAACAACTGAAAAGACCAAATCCATTGGCTTTTCCAAAGCTTCTTCTATTCCTGTTTTTCATACAAAACTCTGTCTGACTTTTGCAACAATAATGAACAAGGGCAGGTGCTTGTTTTATCACCTCTTAAGGTTTTGCAAAATTTATCTTGCCATAAGCACCGTTTCACCCTTTCTATAGCAAAGTATCTTTTCTTCATATTAAGAAGAGTTCCCTTGCTTTTCTGATTTGTAAAAATAATCAATGTCTGTGTTCACAGAATTAACCCCATTGTCTGTAAATTAGTTGCAAGGATAACCTCCTAGACTAAATAGCTCCTTCAGGAAATTAAGCACAATTAACTTTTTTAATTCGACCGTATATTGGCTTTAAATTGATCAGGACCTTATGTGGGTGGAACTTTAAAAATGCCCTAAAAAGGATTTGCAAAATTAAATAGTTTCTTTATTTTGTATGGTTATGGTCAGTCCCAGTTTAAGTGTGTTGTGAACACCAATACCACTCACACCCTCGGATACAAAATGTATTTATTTATTTGGACATTTGTAAAGCGCACGTAGCCCAAAGGCATCTAGGCGATGGAGTTTCAGCGATTGGTTACAATTTTGGGTGCTTCATCCGTACAGTTACAGGTGCGATAATACATATATTCAATAAATACAGAGAGGCAGGTATACACGTCAGTTTCAGTAAGTAAGGCTAAGTATACATGACATTGGTGATCACATCGGAAGTTCCTAACAGGCATAGCCTATGATGCTGACGGACTTAGTGTCTATTGGTGGGCATCTAGGCTGAATAGTTGGGGTTTTAGACTTTATCGGAAATACCATAGGGATGTGTCATTTCTAAAATATGATGTTTTGTAACAATAGTGCCTTCATTTGAAAATATGTCATGGGGTAATTTAAGGTGGCATTTCGCTCTCAATACAAGAGAAATGCACCTCAAACACTGTTCGGCAATACATACAGAATAAACAGCACACATGATTTTATCTTCCCAAATAAAACTATAACAATATATTATTCAGAGTGTATTACTTAGTCAAAAGAAACATATTCTCATGAATCAAAATGTTGTGGTTTATTGAGAATAATACCTCTGTTGACTTCACACAAAATGAATTACATAGAGTAGAATTACATTTGCATTTTCAGTCAAATTCAAAACTGTTGGAAAACACAAGACGAATAGCTTGTGGTCTATCACATTATCATGAGTTCAATGAATCAAAATGGCAAAGACATACTTATTGGGCTCTGGTTTTCACCTCTGGCTCACACCATACTTTTCTGATTGCAGGAACTTACAATGCAGATGGAAAAGGCAGTCGTTAAGTGACAATGGCCCTCATTACAAGTTATGCCGGTACCCATGCCGCAATTTGCCGCATGGCTGCCGGCAAAACCGCATCAGTGTCCGTGTCCTCGGAATGAGGACTTACCGGACCATTCCGAGTTCGGATGGCCCGGTAATTCCTCACTCGAGGACACGGACACGGTTCATCCCCTTTCCCATTCATCCCCCATAGGGCTGAATGGGAATGGGAGAGGGATAAACAACGGGCCATTACGAGATGGCCCGTTGTTTGCTCCCTCTTCCCCTCGCGGGACCCGGTATGCACGCCTGGTTTTCCCAGGTGTGCTTAACGTGTCCCGCGAGGGGACCTCATAATGTGGCGGAACGGGTTGAACGGCGCCGCAGCCTTTCACGGCGCCGTTTAACCCGTTCCACCAGGGTCGTAATGAGGCCCAATGTATTAGAAATTAAAAGGTTAATCTTCCCAGACATTTGTCCCGTGCCTGCTGGGCCTAGAGACCCAAACTACTCCTCACTGACGAGGTCCAACATGCCCAACACATGCCTGGGGAGGCTTGTGGTCTCATGCAGAAGGGATGTGACCAAGCAGTTCGGGCTGGACTGGCCCTTTTGGTGTGGGGCCAAGTCCAATTTGAATAAGGTCTTTCCCCTTTTGTAATGACTTGGTAGGCGAATAATGGTTGTCTAAAGTTTTACCCAGAGCAATGATAGATGTTAAGATGGAGTCTAAATCTTCCAGCCATCACCTCTGTTGTTGTGCTGGATTCAAACAGGTGTTCACAGAATCCCATTTCCTCTATCATGATCCCGTTTAAGCTCTTTCTGGGATTTTTTAGACTATGGTCATCACAGGACAAAAGGTATTTTCGCCAGTGTTAATGTATAAGATTTGTTAAACAGTCAGACTCGGATACAATTGTGTGCCTGTGAAAAACACTGTGTTAGTTATTTTGATCTCTAAAGTTAAATGCACGTTATAATATTTATTTCTAAGGAACATAATGTTGTAAAACACATTAAAAAGCACGCACCCGATTTGCTAGAAGCCTGAACATCTTTTGTTATGGGTTTATTTTCTCACAGATAATACTATTTGTCCCTACAAAATATGGGCGGCATGTACCTCCAAAGCGCACATGCACCAAAGAAAGCAACTTCACATATTTTGTTGAAATAGAGGTGATGTTAAATATCCATAGTTTCTAAGAACTTCGAAATGTAGCATTTGATATATCGTAAGTAAATCCAAAAGGTGATGGATGGAAGTTTTTGAATCAATCATAACCACGGGCACAACTCTGGGCAACCCTTAAGACCATTTTTCAGCCTGCCAAGACATTACAGAGTGGAAATAGCCTATGCAAATCAGGCTTGGTTCCACCCTAAAGCGGGCAGTCCAGCCCGAGCTGCTAGATCACATCCCTTCTTCACGCGAGCACAAGCATCCGAGTCATGTTTCGGCCTTATTGGGCATCATTACTGAGGAGTAGCTTGGATCTCTAGTCCCAGAAAGCTAGTGATACAGCTTGAGGCATAACTGTCCCACTTGGTCTGATACAAGCAATAATCTGACTTGTCAAAATGTTTTGTCATTTGACTGAGCTTTCACTGAGCATAAACACATTTATGCAAGTGCACCTCAAATTTTAAAATAAAAGCGTAAATCAATACAATGCTGACATTGTTTGAAAGTCCACATTCAGCACACTACAGGCCTCTACTCAGACTTTCTTCATCTAAAGGGCTGGGAGGATAGCTCAGGGGCAACACGCTCACCTTGGAAACAAGACAACACTGAGCAACACAGGTTTACTTCCCGGGTCAGAGCTTAGAAACCTCTGGGTAGTAAGAGCATTATAAATAACCAATTATAATTATAGTGTTTAGTTTAAACGTGCTATCTTTTGTAGATGTTACTGCACTTTCTCTTCAGTACATTTCAGCATCACGGCTGGTATGCATTTTTAATGACACACTTTGCAAGTCAATTTCTTTGATAAGAAGCTAGTCAATCAAACATGTTCTAATGCTTCCTTTTAATTGTATCTATCCGAAAGCTTCCAGATATATAGGGTCAGAGTCGAAAGTTCATAATGCTCAAGGAATGCCATTGTTTGTTCAGCACTTACAAGTAACTTGTAAAAACACAAGATTCTAACTAAAATGAGATGTGTGTACATATAATTGCAGGCATATACTTGCTGTCATTCCAACGCACAGCTACTGAAAAACCTGAAAACCTCCTAAATAATTGTTGAAGAGGTCCAGATTCAGATTTTATAATTTTTTACATCACATTTTGCATTTCCTTTCCAGCACTTATCCACACTTCTGACAATGAAACTCAAGAAGGTAAAGATATTTCTGTAATGCTCTCCGAAACAACATTAATAGACAATTTAGTACATGTTTTATATGTATTTTTCTTTGAGGATTCAAAGATGTGTAATCCCTTAGGGTTCTGCTTGCAAAGCAGAGGTTATCTGTAAATCACCAGATATGCATGTTCAATTTGTTTATTACGCTTGACTAAAAGCATTCCACAATTTTCTATAACTTGAAATAACACCAGATGTCAGTGGTTAATTACAGTTTTGCTTCCTAGGAATTAACAGAGTAACATATACATCTTAACCATTGGATCTTTCACAATACTAAGTCATGGCAGCTAGCATTTTATAAAGTTATATGTGATATATCAATTTAGTTGTTAAATTAAATGTTTTCAGTGCATTCTGTCTGAAGAAAATTAGTCTGACTCCCTGATGCGTACAGAGGCAATATTATCCGTTTGATGATACCCTAGAATCTACCTGTAATATAAGTCTGCCTGGACAAACATATTGCTGCTGAGTCCCAGTTGTTTTGTGGTAAAAAAATCAAGTGCTAGTACTTCTCAAGGAGAGACAGCCAAACAAGGAGTAACCTTGGATCCTCTTTTCAACACAAGTAAAGAACTTGTCATTGACATTTGTAACCTCAGCTAAGACAAAGGGACGTCATTTCACCAGAATGCCAGGTGTAGTGGAAGTGACATCACACAGCTCTTGACCTCTGATGACATCACAGGTAGTGATGTAATTTGACCCTGGCCCAAGTGACATCACCGGAAGTGATGGCACATGACCTTCAGATGCGTCTATCATACGTGTTTCCAGGCACTCTTTTTTTCAGCCAGATATAAGAACCGACGCACAGGGGGAGGTGAGATTTGTCCACGATCCCAGATTTGGGAATGTCTTTTTCAAGATTCGACGTCGTGCCTATTTGTAAAACATACATAATGCAGTGTTTGTAACAGGGTAATGAAAACCCTAATGCAGGCTACAACTAGTGTATGAAACATATATAGATCACTGGACACATAAGTACTCGTTATCTGTCGCACTGATGTGTTAAACAAGCCAAAAAAGCACTGATCTGGGGAGGTGTGCACTGTCTGTTTACCCAGGAGCAAAATGTTGCATGAGCAAGGCCTGAAAATTAAATCATTGACCAGGATTTAGTATTGACAAAATTCCCTGGTTATAAATGTATCTCTGAGTCAGCTACCTGTAAAATAGAAGAAACCTTATGTGCGGGTGTAAACTTTGGCCATCTGTTCCGTGTGCATTTATCGTTATGTTATGTGAAAAGCAACCGCATTCCTACTCACTCACCCACCATTCACTCACCCATGAAGCTTTCACATCCACTTGCACTGCATTCTCCACACAGGAATGCACCCACCCACCCAAGAACATTCAAACACATACTATCACATTCGTACTCATTCACCCACTACTCACTTTCCCATACATCTTCTCTCACATCCACTCACACTGCATTCTCCAAACAGACACGTACCCATCCAGAACATTGAAACACACTATCACATTCATATCATTCACCCACAAAACACTCACTCATACACCTTCTCTTACATCCACTCTCACTGCAATATCTACACAGGCACACACCCAAAAAACCCACCCACCCACACATTCAAGCACGCACTGCCACATTTACACTCATTCACCCACCAGTCACTCACATATACACCTTCTCTTACATCAACTCTCACTGCATTATCTACACAGGTACACACACACCCACCCACCTAGAACATTAAAACACACATGCTATCACATTTCATTTCATTCATCCACCACTCATTGACCCATTGATCCATAGCATATACATACATCTGAGACACACTTCAAACATGCAAGAAACACATCACACCTTTTTTTAAAGCCTTCTTACCTGTTTTTCCAGCTTCGGTTTGTTACTCCAGGCCACCCTTGGCTCCTCCAAACTGCTCACAATCCAGAGCCAGAAGCTGGGAGAGCTTCCTGGTTCCTGTATATGAGCCGAGAGGCAGCTGGAGGAGAAGGGGTTGGAGCTGAATGAGGCATGTACACGTGCCACATGTCACGGTCAGCTTTAACCCCTACTGAGCGCTTCCTTGTCGCGCTGCTAGCCCTGGCCCCAGATCTGGTGTGGCGGACCCCCACATCGCAGGGGCTGATGAGGCCCCCCATTATTCCAGGATCTTTACAGGGGTAGCAAGGGAGACTGCAGGGTTAGCAAGGAGAACACAGGAGTCATGGCTGTGACCCCTGGTTACCCCCACAAGATGTCCCTGCTAAGACACAAGGTGCCCTTGGCTGCATATCACTGTCAGGAAAATCACTTTCTTTTTTGCCTCCCATGATACTCTGCCAATAACAGAAGGAATAGAAAACTTGACAAACATTTGTAATATCTTGGATTGGCAGTTTGAGCCATATTTGTGGGTGGTGTACGTCAACATATGTAATATGAGCACTTATTCGTGCCTGGTATATATGTGCATGAATGCATATGTCTCTATTATGTTTAAGTGGTGTTGAATTATTTTTGTTTTATATAAAGTAACTACCAATGTTTTTAATTATCTGCACTATGGAACAAACACTGTAAAAATCACAACAGTGCATATTTGGTTAGTTTCATGCATTCCTGTATTCTCGAATGAACACATGAGTGCAGGTTTGTCAGCTACAAATGGAGGAATGCTTTGTTTTTTCCTGATACCACCATACTCCGGAAGTGGATTTCTGCCATCTTTCTGAGTGGCACTGTTTATCTTGCGATTAATGCCAGCCAACACTGTCATTTGAATGATTGACTCTGTGGGATGTATTTACCCATGCATCCTAGCCCTACCTCAAAACTGTGCAGTACTGACATGGAAAACATCATGATGGCCAGAGCTTCCCAGAAAATGCACAGGGAAATGCAGGAAGAATAGGCTGCCACCCATTTTTGCCGATGTTATGGGCACAGAAGGAAACTGCCTAAAACCACCATTGGACTACCCACACAGTAGTCTGAAACCATTGGGAATGGCAATGCTGATTGCCAAATGCAACCTAGAATTGTGGGGAATTCATTTTCTTAAATCCCAAAAATGGGTGCAGTACCAGTACTCACCACTATCCAAAAGCCGGCGTTTTAAAACCACTCTGTTTCCCTGAAGGCAAGTCAAAATGCCTATTTCAAACATTGCAATATGTGCAAAATATTTACTGAACACCAGCAGACATTTGGCAGAATGGAGTGTTGTGTGCCTACAAAATCTGGGAAATGAAGAGCCCAAAACAATGCTTATAACAAAACTGCTATGGAGTCAGCAGTTTAAGTTGCACTGGATTTAAAGACACTAAAATCGAAAATGTTAGATTAAGTGAGTGACCTATGTTTGGTGTCACATGCCTTTGTAATTGTTTAAATGTCATAGTTTTAAACTTAGAATCAGCCTTCTAGCTGCATATGTAAAAAAATGTCTTGACTTAGACTGGGGAACAAAAAGTGACATTTTATCTGAAACCTGGCTTAAGGAACTGAATTCTGCCTGGCAACTACCCCCATCAGAAGGGAAACTTGAGTCACAGCTGTGTTCCCAGGCCAACCTTCCTTTTGCTGCCCACACTAAGGATATGCCATCTATCTGATAATTGAATTATCTGTGCTCTGTAGGAGAGTGAACAAAGCCCTCTTCACTCAGGCAAAGGTTTTTATTACGCAGTCGTAAAATGTAGCTTCCTCTTGGCAGGAGCTGGGAGGGGCACTGCCTGTGAGAGCAAGCTGGCTTGGCAGAACTGGAAAGACCAGTATTTCTACCTTGTGCTGAGAGGAAACCACACCCCTTTGGAGCCAGAACATAACTTTAAAAAAATGAATAACTCATAGAGCGGACATGTGAAAATTTTATAAAGGACACCATAATTCTTGTGATTTTTCTGCCCACATTTTAAGAGGTTTTTCGACCCGGTGGCATGTTCAGGGGGGTGTCAGCGGAAAAGTGGATATAACTCTAAATGTATGCATGTTAAAAATCTGAAACTTCATCAGTTAATGTCCCTACTCCCTGCACACATGTATGTAAAGTTGGGTCAATGTCAGAAATTGAAAAATCAGTTAAAAAGTGAAATATGTGCCATTTCTGAATGCAAGCTCCCAGGAAGAGCAGAGTTTGAACAGGGGATACCTCCTGTAATGCATGATGGGTGCATATGATTTTAAAACAATATGTACCTCTGCAAATATGTATTTGTTTCAAATCTAGATTTGTGTGTAAGTTGACAGGAGGAGTGGACTTTCTGCAGGCTGTAAAATGACATCACGCTGACTCACAGTTCATTCCCCAATCAAATGATAAATGGAAGTTTGACCAATTAGAAGCTGAGAGAGAGGTAGGGTCAGTGATGCTAGAACACACCCACATTCTAAACACATAAAAGCAGACAGACAGGACAGATAGGTACCTTCAAAATCCATCTGCAGCGGGACGCTCTGCCGGAAAAATCCATACTTACCTCCATCAACCTCCAGAAAGCCAAACTAGAGACTTCAATCTATCCAGAACTAAGAGACCAGACCAGAGAGAAAGCAGTGCTGTACCCAGAGAGACCCAGACCAGCAGAGAGAGCTGACCCAGATCACTGTGAAGTGCAGAGGCCAGGCCAGACCAGACCAGAGTCCAGTTTAAAACCCTGACCAGATCCATGGCGAGGCCCATTTCACTCAAGAATATAGTGTGAGTACCCAGCTGAACTGTGTAGAACCAATCTCTTAGTTTAAATTCATCTAATTCAACCTATTTTAATCTAAGTAGAACTGTCTCCTAACTGTCACCTGTCATTTGCAAAGCTGTCACTTGTCATTTCGTAGTTGCAAGCTGCACGTGTCTTTTTGAACTTTAAAATTTCAAATCTGAAAAACGACCTTTATTTAATCGCTCATATCTCTGCGACCGTTTGTGCTAGAGACTTGCAGTAACTTTCATTTTGAAGCTGAGATCCTATGCTTTCATAGGACCCCAAAGCGATAGAGATAGTCCTTGTGGTTCCTCTGTAATAGCGCTCGGCGCATCCGCGAATTTTACCGCGATTTGCAAATTTCTTCACATGTAAAAACTGCTGCTGCTTGCCTTCCATTTGCCAGAAATTCGTTTAACCTGCTAACTATCCCTGCATCATTGCTAGTGTGAGCCTGGACTAATATTAACTAGATACCACTCACCCTGAACCTCTGAAAGGGAATTAAAAGCGTTTCCAGCATATTTCTCATTCATTGCCAGCACATATCAAAGCATTTTGGGCCTGTGATTTCAAAACTCCTACCTGTTTTCTGTTGTCTAAGCTTGCTGGATTGAACTGATTACATTGATTGCATTTCTGAGAACTGTGTGCTTTCCTCCCATTTCCTTGCATTGCATAAAGAGGGGGGGAGTGAATAGCCAGAGAAAAGTGATTACATTGTTTGGTTGAAATCATATTGCGTATTTTCTGTACTGCATTCATTGAATATTGCATCCACCTGAGCTTACATAAAGCATCCTCTACCACATTATACTTTTGTTCCTATTTACCAGTGTGCTACCCTATCCATTTCATGTCAACTCATTAGTGATTATAGAAGTGTGCTAGTGTCAGATTCTCCGTTGTTGATCTTTATCATATCAGATTAAGTGTGATATTCAATTATTAATTTATTATAAAGTGTCATATATATATCTATTGTTTAAAGTATCAAATAAACCCTTTTAACTTGCAAAACAGAACTACTTCTTGGCTCAGTGGGGTCAGGGGGATTCCAAGAGAGGGGTGTTATATAGGGGTAGTCATCCAGAACGCATGAACTGGACCTAAGGATATATCAATAAGGGTTTTCATTCAGTATTCTAGACTAGGCGTTAACTTAGCTGTAGTGCTGAATTGAATCCTCTTACAAATTGGGGGCTCGAGCCGGACGTTTGGGTTAGAATACCACTTGTGCAGCTTAATACAGTGTGCTAACTGACGGGATACATACATCCGGTCGGATCACCACGCTGCATTACGCTGTGAAGCATTCCTCAAAAGGGACACTCCAAGAAAAGTTCTGTTCTGCAAAAATAAAATACAAACTTCTGTAAGTCAGGACAGAGACCAATCTCTAGAATGACGACCTTAGTAGACATGAAAATAGCCAGAGAGCACCTCTTGCATAAGCTATTTGTGAGAGGTGAATGGACTGAACAGGGCCAGGATGTGTGGTTGCAGGCCATCACACAACAGGTCACTGAAACAGGGTCAGATATATATAGAGATCAGGGTCCCTTACATGTGGCCCTGAGTGAACTATATATGGCTCCTAAAGCCAAAGAGGAACACAATAAGATTGCCAGGATAGCAGCATACCTGTACCTATATATGGGAGACATGCAGGATAGATGTGCTGAAAGCCAAAATCTGGCAAATAGGCAACAGATGGCATTACAGAAGGTCCAATCTGACCTGGTCTCTTCTGAGCAGAGGCTGCAGAGGAGCCAGGAGTCAGAAGATGATAGTAGGCAGCACATCATTAAAATAAAGAAGGATATGGATGTGCTGCAACAGGAAAAGGTAGAACAGGATACCAGATTTCTGGCCTTGCAGAAGGAATACCAAGAAGGTTTGGACTCCCTACTGCAAAACCAGAAAAAGCTGGAGCAACAACTGGACTTCAACAGGGTATGTGCTGAGCAGGTAGTCACCCTGCAAGGCCACCTGGATAGAGTGAAGGCGGAGAGCAACAAACTAATTCTGAAAGACCTGGATACCCAGGCAGAGTTTGATCAGGAGCGCCAGAATGCTGGTGCCTTCCAAAGGCAAAGGGACGACCTGGCGGCACAGATGCAGGCTCTTAGTCAGGAAAGGGATACCTTAGGCCAGGAAGTCTGCCATTTAAAAAGAAAAATGGAAGAAAATCACCTGGCCCTCCAGGGGCTGGGTGATCTCCAAAAAGAAAACCAGAACTTGGTAGAGCACACCAGAAGGGTGGAAGATGCTCTAGCAAGAAAGGAGCAGGCCAATAGGGACACAGCTCAGGAGGTAACCCTCCTGCAGCAAAGACTGGCCCAGTTCTCCAGGACCAACCAGGAAGCACAGAGGGAAAATGAGGCCCTCTGTCAACACAATGATAGGCTCCAACAACAGGTAGCGATGCAGGAAAGACTGATAGAGTCGAGTAAGGCCTTAACAGAGGAACTGAAAGCACAAATGCAGGCTCTTGCATTGAAACAGGGAGCAGGGGCGGATAGAGATGAGGTTCGCTGGGAAAGGGAAATTCCGGAGCATAACCTCAGGAGCACTAGTACCAGAGGCCCTCATACCTCTCAGTCCCTGGACTCTGCCACCCCCATGTCCCCTGGCGCACATAAGCACAGGGCTGCAGGGATGGCAGATTACTATCCAGCTAAGAGTATGGGGCTCATAGGCCAGTACCACTCAGGAATGGAGGGGTGGGCATCCGGGTATGGGCACCCAAGTACAGTACAGTTCAATGGGGAACCCCAGGAGAGTAGGCCCATTAAGGGCATCCTGAAAACCTCTGCCCATTTAGGTCAGTGGAGGGGGTACCCATCAAATCCTGGCAGCAAGGAGGAATCTGAAGACTCCTCTGAACTGCGCAGGACACAGGAGACCAGGTCCCCACATTCTGCCAGCCATTCCCAGGCTCGCAGAATCCGGGAAAACCTGGAAGAACAGACGGGAACCTCTGGGAGCAGTGCCTCTGAGTCCGAGGAAGAATGGACAAGGGTTACCCGAACCAAAAAGGCCAATAAGGCAAAAAGGGCCTTGCTTAAGGACCCCTTAAAGCAGATTAAGGCGATCAGGAGCGTCATCACGCCTTACCATAAGAACGCTAAGTATTCTGTTTGGGAGCACTTAGAGTTGTTTGAACAAATGATGGAGACTTTCCATTTGAAGGACAGCCAAAGCTGTATTCAATATGTAAAGTGGACATTCTCCCCGGAATACTCCAGTTTCTTTGCGGGGCTGGAGGACCAAAATCATGGTCCACATATAAGGCGGGCATCCTGAAACATTTTTCTGTTCACAGAAATCCTCAAGAGGCTCGCAAGGCGGCCTACAATTTGCAATGTGGGGAGGATCAGGCCCCACGAGAATTTGTGCAGGAGTTAAAGCGTGCTTTTGCGCAAACCACCAGAAGGGTGCGCACAGATAGTAGAGAGTTTGTCAATACGTTTTTCCATGCCTTGCCCAAATATATAATGACCCAGCTCGTGAGAGATTTTCATGAGAAAAGATCTTTAGACTGGGTCATTGAACAGGCTACCCGGATCTATGAGGTGCAGAAGCCCATAGAAAACAAAAGTAATGCCCAGAAAAACCCCAAAGCCAACAGCACCCCTGCTGCTGCCAAGGTGGCAGAGGTAAAGGTTACCCCCGTTTTGGATTTGGAGATGGGGGGGCCTAAAAACCTGCCTGCACCTAATAATGCTAGGCCCAGGAGGTCCTCGGGTCAGTCACAGACAGGGAGCCAAGGAGGCAGCCCCACAAATGGGGTCCCTCGCTCTCCTGATTATGTAAATCCCCGTTACAAGGGAAATCGACCCATCCTGGGTTATGTGTGGACTCCTCCAGTTCAAGGGGTGGGATCCAGACAAGCACCTAACCCAGGGAACTTCCCTCCAAACTTCCCACAGGAGGGCAGAAATTTACCAAACCCTGGGCAGAACTTTTTCCCCAGATATCCACCCGACTTTCAGCCCCAAAACCATCCATCCTTCTTTCCCCAATTCCCTGAGCCCAGACCACTGAATCCGGGAGAGGGGAGGCCAAGGGTGGAGGGGTACCCAAATCTTCCCAACCCGGGGTATTACCAGAGGAGGGACAGCTACCCTTCCCGGGATCAGCCCAGGGGAGAAAACAGGGCCCCGTATCAGCCTGAGCGGGTTTCCCAGTTAGAGCGCCAGGTTCAAAACATGGCGCGGGATCTGGGTCACATACTGAGGGCTCAGCAGAACCCTCAGATCGGCATGCCAGCGCAGAACGCACCCAACTCTGGACCTGGTGCTCCAGAACAATGACGGGGGCAGCACCCCGATAACTCACCGGTTCCCAGGGAGGAGGCACAAAGGGAAGGGGGGTGTAAAGCCTTGGAGGAAGCTTCCTTCCTCACTTGTAAACAGCCCCTGGAAACCCAGGAACCAGAAACAAAATCTCTTGCCCCTGAAAGTCTGCCTCCTAAGGAGCAGAGGGGGGGTAGGAGAAACAAAAGACCCAAACAGACTCAGTTTGAGGAGGAGGTACAGATCTTCCAATTTGAGGGAGAGGGATCCTCAGAGGATCCTGAGAAAAGGATCTTCTCCTTCAGAGAGGGGGGAACTCCTCCCAAAGAAAAATGGGTCCCTAGGAATGCAAATCCAGACTGGGGAGATGTGGAGACTGAGCTACCGCCGCCCACCATCTCATCCCAGAACCAACAGCAAGAAAATCCCCTGGTTCAAACCCATCCTGGGGACTGCCTCCAAAAAGGGGGGGGCAGCCCAGAACCGGAACCAGGGGAACCCACAATGGCTCTGATCTCCAGTTGCCAACTTTTTCTTTCAGATTCCCAAGGCTCTCCACAGAATTCTGCCCAAATCTCTTCGCTAGCGATGTCCAAAACCAGAAAGTTAGCCCACCAGTTGTCCAAAAATGTACATTATCTGTGCCCCCTTGAGGAGAAGGAGGGAAGATATTATGCCCCGGTACAAGTACAGGGGCAGGGTACAATTTTGGCACTGGTGGACACTGGATCTCAAGCTACCCTTCTGTCCAGAAGGGCCTTTGATGAACTGAATGCAGGAAGGGGAGAGAATTACCAAATTCCTCTCACCTCTCTTCCTGGACAACTGCAGAACTTTGACGGGAAGGAAATTCCCGTCGAGGGGACGGCAGACTTGGACATTAAAATTGGGCGACATAAGTTGAAACACCCGGTCATAGTTGTGACCCCAGAGGGCACCCCTTGTTTACTAGGGAATGACCTCCTGAGAAGGTTGTCACCCCTAATTGATTGCGTAAACAAGGTCCTCTGGACCCAGACTAGCCGACCCATAAAATTAAAACAGAGTGTCAACCATGTTAGTTTAAACGGCACCTGCCACATGGTTGAACAAAAATCTGACCAAGTAGAATTTCACTTCCAGAATAACCAAATTCCAGACGTGACAGTAATAGCAGTAGGACAACAGACTGGTGATGGGGGGTCCTCTCTATTTCTGAAAATCAACCTTCCTTCCAGTCTAAAGTGGTATTCCACGCTGGAAGGAAACACTTTGAAATTCTATACCAATCCACAATCTGAAACTCCCACTCCTATAGTCCAGAAAGATGTGAAATCAGCTCAAAGCCTGGCTGATATTCAGCAAATTGGAGAGCAGTTGTTCATCCCTGTTCAGTTAAATGATGGGAAGGACTCTGTTCTCGCTCGAGTGTGTGTGAACAACGGTAAGAGCTTCATCAGCGAAGCCATGTTTCGCCAATTCCCAAAAGATCCAGCCATTCCCACCTTCAAACTGATAGACAAGTGGGAAATGGACCTGGAAACACCTAATTCCAAACATCTCCTGCCAAGCAGGTGTATGCTCAAAATCTCCATTGGCAACAAGAGCATAGTCCACAATTGTTGGGTCGTGCGAGACGTCCCTGCCGCCTTTTACTTAGGCAGTGACATTCTCAATCGCTTTGCCATTAGTTTGGACCTAATAAACTTCAAAGCTTGGTCCCGATTAGCGGATAATCCCATGGGCTTTGATGATCCAGAAAAGGCATTTAGGTCAGCTCAATTGCTACCTTATGCAGTTGAAATTCAGATCAAAGAGGAAGTCACCATCCCCGAAAGGACTCGACAATTCTCCCTGGAAGTGAAAGTTAAAAGAGGACAACATTTGAAAAACCCTGATGCTTACATACATCTAAATGCTTCTCTCCAACAGCAAGGGTTGGGGGTAAACCCAACTCCATTAGTCAACATAGAACATGACACCATTCCAATAGAGGTGGATAACAGCGACTTAAAGAGTATTACTCTAGCCGCAGGCACCATTATTGGAATGGCGGTTGATGACCGACATTTTTCCATCGACTTAGTAAATGAACTGTTAGGACCAATCCCCAAGGACTGTTTTGACAATGACAGTGATGACAATACAACACCAGACAGGATTTTTACCCGGCATGGGGGGAACTTCCTGGTGTACACTTCCTGCCCCTATGGTAAGGAAGATGTGACGTGTGACTTCAGGAGGGATGAGGTGATTTTCCAGGTACATGAGGGCTGCCTTTCCCACCTGAAGCCTCCGGTCCAAATCAGCACTCTGACCAGGGACTTCTCCACCCAGCTGGAGGAGGCCGCGGAAATAGCCAAACCAGAAGTCTTTCCAGGCTTTAGGCAGATGGTGGAAGAGAGAGTCAACCTAGCTGATGCCTGTGTGACTCTGGAACAAAAGCAAAAGTTGAAACAAGTTTTCTTGGATTTCCAAGATCTCTTTGCGGTAGACTCATATGACTGTGGTCGCACTGACATCCACACAACCACAATCCCCACGGACCCTGGCATGACTCCTGTGTTTGTGAAGCAATATCGCTTGCCTCTCGCATCAATGGAGTCCCTTACTGAAATAATTAAGAACCTTGAGTCCCGGGGAATAATCCGTCCAGTCCACAGCACCTTCAATAATCCGGTGCTGGGAATATTGAAGCCAAACGG
The DNA here is from genome assembly GCF_040938575.1 of Ambystoma mexicanum. Classification (NCBI taxonomy): domain Eukaryota; kingdom Metazoa; phylum Chordata; class Amphibia; order Caudata; family Ambystomatidae; genus Ambystoma; species Ambystoma mexicanum. The sequence goes on from NC_090927.1 coordinate 242,841,662, forward strand.
CCAGTGGAGACTCTGCGCCGACCTTAGGGAGCTCAACAAACGGGTCCATACTTCCCGATGGCCTCTGCCCTACATTGACCAAGGGCTGGCCCAGATCCAGGGGTCACAGGTATTCACTGCAATAGACCTGACCAATGGATACTGGACCGTGCCTGTCAGTAGGGAGGACCAATACAAACTGGCTTTTACCTTTGGGGGCCAGCAGTACACATGGACCCGGACTCCCTTCGGATACCTCAACTCCGGTAATGAATTCAACATTTTTCTACACAAGGCCATGCCTGACTTGGGTGCAAGGGGTAACCTGGCTTATGTAGATGATGTCCTCATCAAAAGTTCATCTGTGGAGGAACACATAGCGGAGATCCGTTATGTTCTGACACAGTTGAGGGCTGCCGGAGCAAAACTTTCCTTTCAGAAAGCACAGTGGTGTAGAACCCGTGTTAATTTCTTGGGGCATGAGATTACTCCTCAGGGTCTCTGTCCCCAGGAAAAGAAAGTGGAAGCACTTCAGAAACTGAAAGACCCCACAACTCTGCGGGAACTAAGGAGCCTCCTTGGTCTGACTAATTACAGCAGAAAGTTCATTGAGGGCTACGCAGAGATCACCAGACCCCTGATTCATCTCCTGAAGGGGGGGGTCAAGTGGGAATGGGGTCCAGAACAAGCCGAGGCAGTAAGACAACTCAAAAGAAGCCTCTCACAAGCGCCCTGCCTAGCTTACCCTGTCAGAAACAAGGAGTTCTTCCTGGAGACAGGGTTCTCTAATACGTGCTTGACGGCAGTATTATACCAAAAGCATGACAAGGTCAATAAAGTAATCTCCTATGCGAGCAAAACTTTATCCTCTGTGGAGGAAAAATTCAACGATTGTGAGAAGGCACTCCTGGCAACGGTGTGGGCATTGAAGAATTACCGCCCGTTTATCCAGGGGGAACACATCATAGTGGAGACTCCACACCAGCCTCTGCAATATCTCCAAAGTGACAGAATCCGGGCCGGAAATGTGAGTAATTCCCGAATTACTTCCTGGATTCTGTCAATGCAAGGCTTTCCTGTGGAGGTCCGATATGGCCAAAACAAGAAGAGTCCCCTCGCGCAAGGTCTGGCTGACTTGCATGATTGTGCCAGAGAAAACTGTCTCGAGGACGAAAGTCTAAAAATAAAGGACAACATGGAGGCATACCTTAATTCCCCCCACAAAGTCTTTGAAGAGGGCAAGTGTGAGGGAATGCCCACTGTCTATGTGGATGGATGCTCTTACCATGTTGACAACAACGGGGAGAAAGAACTGGTGGCCGGCGTAGGGAATGCATGGGTGAATGAGTCCCCAGAACCCTCCGCTGGATACAAAATTGGTCCCCGAAGTAGTCAGGTGGCAGAATTGATGGCTGTGCATCAGGCCATCCTCACTGCTGTCCAGCATCAAATCCACGAACTGGTCATAATCACAGATTCGGATTATGTACGGAACGGGTTCGTGGAGCACCTGGTTAATTGGAAAACCAGAGGCATGTTATGTGCTAACAACAAACCCTTGAAACATGGGAAGTTGATCCAAAACATTGATGATCTGGTCACCTCGAATGGGATGACCATCTATTGGAAAAAGATCAAGGGTCATTCCAAAGTAGAGGGACCAGACAAAACTGGAAATGACTTAGCTGATCAGTTGGCCAAGACCGGGGCCATCCAAGGGGATCTAATTGAGATTGAGTCCCTGTTGGGGGAAATCCAGGTCACTGCTATCACTAGGTCCCAGACAAATGCTCACAACGACCTTTCAATTGCACAATGGAGTAAGGAGACCCCTGATGCTGATTTGATTACTGCTCAGAAGGGGGATCCAATTATTGGTAAATTTTACCAGCACCTTGAGGACCCTGAGAACTTTCCCCTGACGGATACCGATTACATTGGGAAAGAGGACCTAAGAGTGTTGATGAAATGTCCAAAAATGTTCCGAATCCAAGACGGTTTGTTGGTAAGGAAATCCAAAGCTGGCCACGACCAGTGGGTGGTTCCTACCTCATTCCGAAGCCTGATGTTAAGTCACGCCCATGATGCGGCCACCGCCGGTCATAGGGGGTTTCACACAACATTGGAAATCTTAAGAGAGGTTGCATACTGGCCACACATGGGGCAGGACCTCAACCAATATTTGAAGGGGTGTCTTGTGTGTGCACAATTTCAGCCATCATCCCTCACGCACCGGGCGCCTTTACAAAAGAGGGGAATGACACTGCCATGGTCAGATTTACAAATCGACTTTGTAGGCCCTGTGATTCGCTCGGCTAGGGGGAATAAGTACATGTTGACTGTGACATGCTTGTTTACCAAGTGGGTGGAATGTCTCCCAGCCCCAAACTGCAAGGCAGAAACTGCAGCTGCCTTGATGATTAACCACATCTTTTCCCGTTTTGGTCTACCTCAAAGGATTGAGTCAGACAGAGGTAGCCACTTCACCAGTGAAGTAATGACAAAGATGTGGGAGATACTGGGGGTCAAAAGGAAGTTGCATATTGCTTACAGGCCAGCTTCTTCTGGGGCAGTAGAGAGATATAACCGGACAATTGTGAGCATATTAAAGAAGTTTGTGGCAGATTCTGGGCCAAGTTGGGATATCCGATTACCTCTGGTCCTAATGGCTATCAGATCTACCCCTTCATCTGCAACCAAAATGTCACCATTTGAGTTGATGACTGGACGCAAGATGGTGCTTCCTCAGCATTTGCTCTACAGGACCCAAGAGCAGACACTGATAAATGCCTCCACTACTCATGAGTATGTAGAGAATTTAAGGAAACACCTCCAACATGCTTTTGCTTATGCTCAGCGGAATCTAGAAAGATCGGCTGATAGCATGAAGACCCATTATGACCTAAAAACTTCCAGGAAGGAATATCAGGTGGGAGACCGGGTCTATCTATACAACTTCCAAAGGAACCAGGCCAAGCAGCGCAAATTTTTGCCTACATGGAAGGGACCCTTTGAGATCGTCGATAAGATCTCCCCTGTGGCCTACAAGATCCGCATCCCCAAAGGCGGTTCGGCAGAGGGGGAAGACAAGTGGGTACACATAAACCAGTTGAAGTGTTGCCATCCCAGGCACACTCTGCAACAACTGGAGGAATCCTCTGGAATCCTAGCGGGTACTGTCTCAGACTAATTCTGTTCCAATCATAAAACATACCACATCTAGTCTCTAAAATATTGTGATTTGCATGAAACTGTCTCTTAGTTGTACTGTTTTTTTATCAAAATAAGAATGTAATGTTTCGTCATGATGAAATGCATATGCTGTCCCACCATCTCAACAGTGGTGGAAAAACGTCTATGAGTAGGTATTGCCGCTCTTCCTTTGTCGTCCTAGGAGAAAGAAAACCTGAAGACGGGCCAAGGAGGATGATACGGAGACCGAGAACCGATCGATCAGTACCGGATGGAGGAAAAGATGCTGAACTGTGCCATCTATTGGAAGAAGATGAGGAAACATCCCAGATCTTGCGAGTCCCATCAGTGAAACCGAATGGCCATCGCAAGAGGGGGGCTTGTGGGATGTATTTACCCATGCATCCTAGCCCTACCTCAAAACTGTGCAGTACTGACATGGAAAACATCATGATGGCCAGAGCTTCCCAGAAAATGCACAGGGAAATGCAGGAAGAATAGGCTGCCACCCATTTTTGCCGATGTTATGGGCACAGAAGGAAACTGCCTAAAACCACCATTGGACTACCCACACAGTAGTCTGAAACCATTGGGAATGGCAATGCTGATTGCCAAATGCAACCTAGAATTGTGGGGAATTCATTTTCTTAAATCCCAAAAATGGGTGCAGTACCAGTACTCACCACTATCCAAAAGCCGGCGTTTTAAAACCACTCTGTTTCCCTGAAGGCAAGTCAAAATGCCTATTTCAAACATTGCAATATGTGCAAAATATTTACTGAACACCAGCAGACATTTGGCAGAATGGAGTGTTGTGTGCCTACAAAATCTGGGAAATGAAGAGCCCAAAACAATGCTTATAACAAAACTGCTATGGAGTCAGCAGTTTAAGTTGCACTGGATTTAAAGACACTAAAATCGAAAATGTTAGATTAAGTGAGTGACCTATGTTTGGTGTCACATGCCTTTGTAATTGTTTAAATGTCATAGTTTTAAACTTAGAATCAGCCTTCTAGCTGCATATGTAAAAAAATGTCTTGACTTAGACTGGGGAACAAAAAGTGACATTTTATCTGAAACCTGGCTTAAGGAACTGAATTCTGCCTGGCAACTACCCCCATCAGAAGGGAAACTTGAGTCACAGCTGTGTTCCCAGGCCAACCTTCCTTTTGCTGCCCACACTAAGGATATGCCATCTATCTGATAATTGAATTATCTGTGCTCTGTAGGAGAGTGAACAAAGCCCTCTTCACTCAGGCAAAGGTTTTTATTACGCAGTCGTAAAATGTAGCTTCCTCTTGGCAGGAGCTGGGAGGGGCACGGCCTGTGAGAGCAAGCTGGCTTGGCAGAACTGGAAAGACCAGTATTTCTACCTTGTGCTGAGAGGAAACCACACCCCTTTGGAGCCAGAACATAACTTTAAAAAAATGAATAACTCATAGAGCGGACATGTGAAAATTTTATAAAGGACACCATAATTCTTGTGAATTTTTCTGCCCACATTTTAAGAGGTTTTCGACCCGGTGGCATGTTCAGGGGGGTGTCAGCGGAAAAGTGGATATAACTCTAAATGTATGCATGTTAAAAATCTGAAACTTCATCAGTTAATGTCCCTACTCCCTGCACACATGTATGTAAAGTTGGGTCAATGTCAGAAATTGAAAAATCAGTTAAAAAGTGAAATATGTGCCATTTCTGAATGCAAGCTCCCAGGAAGAGCAGAGTTTGAACAGGGGATACCTCCTGTAATGCATGATGGGTGCATATGATTTTAAAACAATATGTACCTCTGCAAATATGTATTTGTTTCAAATCTAGATTTGTGTGTAAGTTGACAGGAGGAGTGGACTTTCTGCAGGCTGTAAAATGACATCACGCTGACTCACAGTTCATTCCCCAATCAAATGATAAATGGAAGTTTGACCAATTAGAAGCTGAGAGAGAGGTAGGGTCAGTGATGCTAGAACACACCCACATTCTAAACACATAAAAGCAGACAGACAGGACAGATAGGTACCTTCAAAATCCATCTGCAGCGGGACGCTCTGCCGGAAAAATCCATACTTACCTCCATCAACCTCCAGAAAGCCAAACTAGAGACTTCAATCTATCCAGAACTAAGAGACCAGACCAGAGAGAAAGCAGTGCTGTACCCAGAGAGACCCAGACCAGCAGAGAGAGCTGACCCAGATCACTGTGAAGTGCAGAGGCCAGGCCAGACCAGACCAGAGTCCAGTTTAAAACCCTGACCAGATCCATGGCGAGGCCCATTTCACTCAAGAATATAGTGTGAGTACCCAGCTGAACTGTGTAGAACCAATCTCTTAGTTTAAATTCATCTAATTCAACCTATTTTAATCTAAGTAGAACTGTCTCCTAACTGTCACCTGTCATTTGCAAAGCTGTCACTTGTCATTTCGTAGTTGCAAGCTGCACGTGTCTTTTTGAACTTTAAAATTTCAAATCTGAAAAACGACCTTTATTTAATCGCTCATATCTCCGCGACCGTTTGTGCTAGAGACTTGCAGTAACTTTCATTTTGAAGCTGAGATCCTAGGCTTTCATAGGACCCCAAAACGATAGAGATAGTCCTTGTGGTTCCTCTGTAATAGCGCTCGGCGCATCCGCGAATTTTACCGCGATTTGCAAATTTCTTCACATGTAAAAACTGCTGCTGCTTGCCTTCCATTTGCCAGAAATTCGTTTAACCTGCTAACTATCCCTGCATCATTGCTAGTGTGAGCCTGGACTAATATTAACTAGATACCACTCACCCTGAACCTCTGAAAGGGAATTAAAAGCGTTTCCAGCATATTTCTCATTCATTGCCAGCACATATCAAAGCATTTTGGGCCTGTGATTTCAAAACTCCTACCTGTTTTCTGTTGTCTAAGCTTGCTGGATTGAACTGATTACATTGATTGCATTTCTGAGAACTGTGTGCTTTCCTCCCATTTCCTTGCATTGCATAAAGAGGGGGGGAGTGAATAGCCAGAGAAAAGTGATTACATTGTTTGGTTGAAATCATATTGCGTATTTTCTGTACTGCATTCATTGAATATTGCATCCACCTGAGCTTACATAAAGCATCCTCTACCACATTATACTTTTGTTCCTATTTACCAGTGTGCTACCCTATCCATTTCATGTCAACTCATTAGTGATTATAGAAGTGTGCTAGTGTCAGATTCTCCGTTGTTGATCTTTATCATATCAGATTAAGTGTGATATTCAATTATTAATTTATTATAAAGTGTCATATATATATCTATTGTTTAAAGTATCAAATAAACCCTTTTAACTTGCAAAACAGAACTACTTCTTGGCTCAGTGGGGTCAGGGGGATTCCAAGAGAGGGGTGTTATATAGGGGTAGTCATCCAGAACGCATGAACTGGACCTAAGGATATATCAATAAGGGTTTTCATTCAGTATTCTAGACTAGGCGTTAACTTAGCTGTAGTGCTGAATTGAATCCTCTTACAACTCATGGCCCACTTTTCCTTCATGCACGCAAAGTAGCATTCCTAGTGAGCTATGTGTACCTACGTTACTGTATTAAGCCTTGCCTTTCTCCTACCAGCTGACTAATCATTCACCCTCCAGAATTGTATTTTATTGTTTATTTATATAAAGCCTATACATATGAAAGTGTTTCAAAGCACTCAAGGAGGGTGGGAACAAAAGGAAAAACAACAGTTGGTCAGAGCCCTTGAAATTCTGAGACGATAACAGTCTGCACAGGCAGAGTAAGTGCGTAAAATACATTTAACAGTTTAGACACAGCAAGTAGGCCTGACAGCGATTCTGCAGTCTTAACAGTGCAATTGAGCGGAGAAGACAAGGGAGAACAGACAGATAATCCTCAGGCACGCACACACATTCTTACTAAGGAGCTATTAATTTGCTTTGACTTCATAATCTGTGGTGTAGGACACTTATTCCATCTATGCCACCAATTCACGTTTGTTCTCCTGGGCCAACCTGGACACTTAATTGGCTGCTTTGTGTTTGTATCCTGTGACATGCTAATACTCCACTTATCCCCCTGAATCACTGTCGATTTCCAATAAATCCATAGCAGGAGTTCACAGATGCGCTCACATGTAAAGGAGAAGGCTAATGATAGCTTGCAGAATTAAAATATATTTAGTAATAATAGTTAGTTAATTGATATATAGTCAGAGAATATGATGATAGGGCATATGAAGTAAAAAAGACCACTTTCAGTTTGAGATGGCAGAGCCTTTAATTGTTTTTGTCAAGAATATGGGGTCCCTGAGGAGAGTACGGGCCTAATTTGCCTCAGGGCTAAAATTGAACATTGTGTGGGAAGGTTTACTTCATAAAGATCAAGCTCATGAAGAAATGTGGGAGCACTGAATAACAGAAAGTCATGGACCATAAATTTGTGAGAAGCAGAACGATAAGATATGAAACGGGGGCTCCCGAAAGAGGGGAAGGGGATTAAGAGGTATTGTGCAATGTGCCTTATTATACTGGTTGTAAAGTTATTCTTGGTTTTCTGGAGGAGGGAGCATTGAGGCACCATGCTTTCCATAATCAACCTGCATATTTCAGATGTACAATTAATGCAGAAGTCAAATTACACAATGTGGCATCATTTTATAGACTTTATTGCCAATGATACTTTTCTTCAATCATTCACTTTTCCTACTTCCTTCAAGCACACTACAATTCTTCCTGTTCTCTAAAAGCCCACCCTCTATTGTTCTTGCATACCTTTCTAAACTCCTTAAGCTCATTGGTTATTCTCAGGTTTCTACTTATCCTAACTCTAACTCTCTTGCCCCTCTCTACCAGTCTGGCCTTCATCCCTGTCACTCAAGTGAGATTGCACTTCTTTCTTTATCTGGTTCACTTCTATCAACTTGCTATGCCAAAAACTCCACTCTATTGGTACTCTTGGACCTGCCAATAGTGTTTGACCGTGTTGACCACTCTCTTTTGCTTACATCACTCACTACTTTAGACTTTAAAAGTACTGTTCTTCACTGATTTCGATCCAATATTTCAAATCATAATTATTCTATTTCCCGGGCTTGCTACACTTCATCTATTCTTCCTCTTAGTCTTTCGGTCTATCTAGCCACTTTTATGCAGACTATTCACAATTTTTAATATCCTTTTCCTCTTTCATGCCGGCTATTCACAATACTATTACGTCCTCTATCCTAGTCATTAAGTCTTGGCTGTATTATAGTTTTCTCAATCACATTCCTTCCTGGACTGAGGTGCTCTTTCTTTCATGTCACTACTAACCCCCTTCGTATTCCTCCTAATTCTATCTAATTTCCCCCAACTCTCTGCCCATTTAATTTTCTGCTCATAATCTTGGAGTTTATATTGGCTCCTCGTTTACCTTTTCCTCAAAGATCTTAGCTCTTACTTGTGCTGTTTGTTTTGACCTCTTTAATATTCAAAATGCCAGAACTTCTTTTTCATTTCATGCTACTAAGATACTTTGTCTATTCTTATCTTCTCTCGCCTTTTCTATTGTTTGAGTCTTCTCATTGGTCTTCCCGTCACTCACCTCAGTCCACTTTGCTCTGTCTATATTTCTTCTATATGTCTCTTCTTCTTATCTTCTCACAAATCTATTTCTCCAGCCTTAGCCTCACTTTGCTGGGCCCCTTTCCACTCGGGATTGCTCTTTAACTTTCTGCGACTTGTCTTTAAATCTCTTCATAATTTAGCCCCTCCTTACCTTTCTTCACTCATATAATTCTATACCCCCTTACACGGCCATGAGCTCTCAATATTTGTTTCTTCTCCCTGTTCCCCCTCCTCCTTGTGCTTCGTCTGCACTGAAGCACGCTTCCTCTTTCTCGTTCTCTGTGCTTGCTTTGGCCCGTGTGTGCACCACTCATAAAGATCTTGTAGAGTCCTTGTTGCCACCTCTGGTCAGCTGCAATATTTTCACACTCTGCACATTTTCATATGGGATCCGGTTGCACTCAAGTGTCAATGTTTTGGGAAAGGGGGTGAGTGAGGGTAGGGCAGCCTAAGCAACACTTTTGCATAAGGCAGAGCACTGGGGGTAACACAGACAGCAACTGTTTGTGTAGCATGCAGTAAATTTGATTACAATATGCCTCATCCATGAATGTGCTTACTAAGAACAGGAGGGGATAAAGTAAATAAAATACAATAAGTAACAATGCATACATTTGATGTAATTAGAATATTTGTAAAAACAGCAGTTCTATGTGAAAAGCGAAAACATAAATTAATACAATATAGATATTGGAGGTATAAAATTGACAATTTACTGGATGCAATAAAAACAACGTTTCAAGGATGGATCTTTGGATGAAGTGGCCAATTCTGCCAATAAAAAAAAGGTATGCATGCAAAACCTGTGGTATCAGCATATTCTATGTCATCCTATGCCATGCAAGGGGAAATGTTTAATGGAGAGTATTATTTCAAACTGTGTTGGGGTGCAAGTGCCATGTCCCAGGCAGATGAAGAGATTTAGACTGTGCAAAACATATTAACAGGCAATTTAGCGTTAGTGGTTCTCATTGGGCGAGGTAGAATGCACATTTATCAATTTGTAGTTAGCGTTGACACATGTTAGAAACACCATATAGCCACATAGAAGTAGCAACACTGTACTCACTTTGCAGTTTTAGAGGTTCAAGCAAGGGTGATGTATTTTGTATTTACCAGTAGTATACCGTGTTATGTTTTTGGATACGTGCTAGTGGGTGCATGCCATAGGTAGGCATGTGAGGTGGAGTCAGACAAGTGTTGCCATAAAGGTGAGGTCCAGGGGCTAAGGTAGCTGCCATGTTGGACAGGAGAAATTATTACATATGTTCAAGAATTTAAGGATTTGATAAGTAAAGCTCTGTGTTAGCAACCCCTGATTACACAAAGGAATTCTATTTGCTCTCACACACTAATGGAGAAGTAATGACAGCATTTTTGACTTTGGCAACATCTATGGGGCACAAGCCCTTGGCCTATTACAGTGGGATCTTAGACTCAGTAATGAAGGGTCAATTCCCTTGCTAACAGGCTTTAGCGGCTCCTGCTGTAGTGATTGAGAAACCATCCGCAATAACAATGGGCTGCTCAGTAACATTATATGTGGAGAATGTGGTTTTTTGCCATTCTTGAAAGGTATAAATCAACTATCACTACCCAATCCATCCATTCATATTGTACAATTGTAAGGTGTTGCCCAGTGAACCCTGCAACATTAAGGGAAGTAGCCGATCAGCCAGGGGAGGAGGTCCATGACTGTGTTAGGTGCAAAGTTCTCGACGATGACCTAATTCATTTGATGGAGGATGCACCTGAAGAGGGGGGGGTTGCTCTTCATTGATAGGTCTTTGACGATTGATCAGGAGACTGGCCAGAAGGCACAGGTGCTGCGATAGTGCACCTAGTGGATAGGGAGTATGAAGTAGCAGTTAAAAGAGATTACAAACACATTATTCTGCACAAGCAGCAGAACTCATTGCACTGATTGCATCACAAGGGTGTCTAGTGACAACATTTTTGATTCAGTGTCTGTCACATCCTCAGTACATGCAGGGTTATCCAGATGGGGGAGGAGAAGGTTCTAGAGGAACAATAGGACACCTGTGAAGCTTGCAGCATTGCTAGAAAGATTAATGTATGCTTTATCGCACCCATCAGTATTAGCAGTGGTGAAATGCACCGCTAACACCCAGGACACAGACTTTGTTTCACTCAGTAATGATGCCACAGACAGGGCCATCAAATACAGCAACATATTTAGAAGTGCCGGACATCACAAAGTGGTGAGACAGCAATTGCAGCTAGAATGACCTTAAACAGCTGTCCCGCTCACTCAGATAATTGAATTGCATGGTCAGGCACCCCAAGAGGAGAAGGATTTGTGTGTGAAGTGGCAGTGCTGGGTTCTGGGGAGGATGTAGTGGCATGTACCGGGAGGATAGCTCAGCAGCAACGTGCTCACCTTAGAAGCAAGACGACACGGAGCAACACAGGTTCGATCCCCGGATCCGTGCTTAGAATTCTCTGGGTATTAAGCGTGTTATAAATATCAAAATATGTGTCAACAAGAAATGCTCGAAAATATGGGGCAAGTATGTGTCAAACTCACTTGGACCAAACGAAAAGCCTGCTAAGATGCACATACTGGCACACTTCTCCTTTTGTTTCGGAGGGAATGGCACTATACAGCTAGGCCCAAATTAAAGGTGCAATTATTTATTTATTTAATTTGAATTTTATTGGGCATTTGTTAAAACGGTCCTACTAAGCCTTGTGAACATTTGGATCATTCAAGTGCAGAGAGAGAAGTGACAGGGGAAAGGGTTACGTGCTAGAGGATCCACAGAGGGGTGAAATGCCAGGGAGACAGTCACAAGGCAACAGGTAAGTGCAAGAGCTGGTGCAAGAGACCTTTCCCCTTCTTATTTTTTCTTTCACAGTGGGCTGTTAAATGAACTGTGTTTGCACATCACCAATTTGATTATATAGATTTTGATGTCATGATCTGCAACCTAATTTTTAAGCTCTTTCCATGATATTAGAATACCGACTCACTGTGTAGATAAGAGGCATAACATGGTATGTGACATTGTAAGACTCATTATGGTGGAGTTACCTTATCTAATAACATGTATTTTTAGAAGGAGTTTTAGTGTTTCAATCACTGTGAATCTCTTCAAATTAAGCTCAAATTCTGCTTCATGGTAAAAAAAAACAGTGAGGTCCCCACAAGCCCTGCCTCATCCTCCATACCTGACCCCAACATTCTTTACCCAAACGTTCCTGTTCTTCAAATACATAAAAATACAAAGGAAAACACAAAATCAATATACATAATTGAAATACATTGCTTCCTTCACAGTCCACGCAATGTTGGTTGCCATAATTATTATTCTTCAAGATATAATCTATGGTTTTAGTAAGGTAAAAGCCTTACTTTCTACAAATGAGTAGTATTTATCAATGCATTTCAAGAATGGTGTTCTTCGTCAGGACATTTCTGTACACTTTACATGTTTTTGTATTACATAAAAACATGTTTTATTTTTTTTTAAATGAGTGGTTGCTGTGCATACCACAACATGAGAGGCAGACCTCCATTTTCTTGTCAACAGGGTGATTTCAATGCACCTGAAAAGAGACACACTAGGTAGTATAAGGCTCCTGATGAAACAATTGATTTGAATGGCGGGTTTCCTCGGAGTTCACCAGAAAATTACAAAAGTAGTCTGAAAAAGAGTATATGCCAAGCAAGAAGTAATGCTGTTTATTCAGGGCCCCAGCAGCAGCTGGGAATGCAAGTTTCAGACAGAACGTGCAACAGAACTGCATGAAAAGTGCTGTCAATAAACTCCCCCAAAACGAAAACTTTCATAACCGTGCAAACTAATTAGCATCGAGTAACATTGCAACATTAGATCAATCCTCTATGTGAGGCAAATTGGCAGAGCTATGTTATTCCCCTATAGCGGGACATACATTATCAGAAAATTATTGGGTCCTGCAAATCTTACCATACCATCCTTTTCCAACACAGTTCATAACACAATTCCCACATCATAGTGGCAAAACATTGCTATATTTGAGATGACCTGCGGATCTTTATTCATCTGCCAGCGGCCATCTCCATCCATTTCTCATGAGAACGCAAATATTTATGACAACACAAGAGCCCAGGCTGAGTTGTGCTAAGGGACAATTGAAAACAGCCATGGGACATCTTGAAACCACCAGTAGACCAGTTTCATAAACTAATATGCTGAAATATAAAAAAGATTGTGTATTCACTGCCTTCCCCGGCAAACAGGAGCTTCACTTCCTGACCTTGACAGTATCAAAGTCTGCTCATTTCTTCCTGCATGATCCTTGGAATGTTTAGTTTGCAATATGCAGCTAGCTTCTAGGAGTGCTAGGCAATGTTAATAAAATGTACATTCCTGTCTAGTGAAAGCAAGCACTGAGGCCTCTTTACAGTCCCCAGATCTAATGTTAAGTCTCACATACTTACCTGGAATTGAAACCTTATTAGCTATAGAATGGTTGCTTAGAACACAATTAACTGAGGCATTCAACAGCCCAGTGCATAGAGCTTTGTGGCTATCAATGAAGACACCCTCATCTTTTAGTGGGCTAATCCCACAGCTGATAAGTTTGCACCTCTCTACCATGCTGAACTTGCATTTTTACTAAATTGTTCACCCTTTTATTGGTCCATCAATAACTATTTCTTCTCCTCCCCACACCCATTTTGCTGCTGTCTTTTTAGGAATCCACACTCGTTTTACTCTATTCATGTCACCTCCATCATCTTTCCACGTTTCTAATGGCCCATCTATCAACACACACCTTTGCCCATCCGTACCACATGAAATCTAGTAGGGCATATAGTTTTCTAAAGCCTGGGGTTGTATTGTGATCCAGGAGACTTCCTCATCAATCTTTTCATCCTTGGTTAGTTTGCTAGTATGCTCATGTTTGCCATTTACCCCGTCAACATTCAGGGCAGCATGAATTTTCTCTCTTTTTGTTAGTATAGAGTCTAAAAAGTGTTTTGCCAATGCAGAAGTTGATGAGCATGAGGACCAACGTGGGGACAGTCTCTCCAAATACTCCAAGTCAATACTTTCTAAATACTTGGAAATCTAAGCGGGCACCCATGTGAAAATGTTGTCCAGACAGTTGTTTTACTGCACCCCACTAACTTCATTTGTCATCCTTTTGTGGAGTGTCTGTATTTCAGTGATAGCGGTTTTCAAAATTCCATTTGAAGATTCTCCTTCAGGCACTACCGTGCAGCAACTGCTTCCGCACTTGGCACATAGTCTTCCCTCAATGGCAGTAAGACGGTCCAGCACAATTCATTTCTGAAGAGCCACTAAACGTACTGCCATCAACTCTTCCTTTACTTCATTTAGGCCTTTTGCTGTTGAATTGGCCAGTTGCAGCCACTCATACCTTGTCATCTGGAGACACTTGGTATTAGCTGCAGTTTGCACACCTGGAAACAGCAAAAATGTGAAAAAAGTGACTGCTTTGGAAAATAGTCAGAGCTCCTGATGTATTTCAGCCAAATGTTCAGCACTCTTTTCCGATCACTAATTATAACTTCTTCTCTTTCTGCTTAATGATCTTTTTTCCTTGCTTTGCTGCACCACCTTTTCCTCAATGTCAGGAATCTGAGGAAAGCTTCAGGTTGGCGCTTTTTGCTTTGCAAGAGGCGATAAACTATATTTCCCATGAAGCGTTGGGAGTTGTGTAGTTCTCCTATCGCGCGCTACAATAGCTGCTCATTAGCAGCAACTGTTAAAACTCACCGCCGCCCATGCCTCGGTGCAGGTAATTGATGATTTTCAGCACGGGCGGTGGCAGTTTAGGAGCAGGCATGCAGAAATTCTCAGACGCCGAAGGACTCTTGGAGCTTCCCCGGGCCGCGGCGGTGACGAACAGCTGAATAACCACAGGCCGCGGCGGTGAAGCGGGCTCCCATAAGCTTCGGGCTTCGCTCTTCAGGGTCCGGATGTCCTTGTGAGGCATCCGGACCATAAGTTAAGTGTTTTTTACCCCAGTGTTCATTTGCTGAGTTGCTATATGCTTACTTGTTTATTAATTGACTACTTCAACGCTGTAGTGGGTGTGTGAGGTAACACGCCCTAAGATACATGCCATTCATTAGACACGCCATGTGGAGAAAACATGCTATAAAACTCTGAACGGATATAACTGGGCACTGGGAAAGATATATAGACTATGTAAAGAACAAGCATGGGGCTACGCAGTACAAGGGCATGTTCATGTGTGTCTTTTTTCCTAAATCATTGTTTGTGGCTTCATTGTGCCCGATGGGCCATGTGTCTCGTGTCTTCATAAAAAGGGACACCCTTTAGTTTGTGCCATTTAGCTTGTAAGCCAATCTATGTGTGTTCAAGAAATGACTGTCCAAGTCCTACGTGATGTTTAATCCCTATGTTATGTTCAAAGTCCATGTTCTAGGTTATCCGCTTATGTTCTGTGAGGTGCAAAGTGGAGTTTAAAGAAGCTCTTATGATTCGTATGTAACAATGTATTAAGGTCGATTACAAGTATAGGAGGTCAGGTTAGGTGTTCAGGAAATAGAGGTACAGGTTCAGGAATATCGCTGTATTGTATGTATTCGCTTGTGTATGTTCCCCTCCTTTCCTTTGTCACTCCATCCCCTTTTCCTTAACTCCATCTTCCCCCCATTGGATGCCACGTGGTTTCCTGTGATATCAGTCTTCAGGCGCCCGTGCCAACCACGGGTGGAGGGGTCAATCTATTTGGCTTCTGTGGTTCGGAAGAGGGGATTGAGACCCCTATTCCCTTATAAGCTTGACACTCGAGCTTGATTGACTGCTCCTTTAGTGAAAGCTGCAGGGTACTGCTGTTTCTGGACACCACCAGGGCAAGGGTGTGCGGTGTAACGATCACACAAACCCTACTCTAATCAGGAGGAAGCTGGGCATAGACCGTTGATCCACATGGCCACCACAGGTCCATATGATGGTGGTCCCCTGTGTCAGAAATGCACTCCTCATCAATTTGGCACAGCCGGTGTTAGTTCCCAAATAGTTGGATGGACTGGACCTGAAACACAACAAGAAACGTATAAAGCTCTTGATGTAAACTGGTTGATGAGTTCTTATCTGGGACCATGCATGCATGTATTTCCCTCACGCTGCCTTGCAACTAGTATTCATTTTGGACACCATGTTTTGTTTGAGTCCTACCAAACCTTAACCATGACATTGCATTATTCCCCCCTCCCATTGACCACCGTACCGCACTGCTCCTTTTAATCTCATTAATGATCTTGTATGACACCAGGCAATGATGTGCCCTTCTTTGTCTACAAACTGTAGTCCTTTGTGTTCACTTATTACCTGTTCCCCCTTTTAGAGCCTTCTTTTATATATTCTACTATCATCATTTGTGTTTCTCTTTTTTCTGCCATCCTGTTAATATGCACATAATTATCTGTGTACCTCTCTTCCTCTTGATCCACCCACTGCACAGAGAAATTCATTCCTTGAAAGAGACTCTAGTTTTTTAGAGAGATAAGTGCATTAGACATCCAGATTCTTCATATGATACAGCCTGAGACAGGAAAAGCTTGGGTGCCCCTATTACGTGTGGGATGAGGGAGCAGATGTAGCATGTGCTGTTCGCTCTCTTTTTTCCCACACATAACATTTCATCATTCTATATGCTTCCCGAGGATATAACCTGCCCTTTTCCAGTGTCATCGTACAATTCTTCTTCATTAAACATTTATTTTCCCCATCTTCACACCCAAGTCTAGAAATAAATCATGTTTTCCTTTAAATAAAAAAACATAAAACAATATTAATTCTAATGCATGTTAATATTACTGCATTCCAGAAGGCATGTATTTGTTGCTGTCTATTTATAAAAACATTGTTCTGCACATCACACTCTCCTTTTCCACATGTTGGTCGTATGTTGAACCTTATTGCTGAGAAAAAAAAATGAAAATCGATGTATACTCCCCATCATGTTGCGCTCTGCCCCTCTTCTTCTGGGGACCGAATGCCCTTTTCCCTGTGCACGTCAGTGTGATGAACCCATCCTCAGTGTCCTTTGATTTTCACAGCTGTTGGTGTTGCATAAACCACGGTGTGTGGACTGTGAATCTGTTCTCGTTCTGCTTCCTGACGTGGCTCTTTACGATATATATGTTAGGAATTTTTGTAAGTTATGTGTGGTGAAATTCCTCCCCAATATGTTAGAAGAAGAGTTAGCATCAGAGATTGTAGGTGCCGGTGATATAGTCACATGCATTCTCTGGCCAGTAACAATCTCATGTGGAGGGAGATGATGATCTCCTCCATGTGAATTTCACAAAGCAAATAGTACGAGAGGTAAGCAGTGCAACAAAGACTTACCCAGCATTTGTGTTAGCTTAGCCAAGCGCTCCTTTAGTAGACCATTTATTCTCTCAGCCACACTGTTTGACTGCAGAGAGTAAACAGTGCATAATGTGTGCTGATTCCCAGAAGAGCAGCTATTTCCTTAATCAAGTCATTTGCAAAATGCTGACCATTGTCAGAGTGTAACGCTCACCTGATTCCCGTAGAGGCGCCGGTCTTGACTGGGCGTATACCGTATCTTCAAAGGTGATGTGTAACACACGGCTGGCTCTTTGGGCTGGACCTCTGTGCACTGTATGTCTGGTTCGAAGGCTAAGATGTCTGCAGATAGAAAATGTGGGATTAATGAACTGGGTTATTGAATGTCTCTCTCTTCTTCCCTTTCTCTTCTCCTGTAGAACCACAAAGGTTAACGCTCTCACCTTAGGTAATTGAACGCCGTGCTCTCCATCTGCCTCGAGGCAGGGTGCTGTAACCAGTTTCTTCACTGGATAAGGGGAGCAGGCCTCTTGACTTCAGAGGACTGCTGTCCGTCGTTTACTGCACGAACGGTAAGTTTCGAGTAATTCTAATGTCTTTAAAGTCTTTAGTAATGATGTCTCTTGTTTTGCAGGGTTCCGGCGATGGCGGATGGCGGGCTGACGTGAGTTGAAGATGGAGCCCGTGTGATAAATAGAAGCGTCTGGAAGCACGTAAGTAAGCGCTTGTTGCCTGCTTCACGATGCGCTCTAACTGTCTTTTTATTTTGCAGGTACAAGTTCGGGGCGGCTGCTGGGTGCCGGAATACCCACTGGGTTAGATGTGGAAAGGAGTAATGGCACGTGAGTATTAAAGTTCCCCAATGTCTTTAAACGCACCTTGTTTTGTCTTTCAGATGCGGGATGCAGCGCCGAAGGCCTCCGGAGCGTGCGAAGAGTTGGTAAGCTTTTGTCTTTCAGATGCCGGAATGCAGTGTGAAGACCTCCGGAGCGCACGAAGAGTAGGTAAGCCTTTGTCTTTCAGATGCCGGAATGCAGCGCGAGGCGTTGGTGACAGCCGATGGACCAGGTAAGGGAAGAGCTGTCACTGAAGACCGTAATGCTAACCTGTTCTTTCTTGTCTTTATAGGCGTTGCTGAAGACTGAATTCAGAATGGTAAGCCTTTTTCCTTAGGCCCAGGATCAGATGCAGAAGACACGATGAGCGTTCTGCTGCTGAGGATGCAGAATAATGCAAAGCAAGATTCATCCATCGGGTGTGGTTTAAATAGCCTCCTGTAGTGCTTAGGTGTCTCCTTCCACAGCCACGCCTAAGAAAAGAGTTCCTGCTTTCCAGAAGAGTTCCAGTGTTCTGAATCTAGGGAGTGGCTCCTGCCCCACCCAACAGGAAAAGTAGTTCCAAACAGAAGAGGATCAGAGACTCAACTGGCAGGCAAGTAAGCAGCATGGTCTGCTGCAGGTAAGTCCACCCAAGCATTATGAGCCCGGCGCTTCCAGCGCTGGGACTGGGCATATTTATGAGCCTGGTGCCACTGGCGCCAGGACTGGGTCCAAAAGGTCCCAATTGGGACTGGTTGGCACTCGGAACCTGGGTTATGGATCTGCTTCCAAGGGAGTTGGGAAAACCCTGACCTTTTGGAAGCAGAGATCATGACACAGAGTACATTTCTTCTGGGATTCCCCACCTCAGAAATACCTCCCTCACCAAAAATGTAGACGGTTAGCAGGCATCATTACGGCACAGGTACCAGCCTCGAGTCAACATGAAAACAGACACACCAGAGTAAGCATGTATCTATAAGAGGTACATCTGTCTTGAATATCAACATAGTCTATATGCAAATGCTGGAAGGGCCCATCTGTTTGCGGTAATGTTCCCCATACTGCTCTTGAATTTCTGACATATCATACAATTATGGACAAATTCAGAAACATATTTGTATAAATTTGGCATGAACCAGTGCTCACATATCCATGCAGCTGCATGCTCTTTTGATATTTGGGTTAGTGAAGCTCTTCCACGGTCACATTCAACAACTTTTTTGGCATCACAACTTTGCCTGTGCTGTCATGCCGCCATACTAAATCGGTTGGCGATCAGAAAGCACACTGTTTTCTTCCACAGTTCTTTTTCATCATTTGGTGCTTCTCCCCGTAGTTCTATTATCTGCATCAGTGTCGCATTAAAGCTCTCTAGCAGTGTATTTTGTTCTTTAGCTACTTTCATCAATGCTGCAAGTGGTGTTTTCTACTCTTTGCCAGGGAAAAGCACATGTGATCCTGCATCTTTTGCTGCTCTGTCTGCTCTTTCGTTACCCAGTTAAATACAATCTTGTACCCCTCTATGGGTTTTGCAATTTAATTTTGCCACCTCTACAGGGAGTGGCAGCATTTCCATTAATTCACTCAAAGGTGCTTCGTGCAGCACTGGTGTACCATCACTTCTCTTGAAACCTCTCCTTTCCCACCTTGCTAATCCTAAATGTACAGTGGAAGTTACGTATGCAGAGTCTGAAAATATATTAACTGCTTCTGACATGTTTAGGCCCTCAATTAATGCCCCCAATTCTTCTGCTTGTGCGGATTAGTGTGCTGGCAGTTGTGTCTTGGAGTACGCAATCAGCTCTCCTTCCTCATGCCTTTCCATGTGTGTGTACCAATACTGCTCAACCAGAATGCCTTTGTCCCGAACATGGGTTGATACTTGAGCTTCCATCAATACAAATCATGTCTCCCCCTTCAATAATTTTGTCTTTTACCAGGGTTTTTCTTTAATTCCTGTCCATACATGCCACACAATCACGTATATCATCTCACTCCTCTGTTGGTTGTGCAATGAATTCTGCTGGGTTTACTGTCCTGTACCTCACCACTTCTATTGCAGGGTATGTTAGTATAATCGCATATGCTGATGCTCTCTGAGTTGTCAAAGTTGATTCGGACCTGTCTTGTACTGCAAACAATGCATGTTGCACATACACAATTACTGGGCACTGCATCATTATTGTTGATGCTTTCTCAATTGTGAATGCAGGGGCAGCAAGTGCTCGCTCACAAGGAGACTGTCCCTGCATCACTGGGTCTAGTGATTCACTTTAATAGGCCAGTGGCTTGTGTCCCTGTCCCTACTTTTGTGTCAGCACAACTGCCATTACCTCATCATATGAATGGGAAAACAAGTGAAACTTCTCTTTATAATTGGGTGTAGCCCATACTGGTGCATTTGCCAGTTCATGTTTCAGATTATCACATTTATATTCGTTTCAGCTGTCAAATTTATATTGCTTTTGTTTTTCTGAGCCTCCTTCAGTGCCTTGAGAAGTGGCTTGGTGTATGTGGAGTAATCGAAGACCTATGCTCTGCAATATCACATATGGCCAAGATCTGTTGCATTTCTTTCATTGTCTTAGGACAGGGTGTTTTATGTATTGCCTCAACTCTTTATGATGTTATTTGTCACCCATCCGTGGACACAATGTGCCCCAAGTAAGGCACTTCTTTTTGACAATATTGCAATTTCTCCTTGTCCAATTGGTACCCACTGTGAGACAGTAATGTCAGTAGTGCCACTGAATCCTTCCTGCACTCATCGCACAATAAAAGGTCATCCACATACTGTATTACTGTACTTTGCATTACTCTGTTGAATATGCTTGTTCCCTCACAGTACCCTTGAGGCATTTTAGTGTGTTTAAATCTCGTCCTGCGTTCCGTAAAGGCAGTAGATACCTTGAGTCAGGAAGCTGGGCAATGGAGAAGAAAGCATTCTTGAAATCTACTTCAGTGAAGTAGCTTGCCTTTTCTGGAATGATGTAGGAAATTGTTGCAGTGTTTAGAACTAGTGCATATTCTGCTTTGAAAATGTTGTTAAGAGGGCGCAGATCCTGTATGTAACACTACGGCCCAGCCTTGGATTTTTTTTCGGATAGATAGCCATATTGCATGGTGATGTAGACTCCTGTATTATACCTTGCTGCCATAGGGCATGCAGTTTCTCATATATGCCCCTGTGTGCTTCTCTTGAGAGGGAGTATTGTTTCACTCCTGGTAGCAGTGCAACCTTCCTTTATCTTAATGTGAACTGCTCCCGCCCCTTTCAGTATTTGGGTCCTGTTATCCATAAATTCATTGGGACCTTCTCCAATTCCTCCTGCATGTATTTTGTCTTCTTTTTCACCAATTGTGTTACCTGGGGCACTGTTCTTTCTTTTATTTGCACTTGAGAGGGTATGCTCAACTGTAACACAATCTCCCCCTCGTCTCCATCTAGTGTAGTGAACAATTCTGTGTCTGTTACTCCTGTTAATGTTAGTGTGGGACTGATGCATGGTATTGATCGCCATTCCATGTTATCGTCATCTGTAGCAACCAGTATAACCATGTCCTTTCTAACTACTACTTCCTCCAGGTATATAAGTGGGTTTGTGCCTGGTGTGATTATTGTGGGGGATGGTAGTCTGAACAGGAATTCTTTCAACAGTCAGAAAACCTTCCCTTGTATCGCTGGAACCCATTTTAGCAGTATCTGCACCTCATCCAAGAACAGTACTGTGTATGTCGGTATCCCTCTCAATGTGCTGAGTGCAAAGTATGCTTGTATCAACACTGTCACCCTAGCTGGGTACATTCCAGGTGTGGTGCACACCATCCCTTTTTCTGAAAATGAAATGGTAGCTTTCAATTTGCTTAACAAATCTCTTCCCAATATGTTAATGTGTGTTTTTTGAGTACAATAATGGTGCTACAATATGCTGCGTCCCTATTGTCAATGGTAAATCTTTTGTCAGAGGAACCTCTTTGATGGTCCCCAAAAAGCCCTGCATGTCCAATTTTTTGTTGGATAATTGGAATCCCCTTACTTTATACAGGATGTAGTAGCTCTAGTATGTATTAGAAAGGAAAGGTCCCTCTGTCCTATTTCTACTGCTAACTCAGAGTCCTCTTTGGGGTCTTCAGTTACTGCTAGGACAGGACGCACTTGTACTTCCCATATGCACCCCTATTGGGAGAATGTATTATTTGAAGATGTAAATGGATTTCCACCTACCACTGCGACTGCCTTGTATTGAGTTACCTCATTCTGCCCCAATATTGTGACCTTTTCTTGTGTGAGTGTGTGTGCTGCTGCCTGTCGTATGCTCACTGTACCATGTGATTCTGCTCTCCTAGGGAAGGCCCCTGTCCCAGTGGAGGCAAACCCTGTGTCTGAATAGGTTGCACTTGCATGTGTTGCTGCAGTGGCATTTCCACCTGCTGAGGTTGTGTGTATGTCTGTATATATATATATATATATATATATATTGCTGGTGTGGCTGCATTCCTCCCTGCTGCCCCGTTTGTGGAATAAGTGGGCATCTTTGGTCAAAAAGACCAACATTTCTGCAGACAAAACACTGTCCTCCAATCCAGGGCCCAATACACCTATATTCAAATCCTCTTCCCCTACCATAATATCCCTTTCCCATCTGATATTGCTGCATGTACGCATTTACTCCACCTGCATGTGCGAACCCAGTCTGTTTTGCATTCATGAAACAATTGTGGTTATGTAGTGCGTGTGTGTATCCCCCATGCTGTATTACCACTGTCACTGGAAGCACCCCTTGTTCGGCCGGTGGGATGCTGACTGGTCCTGTGACCACTGCCCCTTCCATGGTTATTTTGTCAATTTTTTTCCTGCATGAGTTTGTTTTCTGCTTTTACCGTGTTGTCTAAGGCCTCCTTGTCTTTTTCCTGTTTTCTCTTACAATAATGTTCAATAGTCCCCTGTATCTCGGGCCATCCCTTTTGCTTCGATCCCGCCAAGTTTTTCTTGGGAAGCTTTTACATCGGCGGAGAGCCCCCTCACTAAAATGTGAAAGAATAGAAGTATTGTATCATCCAAGGATTGCGTATTCTCTTGGGTCCACATTTCTTGTATCGATCATATGTATTCTGCAGGATCCTCTTCTGGCTTCATTTTTCGTGCTAATTTTGATCCCATATCTGATGTGTCTGGATACACCTCTCTGAGAGCATTTCATACGTGTGCTCAGTAATTATTAAAAGGTGCCCCGTCATTTATGTTAGAGCTTAACTGTACCCCAGCGTTTCCTGATTGCTGCCACATCTTGTCACTTCTTTCCCCACCAAGACTGCCAATAAGCTTTTAATCTCCCCTATGGCCAATGGATCCCTGCCGTCTCCTTCTCAAATACATATATCCATTTGCTGGTCCCTGCCATTAGTGATGGTAAACTATAGACCAAATGATCCTTGTCCATTGCCTACCAGGGTACGTAGCGCACTTCCCCTTCTGCCTTCTGTAGAAGGGGCAACTGTGTTTGTGCTTGGTGCACAGCCCATGTTGTGGTCTTTTTACTACTGTCATCCTTGCTTTCCTACTTCAAAACCTATTTCCCCAGTCCTCTGTGTGTTCCTCTCTTTACTCTTCCTCCCCTTCTTTTATCCTCCTTCCTCTGCTCTCACTCATTAAATCACATGTCAAATTCATCATCCCTGCTGTCACTGTCACTGCTATCCTCCCAATCTGATGCCGTACAATCCCCCTCTGTCGTATCTGGTTCATCCTCTTCCATGTTCTGTCCCACATCCCTGCTGGTCTCCCTTCTTTTCCTGCTCTCTCTCCTTTATCTCTATATCCCTCTCTATTACCTTTTCTGCTTCTTTAAACATTGAGTTAAGTTGCTGTTGTGTGCTTTTCTTAATGTCTGCTAAGTATTTCTTTTTCCCTTTCTCCTCCTACCCAGAATGAGATTCTATCTCTGCCTTGTTTTTATTAGGTTTTTCCTTCTCAGGGGATGTTCTCCTAGGGCTTGTTTATCCTCCAGCTGGTTTTAGCAATGCATATAATGCATAGGTAGCGGGTGGATCACTCTTCTTTTCCTCCTCCCTTTCTTCCTTCTTCTTCTCTATTTAGTTTCTTCATATAATTTCCAGATACCTAAAATATCCTGGCCCTCATTCTGAGTAGGGCGCAAAGGGATACCTGGCACCGTTAAGGACATTGGTGCCGGTAATCCCTTAGCGCCCTATTCGGAGGTCCCTTAGCAGGTCCCTTCCTTAACACCTGGTTTTGCCAGGCGTTATGGACGGGGCCCGTTAAGGGATTTCAGAGCTAATAACGGTACCGCAAATTGCGGTACCGTTATTAGCGCCTTCCCATTGAGCCCTATGGGTGCTCAAATGGGAATGGGGAATGGCTTTTGCAATGGGGATTTACCGGTCCTGCAAAGGTCGGAATAGACCAGTAAGTCCCCATTGAACCAGGGCAGACTCGGTACATGTATTGGAGGTAGTCATGGTGCAAATAGTGCCATGATTACCTCCAAACTCAGGATGAGGGCCCCTGTCTCTTTTTAATCTTCATGCCTTTGTATGTTGCCGACAAATATGAGAACATTCTGTTGATTATATCCTTTTGAAATGTTCCCTCTCCAGGCCATTCCTGATAACACTTCCCCACTATGTGCCTACCCACTGAAATTGGTATTTTGATATTTTATTGCAATAGTGTGGCGACTTTATACACATGAGATCGAGGGGTGCACCAATAAGATTGGACGTCATCATTGCACCACTTTACACATTTTTTAGAGTACTCTTTTCTTCCTTCTAGTCTTGGCTGCTTTGATTATATCTCAAAAAAAACTTTAACCCTTTGTTTATCACACTTGCTCATTCACTCTTATACTTACCGTCCTACTTGTCCAGCCGATTTTGTTCACATTGACCTTCTCCTTAGGCCCTACCCTTTCACACCACTCTCACACAATAGCCGTCTCCACAGGCCGTCTTGTTAGTTTTAGTTAGTAGACAAATGGCCCTCTCCACATTTCCGAACAAGGGGGTTTCTGGGAGTTTCTTTACTACCGGCCTATATCCCTTGTTAGAGTCTCAACCAAAGTATTTAGCTCACCATCCTTGTACAGAAGAGGAATGTTCACTACATATCAGTGTTTGTCCTGCCCAAGGACAGTCAAGAACTGAAATGCCTGGCAATTCTCTTCTGAACAAGAGTACAAACAGCAAACCCAGACATATGTTTCAGACTGGCTGGGCCTTGTCAGTGAGGTGGAGCTGTGCCACTCTAATAACAGTTAACAAGGTTTCCATGCCTGGAATACCCTAGTAACTTAGGGTGTAAGCCCAAAGCTACTTACTATGGACAAACAAGGGGGGGGTTCTGGGAGTTTCTCTACGACCAGTTTATATCCTGAGTTAGAGTCTCAACCTTAGTCTTTAGTTCACCATCCTTTCACAGAAGAGAAATGTCTACTAAATATCAGTCTTTGTCCTGCTTAAGGGCTGTCCAGCACTGAAATGCCTGGCAATTCTCTTCTGAACAAGAGTGCCAACTGCAACCCCAGACAAGTGTTTTGGCCTGGCTGGGCCTCGTCAGTGAGGTGAAGCTGTGCCTCTCCAAGAACAGTGAGCAACATTTCCACGTTTGGAATACCCTAGTAACTTAGGGTGAAAGCCCAAAGCTACTTAATATGCACTATCAAGGGGGGTTTAGAGATTTACTCCCTGGCATTGCCTGCCATTTCCATGCTGGACTGCCCTTGGCCAGGACAAAGACTGATATGTAGTGGAAATATCTCTTCAGGAAAGGATGGTGAGCTAAAGACACTGGTTGAGACTCAAACTCAGGATATAGGCCAGTAGAGAGAAACTCCCAGAACCCCCCTTACTTATCCTCTCGACAGTCCCACCACCTTAACAATGATGCCCTATATTAATGTGCCTGGGGCTCAGTAGGTCCTCCCTTCTTTGAACCGCGCTTCTTTCACGTGCTACACATGTTAATCTGGCTCTGGCACTTCTGCGACTTCCACAGCCACAATAAACTACTACACCTTGTCACAATGTCACATTGAACTACTATTTCGACAAAGCATCAATGCATATGATTTTTCTCTTTTTCTTCACACTCTTCAATACTCTTTAATCTGCAAAAAATAAAGATGACACAACTAAACCAATTGCCTGCAGGACGCGTAACTATGGTCCATTGAGGTCTTTGACTTTACTAGGCAGCCTTCTGCTCTAACACAGATGTGCTACCGTCCACTCACTCCCTACCGGGTAAGTGGTCCTAAAATCTATGATTACTATGGCCAATTGTCATCCACCTCTTGAGGGTGTGTCCTATACACCATACAAAAAATAATCCCTCTGTCTCCCTGCGCGTTCATGCACGGATACACTCACATATCCTTCTTCAGAGATTCTCAAGTCTTTTTTCGACCCTAGAGTCTCCCATTAAATGCCAGTACCCCCTTCCAAGAGCATGGAGCAGACCTTCACAAACACAGCATCTGCATGGCCTCAACAGTGTTAAGCTCTTAAGGCTGGTCTTCAAACGCTTTCCTGCACTCATCCGGAAGCATGGCTGGAATCCCCAGGTCTGGTCACAAAGGATGACTTCCCCGTACGGGCCACCAAAGATGTACTCCGGGTTGTTTCGAAACTCAACAGGAAACAATTACAAAAGTAGGCTAAAAAAACAACGTATGCCAGGCAGGAAGTAAAACTGTTTATTCAAGGCTCCAGGCACAGCTGGGAAAGCAAGATTCACACAGAACGTGGAACAGGACTGCATGAAAAGCTCTGTTCGAAATATGCCTGCAAAATGAAAACTTATATAATCATGGAAACTACTTAGCATCGAGTAACATTGCAAAATTAGATCAGTCCTCCAAGTCAGGCTAATTGGCAGAGCTATGTTATTCCCCAATAGAGAGACATACATTATCAGAAAATGATTGGGTCCTTCAAATCTTACCACACCACCCTCGACCAACACTGTGACGTCACAGTCCATTCCACAATTCCCACATCGTAGTGCCAAAACATTGAGACATTTGAGCTGACCGCCAGATCTTTATTCATCTGCTACCGGACATCTCCATCCGTTTCTCATGAGAACACACATGATCATGACACCACAAGCCTTGAACCATTGACAAGATACCACTTTAATGTTGCATCTTTGAAACTTTTCTAACTACTTTGCAGGCTGAGATGCGCTAAGGGGCAATTTGAAACCACCATGGCACATTTTGAAACTGTCAGTAGACCAGTTTCATAAACTAATATGCCAAATTACAAAATGATTGTGCATTCAGTGCCTTCCCCAGCACCCAGGAGCTTTGATTCCTGACCTCGAAAGTATCAAAGGCTGCTCATCTCTTCCTGCATGATCCTGGGAACATGTAGTTTGCAATGTGCAGCTAGCTTCTATGACTGCTCAGGAATGTTAATAAAATGTGAATTAATTTCTAGTGAAAGCAAGCACAGAGGCTGGTTTACAGTGCTTAGGTCTAATGTTAAGTCTTACATGCGTACCTGTAATTCAAACCTTATTGAGTTTAGAATGTATGCTTAGAACACAATTAACTGAGGCATTCTCCAATCTAGTGCATAGAACTGTGTGGCCTCCTCTTTTACTGGGCTAATCCCACAGTTGATAAGTTCACGCCACTCTACCATGCTGAAGTTGCATTTTTACTACAGATCCTTGAAATATGATCATGAATTTCTGATTTGGTTTGCCCATTTCACAGTAAACTGTAATAGGCATAACATTTTAAGTAAACATTATCCTCTAGATGTTTCACTGCCTGACATTCCTTCCTCGCACGTACCATGGAAAGATTTCCTATTAATTTAAAAGGAGTATTTTCATTTAGGCATTTTTTTTGTCAGGAACCATAAGTCATACTTTCTTGATTGATGTGTCATTTATTAGGTAGTTTCCAGTTAATTTTGCTAAAATAGAATTCATCCACCTGTGACTTAGGGAATTGTAATGGTGAGCCAAAAGGTGTTCCTGGCAGCTACAAACATGTCTCAGATTTAAGCGTTGATGACCTGGTGGAAGATAAAATTAGAAATGTGGAGAGCAAATTACATGTTCATAATTATTATATGTTTGGTGTAAACAGTGTAAAACTGCCACATGGCCGTGCAAATTTGTGCATACCTGGCGTTCTTTTTATTAAATTCCTGATGACTAGCTGAAGCGGATTATATGTATGTTTTGGCAATTACTAGTCAATTATGAAGTTTTGATACACAACTAGATTTTTGTCAACAATTGACAGGAAAACAAAACGGGATTGCAAATGGGAATTGCCATATGTCTGCTCCAGACGCCTAAACCAATCCTAAGAGAGGAACTGGATGTGGGGGGAGAGAGAAGGGTAACTGTCCAATACTATTTGTGAGAACTCTTGCAGGGTACTGCCCAAGATTGTAAACTTGTTGGTGTCATCACTAGTATATAGAAAGGATGCACTATGAGGAAGGCACAGCGCTGCTGAAAATGATCATCTGACAGTCGCAAGAAAACACCAAGGAGATTGCTGAGCACTGCATCTGGGTGAAACTGTTTATTGCTGGGGAGGTCTAATAAAAGCCGACTGGTCCCTATAGGGAAGAGCTGGGGGACCGTCCATGAGAGTGGAGTGACCAGACCTCTGCCCTGTCCTTCCAGAGGGTCCTGAAATGCACCTGGCCTTAAACAGAGGTTTTCAATGTAAGTAGACTTGAACCCTTTGCAACACAAAGGTGGGAGAATCTGCTGGCCTTAAATCCTTTCCCTTTATAGTGAGTTGGGGTTGGGGGGGACAAATGGTGTATATCCTTAGCCTATTTAACTAAAAATATTAATGTAATGAATTCCCCTTGGCGTAACCCCACAGGATGATTTTGTCAAAATTTGAAATGAACAAAGCTCATTTCCAGTGTGCGTTGAAAACTATAGACTGTAATGTAATTGGGTAATTCTATTGGTCCAGCTTCCCCACACAAGCATTTAAGTGGAGGGGCGTCTGAAATACAAAATTCTCAAATCAAACCAATGTTTACCATTCAGCTTCCCCGACACAGGCCGTTAAGTGGCGGGGGAGCTGAAATCCCAAATTCTTAAATCATTCCAATGTTTCTGTCTGACTTCCCCAACAGAGACTGAAGTAGGGGGGTCTTCAAAACCCAGTGCTAAATCACCCTGTATTTTTTTTCTGCTAGCCTTTTAAGCAAGCAGGAAAAACAAAATAGTACACCATTGCAAATGTAAAGTGATGTTATTCAGGGACCAGCGCTGATGATCTTTTCTTTGAAATTTGTATAAAGTAAATTATTGTGATCTGAGTTTTCCCAACCAAATTGTATGAGTTATTAATGTAGAGAGAAGTGTACTATGTTGTGCAAAGGATAAAGTGTTGTTTTACCTTTTAGTGCACTTTTCTAATAAATAGAGATATATTTCCTGTACCCCAGCCTGGCTCATTGGTATCTCAGGTGGAGGTATACAAGGGATATGACATGCATCAGAAATAGGGATGAATAAAGAACTGAAATTAAACTGTTTATTGTGTGACACATAGATTGGGAATGGGGGCAACTCACTGTGTTCAGGGTGGCCTCTTTATAAACTGTTAAATTTATTAAAGCAAATCCCACCAAATGCTGGGTGTTGACTTGTTTGTTATGCATTGCAAATTGCATTGTGTCTTGCATTTTATGAACCTGTGAATGAAACATGACTTTACATTTGTGAAAGACAACACATTTGTGAAAATAAGTTAAAAAAAGAATAATTGTTGACAAACTGGAAATAATGGAAAAGTACAATGATGCACCAAATGGGCGTAGCAGACTGTTAATGATGTATAGCTGGGTAATATCAAATCAGGGCATGATGTGAAAATGAGTCAGAATAAGATAATGTCATGATGTGCTAACTTGTTATAACAAACTCGGCGTTGGAGTGCATCTCGCAAAGAAAGAGCAATGAGCGTTAACTGGACACATTGTGATGCAAATACTATTTTCTACCAGGACATCATTAAATCTGGTTAGGATGTACTAACTGGGCCTAATGAAAACTAACCATGATGTGCTAACAGGATTGAATGAAAATGGTAAAGATGTGCTAACTGAAGGTGATGCAATCTGATTTGTGCAATGCAATCTGCTTTTGTATTATTTATTTCTAGGTTCAACTGGACATTACAATCTGAGTCTGTACCCTGTAAACTTATATGTGTGTATCCAGTGATAGGCTCAGCACTTGTTTGGATTCTAAGTGATACAAACTCCAAAGTATTATAGTATTAAGTATTGTGTTTTATTTTTAATTTCAAATTGGCTGCAAGTCACAAACCTTTCATACATTTGTAATGTAATGCAAAGTGGTCTGGTAAACCTCACTTCTGCCATTTAATCCACTTCACTGACTGTCGCTCTCCAGGAAAAGTGGGGCTGGTGGTTGTGAATATAGTTAAGGAACAGATACAAATCCTGTGACGTTATCTCTTGGTGGCTGGAAGTAAACGAGCCCTGAGTTTCAGAGGAATTCAAGGGGAGTAGTGGAGGATAAAGCGTGGGTATGTTTAATCCAGGTGGGAGAAAGCAAGATCAATCAACAGAAGTGAGCACTGAAGGAACATAGTTGGATGCGGGCTGGTGCCAAGGGATGCTGAGGCATAAACAAGTGAGAAGTGATGATGCTACAGTTTGCAGTGTATTCATAGGGCGATTGCTGCCATATACGAGAATACTGTGATATTGCGAGACAGGGGCCTGCAACCCTTGGCTCTCAACTTGTTTTGTACAACAACTCCTATGATTCCCTCACCATTGACTACGCTGGCTAGGGCGGATGGGAGCTGTAGTTCACAACATCTGGACAGTCAAAGGTTGCAGGCCTCTGACCCTTATGTAAGAGATCTCAAATCAAATAACTGTCCACGTGCACATCACAGAGCAATGGTTAATGTTGTGCCCTTGTTTCAATACTAAACAGATACAAATATAAATCATGCGCAGGCATAATTCATTCTCAATGTAATTAACAACATATAGAAAATGTTCGCTGTGATAAATTAAAAATTGTCATTTGCGCTAACCCACCATACTCTCCTTCTTTATTCGATCAGCAGATTATGTCAATACTTTGCACTAGCAGTAATAGTTCTCAAGTATTCATAGCACTTGCTATACGATCACATGTTCACATTTGTAGCATTCCACAAAATTGCCCAAATCTATAGTACCATCCATTAAAGTAAAAAGGAATGAGTCTATTCTGTGACCGGCATGTATGTCAAGGAGATTCTATAGTGTATCTATCGGGTAACCAATGAAAAGCTGTGCAGGGATTGTAGGGTCCGCAATTCAATAGACTTTGGGGGATGAGAAAGAGGCTGATAGGGGTTTATGGGGCTCTGCAGTTTGAACACAGATGAAAGCAGTGAGCGCCTAACTCACTGAGATATCTAACTGGCTGGAACTGAAAACCTTGTTGTTAACCTCAGATAACCAATGCGGCAGCTTTCATGGGCAATAACGGCCTGCTGACAAAGTTCAAGTGTTGAGCCTGGGAAGGCCATCCACCAGGCGTCCTATTGCGTTTAGCAACCTTACAAGTGCTGATGGTTTCTGAGGCCACAGAAATGAAATTTGGACTTCTTTTGGTTGCTAGTCTACTGGAAAAGGACCCATGGTGGCCATAGTTGCTAGAAGATATTCACATAACAGGAAGACACGTGCAGTTACTATGCACCACTTTCCTTGTATCTGAAATATGTTATTCATAGCCTCCTGTGCTGTTCATTTTCAACATGCAAACCCTTTATCCTAGAAGAAGTACAGTTTGAGGTGTGTCAGTGTTACTTTCGGAGCACTTTGACAGACTCGCTGAATACCGCGCTTCATAATAGCCATCAGAAACTTTGAATTCAGAGGCCTCGCATGCTGTTAAAGCACAGATTCTAAATATTTTGATTGGCTAATCTCCTTGATCCTCTGTACTAAATATTATGAAACATAAAAGTGAAACATGTCAAAGAAACCAAGAGAGAGAACTTCCAGTTGAGATGCATTTTAGATCGAGGTTTAGGGCCCGATTCATGGCATATTTTCCTGGTTCAAAATGACTTTGCACTGCTGAAAAGTGTCTTTGCACTGCCTACACAACCCCTGATTCATGGAACCGTGCAAAGTGGATGTTTGTCCGGCAAAGTCCGGGAAAAGTCATGTTGTACTACAAAAATGACTTTGCACGGAAAAAATACAGTTTGCATGGTACCATGAATCGGGGTTTGTCTCAGCAGTGCAAAGTAACTTTTCAGCAGTGCAAATTCACTTTGAACCAGGCAAATATTCCATGAATCGGGCCCAATATATTGAGAGATCAGCCCTCAGCTAAGCAGACAAAGCATTTGCCTGCGACATTGTTCTCTCTTCGATTAGTCATAATTTCAGAACACAGCCCTATATCCTCAAACGGTAAACGCTGGGGTCACAGATGCGCTGAAAGCAGCTGGACAGCCAACGTGCAACAGACACCTGAAAGTTCAATGTAACTTCTGCCCTGTCTGAAGTTGCATTACACCCTGTGAGCAGCAAAGCGCTTTGAGCCGCCGCGGCGACCTCCCTTCTGCACACCTGCGCCTGACAGATTGAGGCCTGAGAACAGTCGCGCTTTGGTGGCGCGCGGGCCAGCGGGAAGAGCGTCGGCGGCTTTACATGAAAGCCTACCTGCTACCTCAGTGTTTGCAATTCAGTCCTACCTATAAACCCACATCAGAAAGTACAACCCAGTGTGTTCCAGAGCTTTGTTTACACATCAAAGGAAGAGCACAGACAGCGAATCTGATAGAAATATAACTAATCAACTCCAAATACATCCTTCCTGTCAGGAGGCTCTTAACCTTTTGCTTTAATGTTTCCACCAAGGATAACAAGTAACTGTTTTAGTTGTTTGTGTCAGTCTGCAAATGGTACATTGTTTTACTAAGATCTAGGACTTTGAGTACGTTCTCAGTCACAAACAAAAAATGCTTATTTTGACCATTCGATTTCAGGTTTAAAAGCATATGACTGATGCAGAATAAAACATCTTTTCAGGGATTAATAATGACATATCACAATTTTTTGCCACACAATATCATAAACAGGTTTGTTCTATGCATATATTAATAATGGCATGACATATTGTCAAGTGAACATTTTGAAAAACAACTCTACTTGTTCTTGTGCTTTTCCTCTTCAGACCAAACCGCAGACCCGATGCAAGCGACTGGAAGTCACCAGCACAGCCCAGAAGGATGACTCATTTCACATGAACGCATCTTTGTTTATGGGCAGAGAACTAAGAATGCATCCGTTTATATATCATTGCTAATCTCTCAAATTCATGAAAGCCGTAAAGTGTGCCTTAGTTTATCAATGCGAACATGTTTACATGTTTAAATATCAGCTTATCAATATAGCATATCAGGTTCAATGATAATTGATTCACATTGCCAATAGACCTGTACCTTAATTAACTTTTCTGAAATACAAAAAGAAAAACATCCTCCTGTATACAAATATAAAGCACAATAAAAGCACCTCCGTCTATTCATTTGTTTTTGTAGCCAATCTGTTACATTTGGCCGAAGATATTTGTTGACTGATGACACATGCACATGTGGTGTGATCAGTGCACCTCGTGGACTGGATCAATGCACGCACTTCACATTCAAGCTCCAACGCTAGGGGCTCCCGGGGGAGAGGAGGCGAGGTTTAGCGCGCGTGCACAGCAAAAGCCAGCCTTCATAGATCATCCCCTTCATTTGAATGTGGGGGATTACTGATGAAAGTGTTGTCCCTTGCACAGATCGATAGGCGTTAGCATATCAGAGAAAATCAATGCGCACTGGCACGCGAGAAAACAACAAACAACGCGAATGCTCTGGCAACACCCTTGGCTCGCCTGGGATACATCGCCAGGTGCAGAAAGACAATTTAGAGAGAAACACAATAGAAGCAATTTAAGAAAACAATGCATTATAGTCACGCACATGTTTGACCATCTGACGCCCCATGCCTAATGGGTCTGGGTTCCACATCTCAAAAGCTGTTTAGTTTACTTGCATGCCTAATGGGTCTGGGTTCCACATCTCGTAGTTTGCTTGCATGCTTAATGGGTCTGGGTTCCACATTTCGAAAGCTGTGTAGTTTACTTGCATGCCTAATCGGTCTGGGTTCCACATCTCGAAAGCTGTGAAAGCTGTGTAGTTTACTTGCATGCCTAATGGGTCTGGGTTCCACATCTCGAAAGCTGTGTAGTTTACTTGCATGCCTAATGGGTCTGGGTTCCACATCTCGAAAGCTGTGTAGTTTACTTGCATGCCTAATCGGTCTGGGTTCCACATCTCGAAAGCTGTGTAGTTTACTTGCATGCCTAATGGGTCTGGGTTCCACATCTCGAAAGCTGTGTAGTTTACTTGCATGCCTAATAGGTCTGGGTTCCACATCTCGAAAGCTGTGTAGTTTACTTGCATGCCTAATGGGTCTGGGTTCCACATCTCGAAAGCTGTGTAGTTTACTTGCATGCCTAATGGGTCTGGGTTCCACATCTCGAAAGCTGTGTAGTTTACTTGCATGCCTAATGGGTCTGGGTTCCACATCTCGAAAGCTGTGTAGTCTACTTGCATGGCTAATGGGCCCGGGTTCCACATCTCGAAAGCTGTGCAGTTTACTTGCATGCCTAATGGAAAGCTGTGTAGTTTACTTGCATGCCTAATGGGTCTGGGTTCCACATCTCGAAAAAGCTGTGTAGTTTCTTACATGTCTTTGAATGATGAACAGCCATCAAACAGTCATCAAGAGTAAAAGTCACGTATGTGGTTTGCGTGTTCCACATCTGTGCCACCTGCACACATCAGTGGTCCTTGCTGGGCGTGAAGGACCCATCAGCGCTAAACAGAGGTGAAAGAAACAGGGGCTGCTTAATCTGTATCCCCAGATGCTGTGCGTTTTGCATCCTAATGTAATGCTCCAACAAGGACTGGTTCTTGTACATTTTGCTATGCCCCCATGTGATTATGCATACATATACATGACAGAAAGCTTGCATTCAGTTAATAGCATGAAAGAAGGTCTTATGCAGCACTGCTATCTCCTACAACCTCCTCTATACTGTCCACCAGCCCAGGCTTCTTTCCATCAATCTGCTTACTCATTGTTACTGCAGACCACCAGCCGCTAAGTAAGTAAGTTTTGGAAGTTGCACCACAAATGTGGACAACTGACAGAATCTGCCAAGTCAAAAAATAAAGGTTACTAAGTGAGGCTTAAAAAATAACAAAATAAATTAAAAAAAAACAGAAAAAGAACTGGTGTGTTGAAGCAATCCACAGCTAAAACCAAAAGAGAAAGCCATTGAGAAGGATTATTATTATTATTATTATTATTATTATTATTATTATTATTATTATTATTATTATTATTATTATGGCATTTATTGGGCATGGATATACACCTCGGGAAGCAACAAAGCGCTTTACAATCACAGGCAGAAGAACACAGTGGGGTAACCAGAGAAAAAGGAAGCATTGAGCTAACAACAGGGGAAGCGGTCAATTTGCATCAAGGGATCTACACGCAACCAAGGTAGGAATCAGTGAGGGGAAGATTATCGAATCTCAGGTAGAGTAGGCAGTGGAGTGTGTGTGTGACTAGATGTTACAGATGAACCATTAATTGAAGATGAAAGACTTGAGTCTTAGCTGAACTGTAGAAGCGATGGGGTGAGCTTTGTGTTGACTGGGAGGAGGTTCCAGTGTCTTGAGGTGTAGACAGACAAGGCGTGATGATGCAACAGGAGTTGAAGAATATACAGGTTTGCAGTGGGAGCAAGTGCTGTTTGATGAGTGCGGGGGGGGAGCACGGGATGTGTTAGAATTTGCAGAGTCCTTCCTTTGATGAGTTGAAGAGGGAAAATGGGACCATCCCTTCCCCCGATTCTCGTCTAAACCATGGCCTATGACGTCACGAACGAAGCACCCACCGCAGGAGGATTTCGACCCGCTCACTGCCGCCCTGGATGTCAAGATCCACCGTGGCCACGCCTGGCACACTCAGGCAAGCTGCGCGTTATCCCAACCTCGGGTTGGGACCTCGGGCGGAGCTGAAACCGACCACATGGACCAACTCGATTAGACATCACCCACAAATATCGCCATCGTTAGAGATGCCATGTCGACATAGCCAGCGGACATACACACACGTACCACCAAGGATCAGACACTCATCAACCACACGAAGAACAGGCTCAGTGCTATGACGTAGAGGACCACTCACACTCACATATGCATCGTTGTTATTTTTCACATAGGCCAACTACAGCACCGTAGAAACGCAAGACGCCAGAAGAGCTTGTGCATATGCTTGCAGATGCTTCCTTGTTACTAAAACCATGAAGATGTAGCCCTGTATGTGGACCAGTGCATAAGAACCCTTGTTGCCCCTCGCTACCCCGTATTATGGACTGTATACCGCCACTCATGAGCAAGGC
Source organism: Ambystoma mexicanum (assembly GCF_040938575.1). Lineage (NCBI taxonomy): Eukaryota > Metazoa > Chordata > Amphibia > Caudata > Ambystomatidae > Ambystoma > Ambystoma mexicanum. The sequence continues at coordinate 242,878,086 of NC_090927.1, forward strand.
CAAAGTAGGCCACAAACCAGAGTTCCCAGGCCAGAGCAGCTCAGACGAAGCTGCAAGGTTCTGACCATGCAGAACAAACCCTGATGAGAGCCCCACAGCCAAGGCCACAAAGTTACAATTTACACACTGCGTTCCCCAGGCTAAGGCTACACCTGCTACTGCTAAACACTCCTCAGAGCCAAAATACAGATCAAATACCTGTAATTCTGCTCCAGCCACAGTCTCCCAACATGTGACCAGGCCGACCTGATACGATGCCAAGCCCCAAGGACCAGAGAAGCTCTGGGGTCTCACGTCTGGGATACAGACTGCAACAACGAAGTGACAAGTTGGACACTGACAGCGATGAGAACGGGACACCCAACAGCCAGTAGTCAGACCTGTCCATTGTCCGTCACTGACACATAATCATACATTGTTGCTAGCACCAGGTACACCGTGAGCTGGGAACAGCGATGGTCCCAGGCTTGGGGGCTCGCAGGCAAACCAATCAGAATACAAGGGGCTAACCACTGACGCCACTATAGTTTAGCCAATCACTAATTTTCCCTTGTAACAATTCTCATGTAGCAAATGGTAGGGACGACCCAAGCGTACCACCTGACTCCTTCTCCACCAATAACCTTTTCTTCGATACGGGTCTATACTGACCCTACCACTCGGGGAGCCAGCTCAAGATAGCGTTAGGTTTAGGGGCTAGTTTTCCCAGATGACGCATGTAGTCACGTCATCTGGCTAGAAAAAGGGCCTGTGAGCCCACCACGAATGAGACATTTTCCTGGGTACCTGTACTCCGAGAACCTGTCCCTGCCTGTTTTATGCAATAAACAGCAGTAACTCTTTGCTCTTGCATATGCCTCATACTCCTTTGGAAAACGGCAACCCTGGAGGTCCGCCGACGTCCCTGCAGACCCCCGGGAAATTACCCCGACAGAGTCATGCAGTTGCATGCAGGACACATCTCAGGGGTGCCAAGGTAGTCGCCAGAACGCCTTCTAAAAGGACGTGGAAAGCAATTGGAAGGGGTAAACATCTGCGCCAATAGTAGAATTTGATATTCTGTTGCAAATTGCTAGAAGAAATCAATATTCTTTGGCATGGCATGAAAGATTTGTATTATGCAAGTTCAAAGCCATGACAGCAGGATGGACTAAGCATGCAGAATTAGCTGAATCGTATTTTCTGAAAGAACTGCTTGTTTTATCAATCCATGCTCTTAGTATTATTTTCAAGCCACAATCCGGACCCAAATGCCTGGGAGGCATTATTCCATATAGAGGAGTATGCATCAAACAGAAAAACCTATCAAACCCACAAGATCCACAAGATCCCACAAATCACAAACCTTAAAACCTTGGTCCGTGTTTCATATATTTGTAGATATTTACCGATTCAACCTCATTTTCGGAATTCAGCAATGTTAGAATTATTTCAGTACATCCAGATATATGGAAGTGTACACTCTCTGGAGAGAATGTACTTACCAATAAATCCATATCTGCCAGAGCTCTGAAATAAACTAGGCCCATTAGCATCAGTAAATTGGACAGAGAGTCCGCAGGTAAATGCTTTGTTATCATACATTTGTTTATAATGTGGGAACCCTGTTCATCTCCCATGGACTAGAATACTGAGACCTGGCACTTACCATTAAGCGTAGCAGTATAAAAAGTTTTAAAAAACAGTCTATGTTCTCCAGTGGATAGTTGTCAACCATAGAGTGTAACGCTCACCTGGTTGCCACGGGGGCGCTGGTCTAGTCTGGATTGCTGTGGCCTCTTCTAGCGTGATGCGCAGGACCCGGCACACCGATTGGACAGGGCCTCCAAATCGTGCTTGCCTGGCCCGTAGGAATATCCTTCTGCAGATGAGAAAGGGGTTAACAGTCTGCAGAATAGTGTGCTAGCTCCCCCCTTTCCCCCTTCGTTCCTCTCTAACTTCCTCCAAACCCCGGTTTAAGCTCACCTTATGGTTTGGAAGGATGAACTCTCCATCCTGCTTCTGGTGCAGGGGCGCGCGTTCGTCCAGTTACTTCACTGGTTTTCAGAATGGCGCTGGCAAAATCCACTTGACTTTCCTGAGCGATGCGCCGTAAGTATGAAAGTTCAAAGTTCAAGTGAGGCCCCCTTTATGTTGTCTTTCTAACCTGTGATCTGTCCTTTATTTCAGGTGCAGAATGAAGGCGATGCGTCGAGGGGTTAAACTGCCGAGGTGAGTAGTGATGAGGGCGATCCCTCTAAATGTCCTTATCATCCCCCAGAAATGTCTCTTGTCCTTTCCTCATAGGGGCCGGGGTACGGTACCTGCCAACGGGGCAGCGCCGACCCGAAATGTGGAAGAAAAGCCGGTAAGTATTATGGCTGTTAATCAGGCTTTCCTTCTGTGTTCCTTCTGCTCACCTTTTGTTTGTTCCTCTCTCCCCTAGGTGCAGAGATGTGGTGTCCGATGCTGACAGCCGCGATGGAGCCGGGAGATGTCTCGAGGACAGGTGAGTGAAGCGTGGCGCTGCAGTGAGCAACGCAATGCTTTTAAATGGAAGTCTTTCTTCAGGGATGCCGTGAGAAGATTCCGGATGCAGGTAAGAAGTTTGAAATAGTCTTTGGTTTTCACCTTTCTCTTCTCTTCCTTCCTTGCAGGTCTTCCAGGTTCGAGGCGGGCGTGGCTGGAGTCCAGGAGCAGGAGCAGACACAGTGAGCGTTAAGCTGCAGGAAGCAGAACAACGCGAAGCATGAGCTGCTGTCTGGGCGTGGCTTAAATAGCCTCCAAAGAAGTCCCAGGTATGTATCCTTCCCCAACTAGGTGTGTATCCTTCCCTGGCCACGCCCAAGTGAAAAAATAGTCCCTATGAAAAAATAGTCCCTTTCAGGTCTCAGGGAGGCCTGAAGCGTGCAGCATGGTCTGCATCAGGTAAGTGCACAAAACACCTCCCTTTATGAGCCTGGCGCCAAAGGCGCCAGGACTGAGTCCAAAGAGCCCCTATAAGGGGCCGCTGGGCTTTTACCCGAGGGCATGATGCCTGCTTCCAGGGTTGCTGGGCCTGGCCTGGTGCTCCGGGGGTAGGCATCATGACAGCACTCCCCCCCAAGGCCCCTCCCAAGGTCGTTCCTTCTGGAGGTTTCGGTTTGTTTGGGAAATTCCGATGGAACCTTTTTACCAGCCGAGGTGCATGTACGTGATCACTGGGTTCCCAAGACCTTTCCTGAGGCCCGTACCCTTTCCAATCAATTAGATAGAAAGTTTTGATTTTGAGATCTTAGAATCCAAAATGTTCTTCACCTCGAATTCAGGCTCCCCATCTATCTGAATCGGTTCTGGTGGCTTTGTTAATCTGGTTCCTGGGTGCACTGGTTTCAAAAGTGACACATGAAAAACGGGGTGAATCCGCATGTTAGCTGGTAGATCGAGCTTGACTGCCACTGGGTTGATTATAGCTTTGATCGAGTAAGGGCCTAAATACCTTGGATTAAAAGTTTGACGCCCCTTGAGTGATATGTGTTTGGTAGCCAACCATACTTGATCCCCTATTTGGTATGGAGGCGCCTCTCTTCGATGCAGATCCGCATTCTTTTTGTATTTCCCTTTCGCATGTTGCAAATGTGCAGTTGCATCCTTGAAGGCTTGAGTAATCGTAGAATGCAAATGGTCCACTGCGGGCATTTCAAGGCTCAGAGGTGAGTCCAAGTCTGAAGTACGAGGGTGATGTCCATATATGGTATAAAAGGGGCTCTGTCCAGTTCCAGAGTGTATTGAGTTATTGTATGCATATTCAGCCACCCATAAAATGTCCTTCCAATTACCCTCCGATTGGTGCAACATACATCGTAGATATTGTTCAAGGGTCTGGTTCGTTCTCTCCGTCTGACCATCGGTCTGTAGGTGGTGGCTGGTCGAGAGTCTTACGTCGATTTGTGCCAGTTGACAACACTTTTTCCAAAAATGAGAAATAAACTGGCTTCCCCGATCGGAGACTAGTATGGACAGGAATCCATGCAAACGGATAATATTTTCGAGGAATTCCTTGGCAAGAACAAAGGCTGAAGGTAATCCTTTCAACGGAATAAAGTGGGCCATTTTGGAAAATAAATCCACCACGACCAGAATAGTATTGTAACCATTACAAGAGGGCAGGTCCGTGATAAAATCTAGTGACACGGTGTGCCAAGGTGCTGGTGGAATGTCTAAGGGCTGAAGAAGACCGGCGGGTCTTGTCTTTTGACCTTTGTTTTGGGCACAAACTCCACAGGACATCACAAAAGATTTAATATCCTTTTGCCAGGAAGGCCACCAGAATTGTCGTTTAACCTTTTCCTCTGTTTTGGCAATGCCAGGATGTCCTTCCATCAGGGTATCATGATGACGGGAAATAACCAGTTCTTGCAATTCCTTTTCTGGCAAAAATAAGCGTCCTTGGAAGTAAGGTAAGCCATCCTTGACTGAAAAGTTAGACCCCCTTTTGATCCAATCCTGCAAGGCTGAAGAGTCCAGGAATTGTTTCACTCGTGCTTGAATGTTTTCAAGGGTTTGTAAAGTGGTTATCCCCAAAATTCTTTGTTCGGGAATTATCGGCACAGGTTCTGAGTTTGTGTCTATTTCTTCCATTCCAATTCGGGATAGAGCGTCCGCCTTACCATTCTTAAAGCCGGGGCGGTAGGTGATTACAAAATCGAACTCAGCAAAGAACAAAGCCCATCGGAGCTGTCGAGACGATTGAGCCTTGGCAGTTTTTAAATATTGTAAATTTCGATGATCAGTGATCACGGTGATGGTATGCCGGGCACCGAGGAGATAATGCCGCCAAGCCTTAAAGGCGGACTTAATGGCTAATAGTTCCTTATCGGTGATCGCATAATTTATCTCCGGCGGCGAGAACTTTCTGGACCAAAATGCTACGGGGTGCAGTTGGTTGGTTTCAGGGTCTCTCTGAGACAGGACAGCTCCCATGGCTAAGCTGGACGCGTCGGTTTCGACTATATATGGGAGATCGGGACGCGGGTGCTTCAAAATAGGTCCGGACGTGAACTTAGCTTTCAACTCCTGAAAGGCCTGTTCGGCTTCCTCGGTCCATTCAAAACGTTTATTTTTTCGAAAGAGTGCAGTGATGGGTTGCACCACACGTGAAAACTCTGGGATAAACCTGCGATAAAAGTTGGCAAAACCAAGCATACTTTGGACACCTTTCACCGAACTAGGTGATGGCCATTTGAGAATGGCATCCACTTTCCGTGAATCCATTCGGACCCCTTTAGGTGTCAGGATGAATCCGAGAAACTCAACCTCGGTAGTATGGAAAACACATTTTTCCAGCTTGGCAAACAGTTTGTGCTGGCGCAGTTTCTCTTGGACGGCCCTGACATGCTTTCTGTGATCAGATTCCAAAGAGGAGTACACAAGAATGTCATCGATATACACGACAACACAGACATCGATGAGTTCCCGAAGGACATCGTTCATGAAGAATTGGAAGGCTGCAGGCGCGTTGCACAACCCGAAAGGCATCACCTGGTATTCGAATAGTCCATATTTTGTACGGAAGGCCGTTTTCCATTCGTCGCCTTCTTTTACTCGTAACAGATGATAAGCCCCCCGGAGATCTAACTTGGTGTATACGCAAGCGTCCTTCACCTGGTTAAGGAGTTCAGGGATCAGAGGCAGAGGGTAACGATTTTTAACAGTTATCTGGTTCAAAGCGCGGTAATTGATACAAGTTCTAAGGTCGCCTTCTTTTTTAGGCACGAAGAAGAAAGCTGAGGATGCCGGGGACTTTGACGGGCGAATGAAACCATTGTCGACGTATTGATCTAAATATTGTCTCAAATGCCGATTCTCTGGTTCAGTAAGGGCGTAAATCCTGCTACAAGGGGGTTGTGCACCGGGCACCAGATCGATTTGGCAATCGTACGATCTGTGGGGAGGTAACGTGTTGGCCTGTTCCTTTTGGAAGACGTCCTGAAAGTCTTGGTACTCTGGAGGTAGTTGCACGGGGACAGAGGTTACTGATGCAAGATTAATCTTTGGATTTTCTGGGTAACAGGTTTGTGCACAATCCGGGAAGGTTATTCTCTTCGCTCGCCAATCAATTCGAGGATTATGTGTCTCTAACCAAGGGATTCCGAAAATAAGCTGAAACTGTGGAGCCTTGATTACATCAAACACAACTGCCTCCCGATGGCCATCCGGACCTACAAGTGTCACCTCAGCTGTGGAATGTGTTACCGGTCCAGAGGCAATTTCGGTTCCATCTACTGTGGTGATGACATCTTTGTTGGTTTTAGGACACAGAGGGAGGTTTATCCTAGAGGCCAATTATCGATCCACATAGTTTCCTATAGCCCCGCTATCGATGTATGCCTTTATAGTATGCAACCGTTTAGGCTGTTCCGGATCTACGAGGACCATTGGCACAATGAAATGCGAGGTCTGAGAGTTAGTTTTCAAGCTCGGCAAGCGGACCCCTACGCTTGCCGGGCGTGGTCGTTTCCCGATACAGAGTTTCCATGGATTTTATCAGCGGCTCCTACCACCTTCTTGGGCGGCTTAACCGGGCAATCTCGTAGAAAGTGTCCAGAGGACCCACAATAAAGGCATAATTGCATCTGTCGTCTTCTTTCCCGTTCTTTTTGAGTTAGGGGTCCTTTAACCCCTACGATTTGCATAGGCTCCGAGCCAGCAGCCCCCTTGGGGTTAGCGTGGGTCTTGGCCAACACCCGGGTTTCAAACTTGGACTGATCTGCTTTTCTGTTTTGCAGCCTGTGATCCAATTGGACCACTAAGTCTATATATTCAGTGCATTCTTGGGGCGGATTTACAACTTGTGCCAGGACATCTTTAAGTTCTCCGCGTAGACCTCGATAGAATAACGTGATTCTTTTATCCTCTGGCCAACCAGTTTCCACAATTAGTCTATTGAAGGTTGCAATGTAGGATAGAAGGTCTTGATTGCCCTGTCGCAGAGATAGAAGTTCGTCAACCAGAGCATGTCCCTGGGAGTGTCGAGCAAATAACCTTTCCATGCTTGTTTGAAATCCTTGAAAATCAAGAAGAATCGGGTCATCTTGAGTTACCAGTGGGACTGACCAATCGGCAGCACAGCCGCTGAGATATGACAACACAAAGGCTACCTTGGTCTGATCATTAGGGAAGGCCCCAGGTCTGCATAGGAAGTGCAAACGACACTGATTCATGAATACGGCGAATCGTTTGGGGTCCCCAGCAAAGCGTTCAGGTGGGGCCAGCGGCATGTTCCCAGGTAGATTAATCTGCACCGGGTTACTGGAAAACACAGGAGCGGGGTTCGCCCCGGAACTGGGTAAAGGAGTTTGTCCGGCTTGGCCTTGCAAAAGCTGTCTAGCAAGGTCATCAGCTCTATCCTTTATTACAATCACTTCCCTCCTGAGGGCACTAGTCTCTTGACGAGCGGCGTGTACTTCGACACGTAATTCCCCCAGTAAATGAGCCATCTGGTCAGTTTCGGAAGTTTCCATAGCGCCTGGGTGGAAATTTGTAGGAAGGCTTCGCGTTCTGTAACGCTCACCTGGTTCCCACTGGGGCGCTGGTCTAGTCTGGATTGCTGTGGCCTCTTCTAGCGTGATGCTCAGGACCCGGCACACCGATTGGACAGGGCCTCCAAATCGTGCTTGCCTGGCCCGTAGGAATATCCTTCTGCAGATGAGAAAGGGGTTAACAGTCTGCAGAATAGTGTGCTAGCTCCCCCCTTTCCCCCTTCGTTCCTCTCTATCTTCCTCCAAACCCCGGTTTAAGCTCACCTTATGGTTTAGAAGGATGAACTCTCCATCCTGCTTCTGGTGCAGGGGCGCGCGTTCGTCCAGTTACTTCACTGGTTTTCAGAATGGCGCTGGCAAAATCCACTTGACTTTCCTGAGCGATGCGCCGTAAGTATGAAAGTTCAAAGTTCAAGTGAGGCCCCCTTTATGTTGTCTTTCTAACCTGTGATCTGTCCTTTATTTCAGGTGCAGAATGAAGGCGATGCGTCGAGGGGTTAAAATGTCGAGGTGAGTTGTGATGAGGTCGATCCCTCTAAATGTCCTTATCATTCCCCAGAAATGTCTCTTGTCCTTTCCCCATAGGGGCCGGGGTACGGTACCTGCCAACGGGGCGGCGCCGACCCGAAATGTGGAAGAAAAGCCGGTAAGTATTATAGCTGTTAATCAGGCTTTCCTTCTGTGTTCCTTCTGCTCACCTTTTGTTTCTTCCTCTCTCCCCTAGGTGCAGAGATGTGGTGTCCGATGCTGACAGCCGCGATGGAGCCGGGAGATGTCTCGAGGACAGGTGAGTGAAGCGTGGCGCTGCAGTGAGCAACGCGATGCTTTCAAATGGAAGTCTTTCTTCAGGGATGCCGGCGAGAAGATTCCGGATGCAGATAAGAAGTTTGAAATAGTCTTTGGTTTTCACCTTTCTCTTCTCTTCCTTCCTTGCAGGTCTTCCAGGTTTGAGGCGGGCGTGGCTGGAGTCCAGGAGCAGGAGCAGACACGGTGAGCATTAAGCTGCAGGAAGCAGAACAACGCGAAGCATGAGCTGCTGTCTGGGCGTGGCTTAAATAGCCTCCAAAGAAGTCCCAGGTATGTATCCTTCCTTGGCCACGCCCAAGTGAAAAAATAGTCCCTATGAAAAAATAGTCCCTTTCAGGTCTCAGGGAGGCCTGAAGCGTGCAGCATGGTCTGCATCAGGTAAGTGCACAAAACACCTCCCTTTATGAGCCTGGCGCCTATGGCGCCAGGACTGATGTCCAACATGAGCCTGGCGCCAAAGGCGCCAGGACTGAGTCCAAAGAGCCCCTATAAGGGGCCGCTGGGCTTTTACCCGAGGGCATGATGCCTGCTTCCAGGGGTGCTGGGCCTGGCCTGGTGCTCCGGGGGTAGGCATCATGACATAGAGTGATTAGATGATATGTTTGACCTATAGAAATTCACAGCATATAAGATGACTTGGTTGCCAATCGGGATGCAATGTTTACCACATTAATTATATCCACCTGAAAAAGATCCAAACATCTCGGGACATATCATTAACTCAGACTTATGTCATCCAGGACATCCGCTGAAAGGACCTCAAATGTAAATAAGGATGTGATTTGAGCTGTTGGTCCCAGAAAATGTCTCTGGAAAATGGTAAAAAACACAAAAAGCCATGGAAAGATCTAAACCCTGCGACTCAAATGATAGATGACCAAAGCAGAGTGACCAATGCTGTTGTTGTCCCCGTGGACTGTGCATAAAGAAAAGGATCATGGGATAGTAAAGAATAGAGGGAATGAATAAAGAACAATTTAGCTGCAAGTTTGGAAAATAAATGTTGGTATTGCTCTTGCCTGTGTCCATCTCTCTACTGAAAAATATAGGAAATTGGCTGGTCAGACAAGGCGCAAAGTTAACCACTTGTCAATGTCCCCAATTTCTCTATAGAAATAGACGTTCTTCTTTCAAGGACTCTAATTGCCAGGGTTCATGCATTGATGCATGCTTCAATGTGACAGAATGCTAGGTGCGGATGGCCGGATAGCATGAACTTATTTGATTTGTACTAATAAAATGATGCAAGTAATGTTGTTCTGTAAGGGAGGTCTGCTAATCATGCCCTGATTATATAATGCTGCACTAGCGTGCATTTGTTTTCTGTGATCATTCTCCTGACATCTTCAGCAACTTCCCTGCAGTGGTAGCAGGGCAGGTTCAAAGGTCACATGCACATTACTAACTGCTGCTGGAACACAAGGTTCCAAAAGACAAGGTGTACTTTTAATCACCTTCACCTCTGATTCAAAAATAATCTTGTGGAATAATCAGGCTGGCAGCACATTAAATCACAAATCTAAACCATGCCTGGTTTTGACAAAGAGGCTACTGGAGTCTCATAATTATACAGCTACAGCATTTGGACATCATATTGGTGTCAACTTCGTGAGCAGTGCTTCAGAGATTACAGGACTGATGTATATTTAGCTGTCTATGGCCTGGCCCAAATGTCACCATATCACCAAGTGGGACAATGACAAGTAAGCTGATTCCCTGATTCCAAGGATGGAGGCCAGTACCTTGCTCCCAGGCCACAAGAACCCTTGCTGGAGGACCCGTTGGAACCAGTGATTCAAATTAATGTTGAATATCAAATACTCTTTCAAACAAGTTTGTTACTCACTGGAGCTCTTTTGAAGCAGGCAAATGTGGGGAAGGGGCAGCAATAGAATAGGTATAGGAGAAGTGTAAAGTAAGAGAAGGTTACTGATATCTTGTTTTCTGCTAGGGCTCCCTAAAATATCTGTATATACCCACTTCCTGCAGACAAACCACTATTGGTATGATGTTACAAGGCAAAGGTCCCTTGTTATTGCAGCCTGGATTGGAACCCCCCATAACAGGTTTGTTGTATCCAGTCAGCTGTAACATTTTGACTTTAAAAGGACAGATGCTGTGGGATATATTGACCCACTCAACGGCATTGCCCCACATCACTAAGCTACATTTGTGCAAAAAACAGCAACCTGGCTGTGCTGGCTCCTGTGCGCACCAGGACCTCAAAACTGCATTTTGGCAGCAACAAAAAAAAAACAAAAGGATGGCTGCACCACCCTGCCTTGCACACTTTAGGCAAGATGAAATAAGGGAACACACTGAAAAAGTATGCCAGTGTGTTCTGAAACCTATAAATGGAATCAAATGAAAAGCAGCACTGCATTGCTGTAAAAGCCAACAATTCCCCCGCAAAATGAAACATGTGCACCCTTTCAAAATGCTGCTTTGATGCTAATTCCATCTGTTCATTCTGAAACCACTGTGAGTAAAAAGGCCCTGTAATGCCCAGGATATTTCAATGTGCTTCACCAAAACCAGGCATAATTCCTGAGTAACAGGCTCAGTCAAACCAGCTCTGAGAGAAATCAATAAGCAACTTAATTTTCATTCGCACAGGAACACGCATTTAATTCTTTCCAAAATGTATCCAGGCTCAGCAGTTCAAAGAGACTTTAACTCATTGAGCTAGGTCAGTGGCAAATGTATCTATGCTTTAGATAAAACTCCTGCTTTCAAGGAAATTACTACAGCTGCATAGACAGTGTTGGCATCTGAGGGAGCTGCCAAACCGAATTTAAAGAAAGAAATATTAGTAGTTTTAACACATGTGGAAAAATGGGCTTTGCTGACTGAAGAAAACATTGGCGTGTTTTAAAATAAATTGTGAATGAAAGTCTGCTTATTTAGCAATGTAAAGGGATTATGTTAGTGGTGATAATGCACACATAGGCTATCTTCTTTCACAGGTTTGTTTAACCACGGACCAAAAATAAGAATTTAAAGTGTTTAAAACACAGGGACTGGATTTGCAAGCTCTCAGAAAAACCAGTCATTCCAGTTGCCAGCCAAGAAACTTCTCCAAGGAAGGGAGACACACCATAAATCCAGGACACGTAAGTGGAAATTTCCAGCTTGAAAAATGTTGAATGGACTAGGACAAAGAAAGTTCACACACTCGTCAGACATTTGTCCTTGCTCCAGGCTGGGACTATAGAAGTCCTGGGACACTAACCTATCAAGTGTAAGGGGCATGAAAACATTCAATTAAGATGGGAAACACCCCATGCCTAGAAGGAAATAACAGTTGATTGCAGTTGGAGGAAGAAAAAAAAAGAATCTAGTAACAATGGACTGCCTTTTGGTTCCAAAGACTATTTTATAAAGAAATTTTAAAGACTTTTTATCTCTGCAGCAAGAATTAGTAAAAATGTAAAAAGTTTGCCGTTTCAAATCTAATGTTATGGGCTTTCTTTTAAAACTTGGTAGAACTCATTGCTGCATGGGAACAGACGTTACTAAATATGACAGATTCCAAGGAAAGTATTAATGTTGCAAACATAAAATTGTATACATACATTCCTGCAGATAATTTGCATCTGTGTATACAATTGTGGAATTTTAGGCCAGATCTTTCATGTTTAAAATTACCCAAATATATTCGAGGGGCGAAACAAGGTTGCATGGACTTGGGGATTGGACTGATAGGTGCTGCACATAATATGTAACCTGTGTGGATAATTTGCTAAGTGATTGCAAGTGTATAAATGTATGTTTTTGGCAAAATCAGATTTTCAGTAAAGTAAATGTGAGAGTTCTTGGACATTGTAAAACTCACCTCATAAACCTGACATCATTCCCTTAGAAATCCAACCAGTTGAGAGCAAGGCAGAGACTAGCACCCCTGCCCAATCCAAGTAGTTTAGGGGCATGCATAGTTAACCCTGCCCACCCTATACTTTGATGATGTTATTTTACACTATAAATAAGGGTCCCTGACAAGACCCTGGACAGACACTCTTCCTGATTTCCTGCGCACCGTTCCTGTTCCTGTTTCATCTTCAGACTCCAGATCCCAACTACAAAGCCAGGCCTTGCTAATCCTGCTCCAGCAACGCCTCAAATTCTGAAAACCACTGAAATTTCCCATTAACTGTGGTACCATTGGCATCCTGATCCAGATTGGCTTGCCGCCACTCACTGAATGCTACTGCTATCCTGCTACCCTGATGACCTATTGTATCCCGTGACCAGAATTGTCGGTCCAGAAGTGCTACCCGGTAACCAGTCCCTGCCCAGCTGATCCTGTCCCACTGATTTTGTCCGACTGTCCTGTGTTAGACCAGATCCATGTGGTGAGCAGAACCGCTGACTGTCCAGAAGCCAAAACTAAAAAGTGGACTGTGAGTTTAAATTGCCACCCCATCTAAACCCATAGTCTATCTTGTCTTTGTCCTCATCACACTCTCTAAGTCACCCTATCCTTATCCTGATACCTTGAACAAACTGTCACAATCATTCTTGCCACCCTGTCATTGATTTCTAGTGCTAGCGCCATCTGTCTAGTAATTCTGCCTTGTGTAAATCCTAAGCTATTAATCCTATTTCGAGTAATCAGAACGGTTCCGCCAGGGCGGGTACTGGGGAACTAGGGTTCAATTTGCGAATCAACCCTGGAGCTTACTGTGACCCTCTTTGGTATCCTAGCCTGAATGCTCTAGTGTAGAGTAAACTGTTCTTGTCAAAACTGATTTCCTTTCCTTTTTCACTGCTCCATTTTACTCAAAATGCACCTTTCTAGATCTTGCATAACTCGCTCAATTTACCAGCTAGAGACCCAATTTCACTTCCATATTGTACCTATGATCTATAGCTACATCCCAACACAAAGACTGCCTTGCAATTTACAATCTTTCAATTGTTTTTATTAAAAACCGTTTTGGTAATTTCAAGCGGGAATTGCAAAGTTTGCAAAATTCCCAACGTGTTATTTGCTGCAACATTTTTTTAAACCTGCCACTAATTTTTGAACTGTATGCTCTTGCTGATCCATTGCTTATGATTGTTATCACCTTTATCCTGTTGCTGTAGTGAGGAAGTGTATTTGTTTCAAGGTGTTTGCACACATTCATTAATTCATTCATCGATTTCCGAGTGTCATTTTTAGCATTGCCAGGGTTTGAAATCCGTTTTTCTCTCTTGTTTGAGGAGGGAGGATCTGATTCCAATTCTGTTTTCCATTTGTCATTCCTGATTGCCTGTTGTTTCTGTTTATTCATTTAGAATTGATTATTTTGTGGTTTGAGGGAACATTGTAGGGGGAAAATCTCACTCAAGTGCTATCTTACCTAAAATCAAAAAGTACTCCTATTGCCTGGTGTTTTGTAGATGTGTCAATAGAAGGTTAAGCTAAGTGCTTTGCTTACATTCCTATTGTTCTTATCACCCCATTGGTGATTGCTGCCTCATATTAAAAATTGTATGATCTTTTAAAATGTTGAAATAAATAAATAAATATTATATTTTACCAACCAGCCTTGTTCATGGTCCATTGTGACCCAGGGTATTTAAAAAGGGGGTGTGATATGAGTGATGTACCATCTCAATATTGAATCTAACATATAAAGATAAGCATTTCAATTGTGCGCTGCATACTAGGCCGAGACTAAGGTGAGCATCGCCTGATTGAAATCCTTAACAATGCCCTGCCCTTCGTTGATTCACCTTTGGACTGCAACATAAGAAGGATTCACTGGAACTCATTTGGAGGTGAGTGGAGAAAGCTCCAAGTCAGAATGGTAACTCTGAATGGTAACTATTCCTAGGAAATATTGTGGGTGATCCATGCTGTGGACCAAGGCCACTCTGTTGCTGTGCACTGGAGCCAGACTCCTGATCACTGAATGTGAAGGGCCCGTAAGTGCCAGACAATCTTACTAGTGTAGAACAAAGGACTCAGCTTGTGCATGCAGATCCTGGATTGGGCCTCTCAGCAAACCAGACGTCCAGAAGCAATTCATGACCATATTTACCATCTCGAGAAATCACAGAGCCAGCTCAACCATTCTTGACTCACTTCAAGCTCTACATGCCCAATGGTACTCCTTTTGGCACTCTAGGTGATTCATACATCTTACATGATTTCATGCCACCATATATCAACTTGACCTATTGAAGTGATTCTCCATGATGCAACCTAATCTCCATGCAAGCAACTGACTTGTATAACGACTCGACCTACTGGTGGCCATCAACTCTCTCATCTCACCTGCCAACTAAGCCCAGCAGAAGCATCATCTCACCACCAGCTCTACCACTGACCCAAAACAAATGAAAAAAATGACTCAACCATCTTCAATGCCGACTCAATCCACTGGAATATAGGTATGGTATGATATAGTATTGTTTATTTATAAAGTGCCTATACACAGGCAAGTGTTTCAAAGCGCTCAAGGAGGGTGGGAACATGGGGAAAAATCAATAGTCGCTCAGAGCCCTTGAAATTCTGAAACGATAAAGTTGGCACAGGCAGAGTAAGTGTGTAAAATACATTTAACAGTTTGGGATACAGCAAATAGGCCTCACAGTGATTCTGCAGTTTTTACCAGTGCAATTAAGGGGGTGAAGACAAGGGAGAACAGATAGATGATCTTCAGGCATGGTGCATACAGTTTGTGCAAGTACACAGGCGGTCACAGTGAGGGGGGGGTCCAAGTGTACCTGGTAGTTGGAGACTGGGGTAATTGCAGAGAGAGCCGCTCTCTTGGGTTATTTCTCAAGTGCAGAGATTGTGTGTGGAATGTGGGGCCCCGAGACAAGTGCGAAAGAGAACCAGTGGGGTTGTGAGGGACCTTTGAGACTCTGAGGTAAGCAAGTCAGCAAGCTGTAAGGAAGAGCGGGAGGGAGAAGGAGGAGGAGAAGCGGAAGGTCTTCAGGAGATCAGGCTCAAGACGAAGGGTCACAGGGAGGATATTCCAGAGGGAGGCCCCTGCTGATAATAAGGATCTCCCTCCAAATCTCTGCTTGGAGAACTCGCTCACTCGCGGAAAGTTGGAGGTAGATGAGCAGAGGGTTCATGAGGGACAGTTTTCAGGTAGGCAGCATTGCAGGTAGGTAGGTCCGAGGCCCCAGAAAGCCTTGTGAACAATGCAGAGGGTCTTGAACTTGATCCTTGCAGCCACGTGGAGCCATTGAAGGGATTTCAGCGGCAAAGAGATGCTGTCCCTAGGCTTGAGGACAAGGAAAAGTTTCACAGTTCTGTTCTGGATGAGTTGCAGAGGGTGCAAGGCAGAAGAAGGGATGTTGAGGAAGTGGGTGTTGCGGTAGTCCAGCCTAGAGAGAACAAGGGCTCAGGAGACAGTAAGCCGTGGGGGAAAGTGAGAAAAGGTAGAGTACCTCTGAGGCGGTGTAGCTGATAGTTAGATTTTCTGTAGATGTCCAAAATGTTAGGTAAATGAGAGAGTGGAGTCATCAATGACCCCAGATTTTTTGCCTCGCAGGTGAGTGCAGGTTAAGGGCCAAGGGAGGATGTCCAGAGTGAAAGTGGGAAAACAGGAGCAGGGGTCCCAATGCGAATGATCTCAGTCTTACTGGCATTAAAGCAGCGTTTGTTTGCAGCACACCATGACTGAATAGTTGACAGACATTCAGATATGAGCAAGGGGGCGGAGGCGGCTTAGGGTAGCCTGAAAGATAGTTACGTGTCATCCGCGTAACACTGGAAGTTAGAGGTGAAAGTGGCAATCACACATTCCAGGACACTCATATAGACGTTGAAGAACCAAGGGTATATTTTAGACCCCTGGGTAGTGCCACATGTTGAGAGAACGATAGTCGAGAGAAAGGCTATGAGTTCCACCTGGAATGGGCGGTCATAGAGAAAGGAGTTTAGCCACGCCAAAGCTTGACCTGTAATTCCCAGGGTGTCATGGAGATGTGCGATCAAGATGTTGTGGTTAACCGTGTCAAAGGCAGAGGAGAGGTAAAGGAGAATGAGGACAGAGGGAGTGTTAGTGTCAAGATTTGAGAGTAGGTCTTCACAGGTGTTCAGAAGAACGGTTCCGTGCCTCTGGATGCTCTAAAGCCAGATTGATGGTCATGGAAGCAACCAATAGATTCAGTGTAGAGGGTCAGCTAAGAGATAACCAACTTCTCCAGGAGTTTGCACAGGAAATCAGCGATGGAGATAGGGTGGTAGTTTGCCTGAATGGTGGGGTTGGCAGATGTTTTTTTTAGCAGAGCTTGCAAAAGAGAGTGCTTAACGGAAGTTGGGAAAACTCCAGTTAAAAAAGGAGAGATTTCAGAGATTATCCACGTTTGGGGTGAGGGGGTCAATACTGTCTTTAATGGTTTTTGAGGGGCAGGGGTACACCTGTTTGGATGAAGCCTTCATAAGTCGGAATTGTCTGGTGACTTCATCAGGTGTGATGGGTGCGAGAGAAGAGAGGGTAAGTGGAGGGGGGGGGCAAGACAAGATCAAGGAGGGTCATTGACAAACGGCCCATTAGCATTCAGGAGAGTAGTAAATTAACATAACATTTATTTTTCACGGTACCATCATAATGTTCTTGGAGATGTGTATGCACTAACATTGGGACCACATTTCCCACAAGACACCAGCGTTAGCACCCGGGACCTTGATTTAGCTCTGAGTTGACTCTTCAAGGGATTAACCTTTGATAAACCATTTTAATAAGCATTCCTCACACTATTTATAGCAGGCATTAGGGCATTTCAATTTCACCACTTTGGGGCTACAATTTCCATAAAGCATTGAGGGCCAATGACCAATGGCCACGTAGTATTAATGTGAGCGTTGAATTGACCTGACATGTACGTTTTACATCATCACCTTTCAGGATATTCAAACCAACTAACTTTGGGACTACATTTCCCATAAGACACTAGTCTTAGCACGTGGATATTATCATGAATCAGCTTCCAACAAATGTTCCATGGGACCAGCCTCAGGCAGTTTCAAGCAACTACCAGGGACAAGGAACAATTAACACAGATGCATCATATATTTTTACGCATATATTTTGGTTGACATTATCATACACATATATAATTAACAATCCCTTTTTGGAGGCATCTTCTAATGGTATATTGTTTAATTACTCTCCAAGCATCCAGAATGGTAATTGGACCAATCAGACTGAGCACATATTCCTCAAAGTATGCTTAGAGCTCCTAAAGTCTGTCCGACAAGCTCCGGCAGCCCATGGAAACAATGGTAGGACATGGCAACAGTAGATAAATATGACCTACCAGAGGACCGGCGGCCATTACACACGAGCTGCAAGAAACAAACATTTTCAGGTAAGCCTTAGGGGTCTCAGCGAGCACACCCACCGCATTACCCAATTAGATTAACATCCGTGCTGTAAGCGGCGCTGGATGCTAGGTCAATAATTCACACAATGCTGCATTAAGCAATTTCATATTAAACACAAGCTATTACTCCAACTTAATTCTTTTGCATTTGCACATTCCTAACTCAGCCACACATGTTTAATTGCACAAACAATAAACAGTAGAGGAGCAATTACTCCAATAGAATTTATTGCCCACGCGCACTCCCTTATTTACCTAAATGTGCACAACTGCATGAGAGAGATGAAATATAACGTTACGTGGAAACAGGTGCACCAAATATTAAACACAGCCACAAGTGTTTAAGCTTACGCACGGCTTAAAATCATAGAGGGACACACAACACAATGTCAAGATGGATAAGTCAGTAAATACCATCATACACCATCTGGCTTTTAAGTGTTATTTTTTATTGTCGTTTTGCAGCAGACGGCATTTACCCCAGTACTATCTCAACATATCTACAAAGATGCATATATGAATAACGCTGAAGGGTAAGGGAACTCTTTGAACTATTACATTATGTAAAGTGGGACAGGACAGGTGTCGTGGGACAGATAGAGTAATGCATATATGTACAATTTGCAAATGAACCCAGTCTCAATTCTTTATGGAAATGTTTGATATGTATCCAACATGTAAAATGCCTTCATGCTTTTTATAATCACTAAAACAATGCACTAATTGTTATTTTTGAATGTTTCTTTCCCCATTCGTTATATATTTTTCTCCAATTCCTCATTTTCCTTCCTGAACCCCCCGCCCTCCCCCTAATCTCAGTCTCTCCATTGCCAATTTCTGGTCCCATTGGGGATTTTCTCAAGTTTTTTGTACTATTGTTGCTACTTTTATTCAATTTTTTTTTTTTTTTAACATGATCATATGATGAAAATATGATGGTTTATTATATTTGCCTGTCATGTTTTGGGATTTTTGTCCCATGGGGGTGTTGGACGTTGTCCATATTGGGGGGGTTGTCTTGTATCATTATTTATTTATTTTTATTTTGCATTCATATTCTGACATTCTCATTTTCACTATACCGTTTATATTTTTGATTTTACAATATGGCATGAATGTTTACTTTGTTCTTACTCATTCGTTCAGTTATTGGAGATTATAGATATGCCCTGATCTGAAAAAGGCATAGTCAATGCCGAAACACATGTAATCGGAAAGGGCCAATAAACAAAACAAATTGGATCCCCAACACATGTGATTGTGTTCACACATAATTGTGGCGCAGCAAGAAGGAGTGTGGAAAATACACATTTACTTTGGATAAAGGGTGCTTTGGTCAGAGATACAAATGGAAAATAGAGGCAATAGGATTTTTGGAATTGCACACCTTGCAGAAACAGCACAACCCATTTCTGACCAGTTGCAGGGATTTAGGTAATGTGTACATGATTTATTTGTGTTAAGTATGTGTATTGGCTGGACCATATAAAGAGCTGCGATTTTTTGAAAAAATGCATAATGGTGACGAATCATGGGCTAAATATGGAACTAAATTATGGTTGAGAATAGAGATTTTATTGGAAAGTGTGCATGAAGCACAATTACTGAGAAAATGTTGCCACTAATTATATAGTGTTTTATAAATAATGGAATATCTATTTTAATGATGATTTTATGTAGAAATTAATGAAATTGAATTCAATCTAATGATTTGATGTGTTTGAGTAATACAAATTTGCAAATGTTCTTTAAGCTAAAACACAATAAAAGAAATAACAACATAACACGATTAAGAGCATAAAACATCTTGGGGTGTGTGAGTGGAGGAAAGACGGAAGCGTGGCTAAGGGATACAGCTGGGGATTGTGGGCAAACGAAGATGTTGGGTAAAACATGAAATGGTAAGTCTGGCAAAGGAATAAAGGTGTAGGCTTTGGAGGGGCTTGTATGGAAAGATGAAGGCTGCAAGGACATAGGGTGTGGTTCGATGAGGGAATCAGATGGATAGCTGCCATTATGAAGATGTAACAATAGTGGGTTGTGAGTGGGGAATTCCATTTAAAGGATGGTCCTAAAATGGCTCATCACATATTTACTCATATCAGTGATTCCAAAGACCTTCTCATCATCCGAGTAACATGTTAAATTCGTGTGATATATCCGTGCATTGCTGTTAAAAATAGATGTTGTTATAGTTGGGCTGAGATCATCCATACACAGACCATATGTGGAGCCACAGGGCTTTGTCCAGGTTATCTTTATTGTACATATTTACATTTGTACAAGAACCAGTTTCTCTTATATGTACAGTAGCACAGTAAACAGGACAGGAACATAGACAGGTAGTTATAAAGACAGAGAGACGCACCGGCCATCCTTTCACACCTAGCTCAGGCCCCCAACCGTCATTCATGGAACACTCAATCACTGGCCCACTCAACATTCTCCTGAGCTGCTCATCTTTCATGCATCAACATTCTAATGGCATGCAGTCCTGGCCTGTGACAATACGAGACAACATCATAACATCTCCCTTCCATACAACAGCACACACCATAGCAATTGCCCTTAAGTAGTTTAGGTGACAATGGGGAAATAATGGTTTAGGGCCCCATGTCACAGTCTATCCATTGCCAGGCAAATGGGACTTATTTGTTATCTGTTGAAATATTGGGACTCAGAGTAATGTCAAACTCACATACATAAGAAATAAAGGGTAGAATCGTGCTTGATCCAGATGAAGTTCTCTGTTCTCTGGGGTGACCCTGCCAACATTCCGCATTCCAGCTATTTTCACAAGTTTACACACTGTACGCCCATACAGAGGGAGCAGGAACACGATAAAGAGCGGAATGCAAAGGCTATTTAAATCAGTGTCACTTTGTAGTAAAATGAAATGCAACATCCACTTCAGGAGGGAGGAGAGAATATACAAATATATACGCTGGTATTTATCGCTAAAGAAATTCAAAACAACTTTTTCCTTAACGCTTTCAAGAACAGCCTTGCTTGAATGTATGTTAACGTCAATTCTGCTGTCAAATATGTGCTAGCAGTCTCTGACCTACAACAGGAAAACAATGTTAATCTACTCTTTATCACTGAAACCTGCTTTCAAGGTCACAGAAAGTTACTTTCATCATACATCCTGCCAGATAACCATAACATTCTATTGCAATAGCAGATCACCCGCAGGATATGGTCTTGCAATAACATCTAATTTGAATTCCAATTTTGAAATGTTCGAGAAAAGAAACAACTCGAAACTTGAGTCCCTCCATATGCAATGAAACATCTCTGGCTCAAAGTCTCTAATTTGTTTATTGATATACCATCATCGATACTCCAGTCAGCAACTTCTAGATATTTTAGTCGATCAGACCTCTTCATTTTATATGCATCTCAGTTGGTTGTACTGGGTGATTGTACCCCATGGGCCTACTGTGCTAATGATATCTAAGCTAACGATGACGTGATTGGTGGTTTAGGTCCTTTTTATTTACAACAACAATATACATTAAAGGACACAGCATTTGCAAGTATGTAAAGGACCCCATATTAACTACATACTAATACAATTGAACAATATAATAGGGTAAAACCCATTACACAGGCTTAAGTACAAATTAAAACATGTCCTACAAGTAGGCTGCAGTTGTCTCTCCAAACGTTTTAAGGCCCCTTTCGCATATTCACAATGTCATGGATGACACTGCTGTAATTACAGCACAGAATAAACAGCAATTTAGCCTGGGACAGGTCTAACATTATAACATATAACATGCCTGTGCAGCCACTATCTCCTTAAATCCATCAACTAATTACAGATTAACAAGAAATGGGGTACATCTTCAATAGCCCCATAATCCCAGGAACAATTCCTGTTTTTAAACAACCAGTACATGCAACCCTTTAGAGGTAAAATATTAAGTCTTACCATTGAGATGCTATATCTCAGTTCATTAGATCGTATTGTACTAATTGCACTGGTCACAGGGGTTAAACTACGTGCAGCAGCTAAATATTTCAATAAGCTCAGTTTCTTAATGGCACTCATAGTCTGATTAAGTTCATGTACTATTGCTCTATTGCTCTCTTTTTTAGATATATCCTATTTATAGCACCCAGCCTTAGCTGAAAAGTGAGAGACTTTCTTGCTTTAGTCATCTTTTGAATCATACACTTGATCATATTTGTGCTCCAAATTACGTTAAGCTATTGAAAATGAAAGTGTTTCAATTGTCTGTGCAGATCCTTATGCGATTATATTCATTATCGTAAGTGATGGCACAACATATTATGTCCCTTCCGAATCTGGTTACATTTTTGGAAAATAATCACATCTGATCAACAGAATTATGTGGCCCCAGCCACATAAAAAATCCTTATCCTAATTTATGTTCAGCAAAAATAAATTATAATATTACCCATATATTTGAAAAGGTCACCCCAAACAAACAAAGAAAACGTAAATCAGAGAACAAAGCTTCAACATAGTTTTCTGGTCCTCTATGATCAAATCATCAGACCCTTTTTTGTAAAGGATTCTGTAAATATTGCTAAATTCCAATCCTATTGAAAAAGCATTCAATATGCAATCAATAAAACATTAAATGTTTCTTGGTCAAGAATGAAAAACTACTATACCTTGCTAAACAAAACTTTGTGCTTATTTAAGGAAAACCTATAGAATTGTACAGGAATTATAATCACCTCCTTCAAACCCTTCAAATATTCCTCCCTCAAAGGAGTTATATGATAATTTAGCTTCCTTCTATAACGAAAAAAAAAAGAACAATGACTACATACAAATATAATATATAAACTCGCTTAAAATTCTGTTACAGTTTAACATGATTAGATAGCCACTACAGAAAATAAATATACAAACTTTGCCACTCTATCGCCTAATATCCGGTGGAATATTATGCATTCTAATAAAGCATCTAGATCGCCAAGCAACATGTATCCAGAAAAAGCAATAAAAGGTGTTTCACCATGCTTAATTAAAGATTGATCTAATCTAGTGAATTAAAGATTGATCTAATCTAATGAATGCATCACTCTCTATCAGCATTGTTCAGCCAGGCCTGGAGCACTGCTAATGACCTCTACCTCAATGCCAGCAAAAGAGAGATTCTTCCTATCGGCTCCCCTGCACCATACTTCTTCCCTGCACTCTGGCCTACCCCCCCAGGCCCCCTTTCATGCCCCTCCACTGAAGCTAGGAATCTGAGAGTCATCTTCGACTCCTCGCTTTCCTTCATCCCTCATATTCAGGTTATTTTCAAGAAGTCCCATTTTCAGCTCAAAGGGACACTACCCTTCCTCACCTTCCCCCAGAGACTAAAAGGTACCTGTTTTCTGGTTCTCTCCAGGCTAGACTACTGCAATAGCCTCCTCCTTAATTTTCCTTCCTCCACCCTGCAATCCCTCCAGCTAACCCAAAATAGGGCAGCAAGACTTATCCTTGGCCTCAAACCCAGGGACCGCATTTCTCCTGCCCTACAAAGCTTTCACTGGCTCCCAGTCTCAGCACGGATCAAATTCAAATCCCTCTGTATCATCCACAAGGCTATCTGGGACCCGGGACCACTCTATCTTCAACACTTCTTAAACAAGTACTCCCCTTCTAGACTCCTCCGTTCCTCTTGCCCCAACTCCCTGCATGATAAGCACTTTGCTAAACAGAGAGCTGGTGGGAGATCACTTTCCTCGGCTGATCCCCTCCTGTGCAAAAGCCTCCCTCTCCCTTTGCGTCTTGAGCATCACCTCCTTAAGTTCCAAAAAGCCTCAACACCTATCTCTTTACCTCTTCCTTCTCCTCCTCTCTTCCCTGCTAATCTTACAGCAGTGTGACTGATGTGCAGGGCCATTATGTGTCCTCAGGATCTTGACCCCCCACATCTCTTATCCCAGCCGCTGCCTTTCGGCTGCACTTACTTGGGCTCACCCTACCAATGGGTGGTTGCAGTTAGGTTCTTCTCCTCTTAGCACTTAACCTGAGCACCTCTCCAAGAGCATTAAATCACCTATCCCTCACCTCTCCCCTCTGCACTTGGACATTCTGAACACTCACAAGGCATAGTAGGTTTGTCTCTCCTTCCCTTATTCTCAATATTTGTTTGTGCTTTTAATTTTATTGTTTATCATTGCTGTAATCCATTGTCTATCTTCCCATGTCCCCTTCCCGTTTGCCCTGTGGGCGCTTTGAAACAATTTTGCTAATTGTACAAGTGCCTAACAAGTGACCAATAAATAAATAAAATAAATAACAATAATTTTAGCTTTGGTGTAGCCATTCTTGAGGAACACAACTTTGGGTTGAAACCACCTGCAAACTATCATCCCATACCCCAACTACCTTATCTCGGAAATATATTGAAAAGGAAAGCTTCACATGAACTA
Organism: Ambystoma mexicanum; assembly: GCF_040938575.1. NCBI lineage: Eukaryota > Metazoa > Chordata > Amphibia > Caudata > Ambystomatidae > Ambystoma > Ambystoma mexicanum. The sequence goes on from NC_090927.1 coordinate 242,902,133, forward strand.
CAGGTCTTTGCCAAAAAGTATGGCTTACTGCATACATTTCAATTAGATTTCCAACCAGGAATGGGATTGCAAACAGTATTTGTGGGCATGTTGGAAGAACTCAACAAATAATGAATCCTCTACGGCAATGATGCTGTGTGGTTTTTCTGCAGAATTTGACATTGTGTTTTGCAAAATACTGATCAATTAATGACACGATTTTGGTTTTCTCGGTATAGTCCAGAGAGGATCAGTTCTTTTTATGTAGCATCCCTAGTGTTTCCCTCTCAATCTAGATAAATGATGTGTTGGGTCCATAAAGGATCCAGCTCACCCCATTATATATTAAATTGTATGTTGCTCCCTTGGACTTATTCTTTTTTTTCTTTTATTGTTGCATTCATGGTTTACAGAAAACCGTACACAACATAGTAAAAACTGAAGCACATTTAAAAAGATAAAACATCAACATAGAAGAGGACTGACAGTGACATGTCCCATTCCGAAAGAAAGAGATCCCAACGCATGCCCTATAGGACGTTATAATGGAGATAGGTATGCGTAGCCTTTGTATCATTCCACAAAGCGTCCTCAGCGCAGTTGGAATTGAAGTCACCTCCCAAGATAATTCTTTCACCCAATCCCATTGCATAACATGTTTGGAATAGCTCAATCAAAAACTCCTGGATAGTCTCAAACACAACACTCACAGGTTTCCAATAGAGGTTGTGCAGTAAAACCGGCAACTGACCTGTACGCACATCCAGCTTGATCGCCAACACCCATTCATTGCTTAAAATCAAGTCCCATTTAATCCCAAGATTGCAGTAGATAGCTACTGCAAGGCCCCAATCGGTCGAGCCAAAATCTCTCTTTCTGCCCGACTCATGATGGTATGAAAGCCCTCAAGTGTAAAGTGAGATTGGAGCACAGTCTCTTGAAAAATAAAGAGGGGAGGGGATCCTCCAGTGATAGATTTGGTCATACATTTTGTTAGGTTCACCACATGTATTCCAAGAGAATACCTCTACCTTAATGTTGTCATGGATGCCCAGTACCTTGCCTAATGTTCCCAAATGTTTTCAGGGCCGGTTGTATCCATGACCAGCGCTGTCCATTACCGAAGAGATTAGAAATTAAAGACAGAACGTCCCCATGATCCCTTGATACAATTTTATTGGATGCCCTCGAAACCTCTTTAGGTGTTAGGTTTATAGGTTTGTAGGCTAAAAAGATTTGAGTCCCCATAGTGCTTTTCAATCCAACTAGATCATAACCCAAAAACAGCAAGTTTTCCCTCTGGCTCCACGCCATATTGGCCACTATTTCTGAGTGGAAATAGCTGACCATACAGTGATTATCCAAGATAGGCAAAGAAATGGCATCAATATCATCTGTAGCAATAGATCTCAAAAGAGGGATCTTTTTAAAGATAGATAGAACGTAGAACTATTAAGTCTAAACTGTTTCCCAGGCATATTGTTAATAGCCCAGCCCAGAATTTTAGTAGCAAAGTGAATGGAGTCCTCCTTCAATGTCGGTGGCGGAGGATGTATGGATGCAGCAACATTGACCTGACCAGCAGATGTGGCTGTAGATTGCACATGGGTGCCCAATGCATCCTGTGGGTTGTATGGACCATTGACCCTGGATTGTATACTCATCGATGGAACAGTAAGGTCCACCTGTTGATTGTCAGGAAACCCACTTCCACCCCCATTGGCTGATAACTTCATCATAATTTGTGAGCCTGTTGATACACAAGTGTGCACAGTGCTGGTGATCTTGCCAAAGGCAGTGATCTTGGTCTGCTTGGTTTGAGCACGCTCGGTAAGGATACCCCAGTCTCTGCCACTGCAGATCCTATAAATGGACTAGAAGAGACTTCAGTCACATCTTCATCGCCCTTGGACAATACAGTCTGATTATCATTGGCATCAATTTGCTCTTTTGAGCTTACTGACCCTTGTACCCTCTTTCCTATTATGAACAGGATCAGTGTGTTTGTCATTCCCTGACATTTGGCACATAGCTTTTAAGTTTGAGTTCCACCCTTTAAGTTAGCGGAAGGCATATTTTTAGGGATTGTTTTAGGTGATTCTGTTTATACTTCCATTTTTTGGCCCTAGGTGAAGATCTCCTATCTGGATCATTTATAGTGGTAGACTACACAAAAGGTGTGGGGACAACCTTAGCCCTGGCATCCATGGCCTCAGTCAAGTCCTTTATAGTGTTACACTGTGTGTTCTCCGTTGTGGAAAGCAATTCAAGAACAAGAGAGACCTTGGCATCAAAGATAGTAAATCTTTCAATGTGCTCATCTGGTATTTAACCAACATGCCTTGATTGCACAGTCTGGGGAACCATTCCCCTAACAAATCCCTCCAGAAATGTTGGTGTGTCATCAGTTCATTGAATGCTGTCTGTTCACCCGTCAGCACTTCCTTTCCCCCCAAATTATCCTGCGTTTCAGCCAATGTCTTTAGAGCGAGATTAAGGCTAATATGGAGGTTTGAAAATAATGGTGTCACTAAATCCGGGTCCCCACAGAACAGTTGTGCAGCATATGATTTGTAGTTATCTGTGAGTTAGAACCTTCCCTAGGAGTTGTGGCCAAAGTCCTAGGAGATACATTTAGAGCTCCATGCTTGGTGGTAGAGTCTAAGCTCACACGGGACAAGTTTAAACAACCCACCCTCTCCTCAGGAGTACTTTGTATATCAGTAGTTAATGCCGGATTCAACTCCTTTGGACATATGATTGATTATTTCCATATGAAAATGTTACATTCTTGATGATATGCAGCTTTCAATTCTCCTGTACATAAACATTAATCTCAGATCAATTAATCTGCATTAACAGGCTGAAACATAATAACAGGAAGAGCAAAGTCTTGGTTGCACCTTCGAATTCCATCAACCTATGGCCACACAACATGGGTATATGCCCCGAGGACAAATCCATTATCAAGAATCTTGGCATCAAAATGTAACCTCATTTTAGTTTGAATGATCAGATCTTCTCAGTTTTACAGTCAGAGGATGCCATTAAAAAGTAACATCCTCCATTATTTTACATGTATTGAGTAAGTGAATATAGTAAACTGTCTAATTTCTGTTTGTGTATCACTATTTTACACTGGCTACCGCTAAAGAAAAGAGTTACTTTTAAGCTAACCTGGTGTTCAAAATTGGACCCTCAGAATGACCCAATATTATAAGACACAGATTATAACCACATACGTCTGGTAGGAACTTAAGTTCAGCTAATAGCTTGCTGATAAAACCGCAGACATCTTAAAATGTATTCATCTGCAGCTGTGCCTTTGGAGTTCAGGGAGCTAAGATTTGAAACAAAAAACAATGTTTATGAGGTGTTTGAATGATATCTTGAGGTTTAGAAAGAAACTGATGACCCTTATTTTTGATGAATAAACCGTTTCTTATTTATTTACCAAAACCTTGAAATTCAACTCTTTTTCACCTTCCTCTATTGCTATTTATGGTTTTCTACTATATAATGAGTAATGGAAATGTTTATTTATATAGTGCCCATATACAGGCAAGTGTTACAAAGTGCTCAAGGAGGGTGGGAACATGGGGAAAAACAACAGTCGAATCACAAGCGCTTGAAATTCTGAGATGATAATAGTCTGCACAGGCAGAGTAAGTTCATCCAATACAATTACAGTTGACACACAGCAAATAGGCCTGGCAGCGACTCTACAGTTTTACCAAGGGCAATTAAGGGGTGAAAACAGGGGAGAGCAGACGGGCGATCTTCCAGCACAGTGCATTCGGATTGTGGTACTTTTTAACTTAGTGCCAGGATGTCCTTATGATGATAGTACACTTTACGAATGATATTACATAGAAATAGAACATTGTATACAACAACATGTGAACTGGGGTGTCTTTTTCTAAAAGTGAATTTTAAGAGCATAACCAATGTTATATTTCTGCACACTGCTGCTGAGTTTACCTTTGTGTATTACTGTTGGAAAATGAGTTGATATAATGACGCCTCTTTTCTGTTCCCAGATGTGGCAGACAATTTATTTTGACAGGAAATCAGGTTTGTTTCTGATTAGACTTGAAGAGACATATATCAAGGCACAAAGAAAGCTTCTTGATCAATTCCATCAAATTTCAGCCAAACCGCTTTAAGAAAGGTGATTATAAGCCAATGACAATGCCAGGAGAGGGGACTTTAGGAGGCTTAAAGCTTCTTTAATAAGATTGGTGGAAGAAGAAGATGTGTCTCCAAATATACACAGTTGACTTCCATTTGCCTTGGTGGGAAAAATTCCCAATGGATACCCATGGCTACTGGGAACAACAATATGTACGTGTGGTGTTTTGCCAGTATAGTTCCAGAGTACCTAGAATCCTGAACGGAATGCTGTGAAGCACAGGAGTCCCCAAAAAAGAAAAATACACCTGGATCAACCAACCTCTTTGTGAACTGCAGCTCAAGCACAGTGGTTAGCTTTCACAGAATAAGTCACTGACATTGAAATGTGGGCTGTACTACACTAAGTTCCATGGTTATTTCGGTTTTCCAAATATGCAGAGAACCAAAATGACTAAAATGCCCTTACCATATTTATTTAATATATTTCTTTATTGATTGGTCTTTATGTAGTGCCTATACACTAAACAAGCATTTCAAAGTGCTCCAAAACAGTTATGATAAGACGATAAGCAAAAACAGAATTGACATTCTTAATAGGCAATGGAACATTCTCCATGCTATGCATTTGGAGGTACAACATAGATCTAAGCGGAATGCAAACAGTTTACAAAATATGACATAATTATTGTACGTGCCTGACGTTCGTTTCAATAATGCAAGAGCTGTACATAAAACAATGGAAAGAGGGGAGGGGAGGCTAGGGTAAGATGGACAGGGCAAAGAATCCAACACAATTGCATGACAAAGATAAGTGTATGAGACATGAAGTAGGAGAGGAGGGGAGGTGGGGTAGGGGGCTGGACTGTACAGTCATGGCAAGTCTCTAGGAGGCCTGATAGATAGAATTACACAGCTGCAGAGCAATAGGCGGGAGGGCCATGGCAGTATTCCAAAAAGGTTCACAGTGAGTGCAGTGCATGAAAAGGGGAAGATGTCGAAAGAAAAGAAAAAGCACATCCTAAAAACGATTTTAGACAGAGTATGAAGCAGAGCAAAAGGGTGCAGTGATGTAACAGGCACAATCACCTAGATGCAATTTTTAAACAGAGCATAATGCAGAGCAAAAAAGGGTGCAGTGATGTAACAGGCACAACTACCTAGATTGAATGTATAAACAAAGCATAATACAGACCAAAAAGGGTGCAGTGATGTAATAGGCACAAACATCTAGAATCAAACATTTTTAAACAGATCAAAAAAGGGTGCAGTGATGTAACAGGCACAACCACCTAGATGCAATTTCTAAACAAAGCATAATGCAGAGCAAACAAGGGTGCAGCGATGTAATAGGCACAATCATTTAGAATGAAACATTTTTAAACAGAGCAAAAAAGGGCACAGTGATATAACAGGCACAACCGCCTAGATTCAATTTTTACATGGAGCATAATGCAGAGCAAAAAAGAAGGGTGCAGTGATGTAACAGGCACATTCATCTAGAATCGAAATGTTCTTTTTTTTCTTTGAACAGTGCAAGTGCAGTGAGAGGAGTAGATTAGGAAGGAGAGGTAGAGAAGCGGAGTGAATAAACAACAGATAAGGTTTAGGAGTTAGAGGAGGAGGCAGAAGAAAGATCAGCCATCACTTACGTCTTCCAAAAAGGGTGCAAAGAGGTCCAAGAGGCAGGTCCAACAGGAACAGGGTGCTGAAGAATTGATTTAATGAGCATCACAGTTTGGGGGGGGGTACACCGGTCTGCCGAGGCCCAGACAGGCTCAAACAGGGGCCTTTTTGTGGGCCTTGTAGACAGGGGCTGGCTTCCTCGTCTGCCAGCTTCTGATTGGGTAATAAGAAAGCAGGATAGGCCAATCGCGAGCCTTGTTTGCTTGGCTCCATGGCAGCCCTCGGAGGCACTCCGATTCCGGGGAAAAGGGTGTCCATTTTAGAATGCTCAAACAGCGAGGCGCACTGAATGGGGCCAACAAGCAGCATGGGCTGTGTACGGCAACTAATCAAAGTTTGCTGCACGCTGCTACTGTCGCCATCCAGCTCCCACATACAATGATAAATGCATGGGAGAAGCAAATCTGAAAGTGCTCACCCACACAAGATACGATGCTGCTGATTGCACTCCTCAGTCCTCCTGAGTGTAGGAATGATCTGCTGTGAGGGAGGGGGAGCAGGGAAGCACCAGCAACCAACGCTTTCACAATGTGAAAAAGGAAATATGAATGTGAAGGCATGCCAATGCCAATACTGCTTGCACCAACGATCCACCCAATTTAAATTGAAGGGCAATAGGCTGTATGAGGACACACAAGACACAATTACAATACTATTTAGATAAAGAAATTACAGCTCAAATAATATTATTTTAATAAAGATGTTGTTACCCAACCATATTAGAATTTTTATAAATGAAAAAGACACCAAAAGATGAAAATAGTCTTTAATAAGCAAGTGCGATAGAGATCACAGTCTCAAAGTCATTTGTTGCTATGCACTTGTATATGGTAAGCCTCTGGGAAGATTAAAAGTGTCTGCAAAGTAAAAAAAAAAAAAGATTGGTAGGAACCAAAGACATGCCGAGTAAGGTAGGCTACTTATCAGCATGGGACTGGCAGCATGTTGTGGTCAAGAATGTTAACTTAAAAATATTGCAAGGCACTTCCTCAGATTCAGGGGGCGCTGGCATCTGTCAGTGGCAAGGGAGATCTCATTGTCCTCAGATCAGGTTGACTAGCGTTCTGATACTCTGCAGTGAGTGAGATGAAGAATGCTCCAAGCTGTAAAGCATATGCAGCAGGGCACAAGTACAAACTATGCTTTTGGCATGGAGCTTATGAAAGGGGATTCTGATCAGCAGGAGAATCCTAAATGCAGTCTCAGTGAATATCAGAAGCCTGATCTGCAGCACAAGTGGCCCAGAGCAGGTTCAAAGGCCAAAGATGCCCATTAAACTGCTGCAGTGACAGCCAAGTCTAGGCACCACATAGGTTGATATGCACCTCTGTTCCAAAACCCGATAATTATGAGTCTACCTCTTGCTGGCAGAATAATCTTTAACAATAACCCATATGTGTGTTATGGTATGGTGGCTGGTATTCTCAGGATGCTTACAACCACAGCAATTTCACATCACACATGTGTCAGCTCTGTGATCCATTGCTCAGAACTATGGACGGATTATGTGTAATGAACCCAGACAGTCTGGACCGTGCCTTCCTGGCAGGACTGTAGTCTTTGTGGATGGTTTCTCTCTGTTCCTTTGTAAGGGTAGGTAACACCCTTCGCAGAAGACAGCCACTCCACAGGAAGCGTGGCTGAGAACAGGAATCAATGGGAGCCATTCACGAAATGCTCGACCGCATGCCAGGGTGCTGCATTTCAAAGGCGCTTTCATCCTTTTGATAAGGTAAGGGGGTGGGTTTTATGTAGACAGGAGGAGCTTTGCACAGATGAAGAAAGATTCCACCATATACTTTCTTTCTGGTTCTATCTCTTCTTTCAGTCCCCTCCACTTCCTTTAGCACAAAGCACTTTGTGTGTGATGTCAGAAAGGCAAAGTCCACTTATATTGGATTGGACCCCTTAAGCAGGCTAGCTTTAGAGCAATCACCTGTGGACATGTACCTATAAAAGAAGGGGTCTCACACCACTTCTTTGATTCACTCTGGAACAACACCTGAGATGGATGATGTATTGGACCTCCTTCGGCCAGAGTTTACAAAGCTCTCAACCGCTGGGGTGAAGAAGGAGAAGTCTAAGGCAGAGGAGTGCTCTGCCCTCTGTCGACTTGCAGGACACATTGGGGGTGACCCTTGCATTGGGCTAGAACCTGCCACTCTGCACCAGAAGCTACCACAGCTGGGAGAGTAGACCCTTAAAGAACTCATCCTGTTCTCGAGCCCCTCAATTTGGTCATACAGCATCTGGAGGATCAGATCAACTAAGGCTCTCCATTCTACCGATTCAAAACCGCTCAACCTGCCATTGAAACCTAGCTCAATGCAATAAACTCTGGGGGATCTCTTCAGTGCCACTTCCTGGCACCCCTCCGAACCTTCAAACATATGCGTGCACCTTGAGCCCACACAAAGCTGCACCATGCCCTTGCTGAGCCCATAACCTGCTAGGCTCAAGTCAACCTCTCAACACTGAGACTGGACTCGAACCACTGGAAAATCACTCACTGACTCAAACCAGGGGTTATGCAACAACTTGACCTGATTCTCCCTTCAACTGCCACTTCACTGGACCACACGTTGTAGCAAGCATTACACAATTTTAGCAACTGCTGCTTTCTCACTCAAATCACTGGAGCATCATTCTTCGAACCCTCCCAGTGGTTGCAACCTGACTCAATGGAGCTCGAAAAGATCCCGGTGAGTGCTCGACCTGCTTCGCTGAATGCCTTTGAACCGCAAAGTGCTACTGCTATTTAAATCGGCTTGGTGCCCACTTGCTGTTTGGGCCTATATGATCCACCGTAATGGAACTATGCTTGATCCGGTCCCACCACTGCTCGAAGACTGCTCTGATGCCAGTGAACTGCCAAAAATTGCAAGAAGGTATTAATGATTATTAACTGCCCCCTTGGTCCAGTTCCAGGCCCTAGAGACTGTTTAGGTCACTAATCACCTTTTTGCACCGAAGACACATTCTTTTGTAAGGACATTGTGCTTTTTCTTGTCTTATGCCCCTGATGCATAACTGATGGTGCTGCATTGTGCTATCTTTGCTTGTTCTCTGTTCTTTCCTCAGGGGGGCTTTTGAGTAGTGTTGTGTATATTTTGTTTTTTTGCAGATGCTGTGTTTTATCAAAGTATATATATTTTTATAGAACCTTGATTGGACGGACATTCCCTTAATTTTGGACTGTTATGCTTTAGCCCATGTTACCACAAAAGGCAAAGGAGGTATGTCTCTTAACTGTGCCTGTTTTACCCTTATGATTGTGTTGGCTCTTGTTTTTTTCGCAGTGTGAGGACTTAGTGGGCATTTTAGTCTCTACTGCTCCTTGTAACTCTGCAGGGCAGAATCAAATTCGTCATGAGGAGACACAGGAGCCAAGTTTGAAAGGGGCGCATGGAAGCAGGTCCTAGTGGGCAGAATTACAGTGCAATGTATACTTGTATGTTTTAAGACATTCTTCATTTCTTCACTCTTGATTCCATGTATGCAAAGATCTGTTCAGAAAAAGGGATACAATAATTCACACATTCTAAAACTTCAGAAAATTAGGAGAAGCAGCAGAATACTTATTCTGTATATTTTTGGACTTCATGCATTGCAAAAACAGTGTCAAATGCACTTTGTCTGCCTTTACATCATCTCTTGATCATCCAATATGACTGTGTCCAAAAAGGTTTTTGCAACCAATTATGACTGTATTATAATTGGACAATACGATCTGTTCTCTCCTCAGGGATGCAACACTGAACAGTTATTTTTATTGGTTGAATTAAATCCAACTACTGGCAATATATCTTGGCATCCTTCCGAAACCTGTATTCCTATTTTCAATTCTGCTAGTACCCATTACATAAAGGGAAACCCCACATGAAAATCAAGCTTGGTCTGACCGTAAACAGAGCAGTCCAGCCTGAACAGCTAGGTTGGATCCCTTCTTCATCAAACTGCAAGTTTTGTATTAAAAAAGGTTAATTTTAATTTCGAAAGACTACTTTCAATAATAAATGCATCAATATTTAGCAAGTTTCCCTATTTGAATTGCTGCCACCTTCTTCCACGTTTACATTATAGGGCGGCAGTTGCGACCCTATAGTTAAGGTGAGTTGGAGACAACAGGAACTCCTCGAAATTCTATTGTTAATAACTTGATTCTAGTAACGGTTTTGGACGAAATTTCAAAAAATGTAATTATAACCAGCACAACGCCCAGACTGAGGGGCTGATTCATTGAATTTGTGTACCGAAAAATGAGGATTTGTGTGCCATTCTGCAGGCAGAATGGCACACAAATCCCCGTTTTTCGGTACACAAATTCGATGAATCAGCCCCTGAAAAAAGTTATTAAGCATCCCAAACAAATTATCAAAAGTGCGGCCTGCATTCGGTTCATTTTCCCATAGACAAAAAAGGTCAATTTTTGCCAAACCGCTCCACGGATTTGGACCAGGTCTGAAACAACTTGGGCATGAAGACTTGACTCTCGATCCATGCATTGTTTGGGGTTATTCCATGCAGTCATTTTGAAAATGTGATAGTGGTATTTAGGAGATTCACGCGAAACAAGGTGTTTTTAGAAATTAAACGACCTCCATCTTTCTTTTCTCTCGATGCAAGCGATATTCACGGCTAAAGCCAAGAATATGGGAAAATGAAACGCAAGAAAAAAGCTAGAGGGAGTGGGAGGAGCTGGCACAGATGAGGGGCACTTGGTGAGGTGCTCGGGGGCATGAAAGCATTTTTATTTTTGGCTGTTTTGCAGATATTCATGGCTATATCCAAGGTTGCAAAAGACTCCATATAACCACAGGGTACGAGTAGTGCTGTTCCCGTGGCTATATATTTTAGAGTATCAGTGTTTCATTTCTTTTTTAAAGTTATTTCTATAGGTATAGTGACATCACGGGTGAAAAATCACTGTCCATGGCCAAAGGAATGACCTGGTAGCTATTTGGGACTCTTTTATATTTCGCCTTTGTGTTTTCAGGCATTTACAATGCATGACAAAGAATAATCTGTTCCTGCTTGTCAACTAACATACAAAAATACAGGTTTGTATTGCACACATGAACATTCACGCTGGTCATGCTGTAAACCATGTAAGAACCTATCTTTAATTTTATAAAAAAAAAATCCTTTTGCTCTAAATTAAGTTTACTAATAATTTCATCACAATTCACTTCTGCAACTTTAGTGTGTTGCATTGCACGTTTTACTTCCTCCATGGCAAGCTCAACATCAGTTTGTATAATTGGCTCACCAAGCACATTTTGACTTCCTGCTGCAAAATCATGACTTTCCTCAGCTGCCAAAAGTTGTTCTTGATGTAGTTCTTTCTCCAGTAACTCCAAGTACTGCTCACATTTTGCATATTTCATTAAGCTTTTTGTAGCATGAAATGATGTTTTCAAAGTTTCAAAACTTCCAAGCAAATCACTCTCTGCACGCCATGTGAAGAACAACTGCAAAAGACAAAATTAAAGTAATTCCCTTTTCTGTGCAGTTTGGCAAGACAGTTTCATGTGGTTAATGAGACTTGCCTTCTCATGTCTCACTAGACAACCACTACAACAATGTACTTTAAACCGAACTCTGCCACTGTTTGCTTCAACGTTTCGATATGAGTAGCAATGCAACTCAAAATATCAAAACAGTACAACACTACTCATGTTCTTAAACAAAGTAGCTGAAAATAAAACAAGCAGAGAATAATACAGTAAACTGGGTAAACAAACATTCCACAGCCACACACAATAATACCATGAGTAAGAACACACAACCGAAAATATATTGTACGGGGCATCTAAAAATGGAATACGATTGATCCTTTTCATATTAAGTTTGGCAAGCTAATTTCTTCTCTTTTTCTCCAACGTCTCACATATACAAAAGGTTTAGCAGCATTTACTATAGGAGGTGTTACTTTACATCGCCTGTTGACGCTACCAGTCGAGTATGACAACAAACTAGAGTATTGAAAACTTGTCTCAATATACAGTGGACACGGTTGAAAGCTGTATCTACTGTTAAAGGTCAAAATCTATGGTTGTTAGCCTGTTAGTGTTTGGATATCTATAAGATGGCATTTAATAAATGGCATTCCTTCCCTCATTGCCCTCCAGCACCTCACATGCGCAGATAATCAATTGTGTGTACATGGTCGGCTCTGGGTGGCTTAGGAGTCAGGCTTGACATTGCATGTGAGGCACTAGGAATCCCAGTGAACTGGGCTGGCATTCTTTACTGGACATACCCAGTAGAAAATGTCATGCCTGCCCCCTGGGCCACAGTGCCTCACACACACACAATGAATGTGCTTTTGTGTATGCGAGGGGGGCCTCCGGTAAGGCATGTGTTCTTTTACTGGACATCTATCATAGATACCCAGTAAAGAAAATGACACGCATGTCCCCTAGGTCCCGAGCTCCTCACACACGCACACAATCAATGTGGTTATGTGTGTATGCCAGGCACATGGGTCCAGGGGGCAGGGATGGTATTTTATACTTGACGTCTATCATAGGTGTCCAGTAAAAAAATACCATGCCTGTCCCTTTGGCCCCACAGCACCAAACACACACACACAATCAAAGTGATTATGTGTGTATGCAAGGTGCTGGGGGGCCAGGGGGCAGGTATAGTATTTTTTACTAGACATCTATCATAGATGTCCAGCAAAATAATACCATCCCTTTCCCCTGGGCCCTACAGTACCTCAGATGGGGAGCTGATTTTGGCTGGTGGGGATGGGGGGTTGTGCAACAAAGGCCTTTTTAAAAGACCTTTGTTATACAAACCTCCTACTCCCACTCGCTAAAATCATCTCGGACCAGCACAAACACATACACACACACTTGCATAAACATAATTTTAATTTAAACAAACCAGAAAATAAACAAACGTACCTTCTGCCGTGGGTCTTTCCTCACGAGTGCTCAGGCCTCTGTTAGCATGAATAGGAATCAGGAAGCTTCCTGGTTTCTGCTCATGCCTAGAGGGGTCGGAGCAGGCGCCTGCTCTGTCTGTATGTGGGAGGAGGCGCCCCCTTGCACATACAGACATGCAGTTCCCAAGCCAGGATTTCCAATGAGCTATGCGAGGCTGGGGAAGCAAACACCCCCAGCCTTGCATGGCTCAATGGGTTTGCACAGCTAGGGAACTTTAACTGCTAAAGCGAAACACTGAGACAGAAGTAAAAAATGTTCATATCCAGTGGGTGAAGGAGGCAAGGGGATGGGGGACGCCCCGCTCATGGGCAGAGCAGGGCTCCTATGACAAAGGGAAATAAATACATAACAGAAGGGAAATATTGAACCTCTGGAAAGGATACAGAGGAGCACGAGGGAGGAGGGGCGCACTGCGATAGCAACGATGCGGATTTCAGTGACGATGGGAAAGCGCCAACATGATACAAGGGAATATATCCCTTAGCAGCCCATCCTGCGATGGGATACACAAATCTAACTTATGTGTCAACACCAGCGAGAGCACCACCACCCCCATATGCCTCCCCTCTGGATGTCGCAGCGCACACAGACATCAATAAGAGAGACTAAGAGGCAGCCCTGGCATCAATTCGCACAGAACAAAAAGACTGCGTGCAGCGCAAAACATGACTCAGGCTGACATGTCAGCAGAGTGGGGGCAGATGAGTGAAGTAAAGATATTTTTTGTTCAAGATTGACAGAGCACCCATAAGGACTGTGTACCTAGAGCGTGACGGTGAAATGGATAGCTTAGGTTATGAGAATGTTGGTTCCCGTATGGGAGAGGAATATGGGTGGAGCACGTTTGACAAGGCCGAGGATGATGAGGATGAGGAGGCAGAGAAAGCACCTCAACGTTCCCCTAGATTAGAGAGTTTATGGGATGGCAGATTGAGAGAGAGATTTGGCCGGGTGGTGGTAGCAAGGAAAAAGGGAAGTATGAAGAAGGGTGATGGAAGTTAAGTGAAAATGCAAATGCCCCTAATACACAAGGGCACTGGGAGACAGCACTATGTGCCATGGGCACAGATGGACAAAAACAACTTAATAAAAGTGCTTCCAGCCCTTATGGCAGGTGCAGGGAAATGGTTAAACGCATTTGAAAAACAAACGTCAGGAATACCCCTAGCAGTAGGAGATATCAAAAGCCTATTGGTAGCCACTATCGGAGATCAGGCTGCCGATGTGTGGGAGAAGACGGGGTACCCGGGAGTAACCCTAAGTAGCAATGCACACAATGGAGCTTCCTTTAACAAGATTTGAGCGAAAATATGGGATGCACTTCAGCGAGCTTTCCCATACACCCCCGCATTGCAGTCTATTATGCAATGCACCATGGGTGATGATGAAGATGCCGATCAATTAATTCTTAAAGTGCAAGATAATGTGGGGAGCAGAGACGGGTAACGCATGGGATCAACCAACACCCTTTTTCTATTTTATTGTCAACAAGGCCTAGCCAAAGATTTGCAAAAGGCACTAGACAAAATAGTGGGATTAGAGGCATAGGGGTGGCCTGAAATAAAGAGCCTAATAGTACACCACTCTAGAAGGATAAAAGAACGTGAAAAGGAAACAACTCAGACGCCTCAGGCAAAGGAAGCACAACTAGTACAAAACAAATTAGCTAAAGTAGCCGTGGATACATCAGTATTGACACCGGCACAGACAGAAATGGCAGGATACACACCTAATCTCATAAATGCCAGAATAGCAGCGATGTGGTCAGAAAGCGGGCAAGGACAGTTGTACAGAAACACACAACACCCCACCCCACAGTGGTAAGGAGGATAACAGTGAGGAAGAGGTGGGTTCCAAGGGTCACAGGGAGGAGGGTTTGAATGAATGGGAGCCCGCGGAAGAGGAATGGGGCAATGCTGCAACTGTGGGAGGTGGGGGCAGGGGATGGGGGAAACTTATGGCCAACAGAACTATGGTGTGCCCCCTCAAGGGACACCATATGGGCCGACTCCCAGAATTGCATGTGTTATGCAGAATAAACTGCAGTACACTTGGGGACCACTACAGGCAATTAGGACTACAAGTGTAAGCACAATTTCACCTTTGGTAAAAGCCTGTACTACACAGTAAAGTGGTAGCCATGGCTAAGCAGCCAGACTTATCTCAAGAGTTTAAGTGAGCAGTAGAACAAGTTACACAAAGGATCAATAAATACAGAAATTCAAATATACACTTACTCAAGGTTTCTTGGTAAAAGAATATACATTTATGTACTCATTCAGTTAGAAAACATTACTCTAGCATAGGCAGCTCAATATCACACACTAATACAGTACAAACATCCAACCGGTAAGTAAATTAACAAGTTTAGCTCCAAAATTAAGTGGTAGCAAAATGGCACTTTGATACTTAATAAAGGAGGGAAAAGACTGGGTTATAAGAATAGACAGCCCAAATACATTCATAGACAGGGCAAAGGGTTTCAGTTACATACAACCAGCAATTCTTCTCAATAGGCCTGAGCCAAAGTCAATGGTTCAGAGTCTTTTGTATAGGATAGCTCAGTTCTGGTATATAACGGTTAAGTCTTTGGCACAGATATTTAAAGGATTTGGCTAGGCGAAAAGTTTGACAAATGTTAAGGGAAGGACAAGCCTTCATAGTTGAGGAAAGTTTCACGCACTTTCTCGATGGCCGAAAAGATTTCCGGACCGCGTTTGCACAGTACCTTGTCAATGAAGAAAGCTGTAGCTGAGGCAGTTGTTCCTGGCAGTTCGAGCAGATCTCGCTGTTCCTGAGCTTCAGTCTTGGGGACAAGAAGGAGGATGTCGGGAGGTTCCTGCACTGCCCAGGGAAGAGGCCAAAAGCTGTAGCAAGACTTCGGTTTAAGGTGTGAGTGCCTCATTGCACAAGCTGGTTTCCTTCCCTCTGGCTATCCTATTTTCAACAGCACCCTGATGAAAATTCGACCAGATGGGGACGGTGTCCAGGTGGCTTGCTAGTTGATTGTTCCCACCAAACTAAATAGAAGAAGTTAACCTTTGAGGGCTTCTCTGTCGTCAGAGTTTCAGGCAATTTGGACCTGCAACAGAGCTTCACTGGTCGTCCAAGAGGTCTGCAGTCCTCTTCCTTTCTCTCTTCAGTCCTTTCATTCCAGTGGTCGACTCTGCTTTCCAATTCCCAGAGACCGGCTTTTAAACAGTTTTGCCCCATTCATTCTAGCCTGGCTGTCACTCACACAGCAGGGTGGCTGTCCTTGCAGGACAGCCAACCGGCCAATCACACCAGAGTGCATTCAGGTCTCCTAGGAGACTAAGCACCGTGAGTTTCGGGCACCTCCCTGACATCCTGCCCTCCCCAGGCACCCTGGTGCCAGAGGAGGTCTTCAGCACGAAAAAAGATGATCGGAGTCTGTTTTTACAGATAGGTCTTGGGCGCCATATTGAAAAACATAACTGACACGATTTTTAGCTACCGTTGTTAGCGGTTGGGAAAAATCATGGTAGTTTGATCTAAACCATTGCCACCACCCATTTAAAGTAGGAAAGGGTAACACATGAGTGTTTTGACTCAGGGGAAGCTAGGCAACCCCTCCAGCACTCTACAGGAAGATAGGCTGTGCTAGGTTGTAAATTTAAAAAGACTAGTAAAGTCAATTTAACTTTACAGGCTCTGGGAGACGGTAGTCAGTCCCAGAGAAGGTATTTAAACCTTGGGAAGTCTGAAAGACAACCCTGTGCCACTGCACTGAAGGTGCTGTGTGACACATAGAAACAAGATGATGCCTATGGAGTTGTGTTAAAACTCCGTAACCAAAGAACACAAAAGTAAAACACATTGAAAATGAAAATTTCAAAGCCCCAAAATATAGCAAAAGAGCTGGAGGGCTCTAAGGTAGAGGGAATTTAGCTCTTGTGTGAGAATTCTCCCTAACAACCTGCAAACCCTATGAAATACACCAGGCATACACGCAGTTGACCCCATAGATACCAGACCCTCCCCCACAGCAACAACTAAAACGGGCAATGCAACAATCCACGCCTCACAAGATTTCCAGTAGGCAGGAAACTCAAACCTCTGTAACAGTGTGCCCAGCTGACTAGGACAGCCCAAAGACAGCACTTGCGTGTCCAGTCCTGTCGATGACCCTCAACCCAGAAGATGAACCCTTGGTGGGGTCAGAGATATGACACAAGAAATTCATCTTTATGGTGGATTTGGGTGCTGAGGAATCATGCTTCAGTGAAGGTGACTTCCACTACACTTCCATACACTAAAGTCTTGGTTGTAAAGGTGGGGGGAAGGTAGTATGTGCTCCCCTATTGTATTGTGAAAGCTCTGCTGTCAACTTGCTGGGCAGGGATCTGCTCAGCAAGTTGATCATAATGATCTCATTTATGGACAACTGCATTGACTGAGCCACACCAGGAATGACGCCATGACACATAACATTGTGGTGCAAGGGCATACCCGTTGACCCAGACATGTTCATCTATGGCATTAAAGTGCTTGTGGAAGCTAATGTAGTAGGCACAATACTGTCCCTAGATTTACAAGGGTTGTTAGTGTCTGCTAAAAGAGTAGTTGTCCTTGGGACAGACAGAGAAGGGTGCCAGTCGCGTACTGTATTGTGCATCAATCCGACCGTACCCCTCAAGGAAGTGACAGATGCAGAACTTGAAGACAATGACGGGGAGAGAGAATGAAACATACAATACAGGTTCTACTACACCAAGGGATAATAGTGCCTTCTACCCCACCATGCACTACTGCATATACCCTGTCAAAAAGCGATGGTGGGCAATTGGAGAATGTTCAAGCATCTCTGTCCCTTAAATGACGTAGTACAGACAGAATTTCCTGTAGTTCTAATCCCTGCCACCATCTTGTGTAGCATCCCTAAAGGAGCAACTCACTTCACAGTGGTTGATTTAAAGAATGCCTTCTTTTCGATACCCTTGCACGCTGACTGCCAGTACCTCACAGCCTTTACACATGGTGGAAAGCGCTACAAACACACTTGTTTGCCCCAAGGGTATAGCGAGAGCCTGAGCATATGCAACAGAACATTACACGCAGACTGAGGCAACATACATATGCCCAGCATGGTCATCCAGTATATGGACGACATACTGGTTTGTAGCGACAGTGAGCAAAACTGTTGTAAAGACTCCATTACCCTGCTGCAACTCTTGGCCCACAAGAAGTAAAAGGTTGACAAGGCCAAACTCCAATACTGCCAGCTTGAGGTGCTCTACGACAGCAGACAAAAAAAGAATAATACCGGCGAGAGCAGCAACTGTGCGCACCACGCCTAAACCTGTGACAGTAAAAGACATGCAGAAATTCAGAAATTCCTGGGGTCGTGTAATTATTGCAGGGCATTGATTCTGGACTATGCAGCATTCACAAGACCACTCTTACAGGCTCTCAAAGAAGTACAAAAAGGCAACCATAAACTAGAGTGGACAACAGACATGGTACATTCATTTGAAAGAAGTGACTTCCACAGCCCCAGTTCTCAGTACCCCAGTTTACACACAAGAATTCTACATATTCTAGCATTCAAATGACACACTCATGACCGCCGTACTAACACGGAAAAGCTCAATGGGCCACAAGCCATTGGCCTACTACAGCAGCACACTAAATTCAGTTATACAAGGGCAGTTCGCTTGCAAACAAGCTCTCGCTGCAGCTGTCTTAGCCATTGAAAAAAGCTCCACAATTGTGATGGGATGCTCAGTGACAATGTACATGGAGCAATCAGTATTTGCGATCTTGGAAAGATCAAAATCTACCCTGACAACACAGCCAAAATATTCATGTAGTGCTATGCAAGGAGGTAGATCCATTCACGTTCCTAATGGAAGTGTGAACAGATGAGGACTTGCAATGACAGGACTGTGCCGCATACAAGGGTGAAGAGGATGACATCCCCAAAGCAAAGAACAGTCCTCTGGAGGAGGGGGCGGTGCACTTTGTTGATGGGTCAGCGATAATTGACCAAGACACGGGGCAAAGACATACGGGGCGCAGCAGTAGTGAGCCTCAAAGAGGGAGAACATGAGACATTAGTGATGAAGAGATTACCCATGTCCTACTCTGCACAGGCGGCAGAGCTTGTGGTGCTCATCGAGATGCTACACACATCACAAGGATGCCAGGTGAACATTTATTCATACTCAGCATACGTCACTACAACAGTGCATCCCATGTTGTCAAAACGGAAAAAAGAGGTTCCCCAGTACAGCATGCTGCACTATTAGACACACTAATTTCCGCACTGTCACAACCTTCTGTAGTAGCGGTCATTAAGTGTGCTGCCCACACTGGCAAAAACTGACAAAATATCATTGGGAAATGCTGTGGCGGAAGCTGCAGGCAAAATGGCGGCCATACAACCCACATCGTACACAGAACCACCCTTCATACAATTGATTGAACTACAGGAAAAACAAGGAAAAAGATCTATGGTCCAAGAGAGGGTGTAAGCAGTATCCCACAGACCTACTCTCCTGCCGACCCGGAAGCACTGAATCTGCCGCCCGATGTCCCGATGCCTCCCGAAGGTGCGGGAAGTCAAGCAACAGATACGGTAACTCCCCATTCACATGGAGTCCCATGGCAGTGCTGAGACGGAAGCACTGGCACCATTGCTAATGGTGCCAGTGCTTCCCCGGCAGGTCAGACTCTGCTAGGCGCAACTTCCCCTGCAGGCAGACTCGTAGTGTGGTGATTCGGATACAACAGTGCCGGTAAGCTTACCGGCATGCTTGTTTCCAGACCGTCTCTCTCTCTCTCCCACCCCTATTTTTGTTTCCTATACAGGAGTGCTCGAAATGGAACCCTCAACATCAAATGATTCAGTGTATATCAAGAAATTAGATGATATACTGTTAATTCAAGATGGTTATACTCCTACACTTGTGGGCTATACTTCACTACTCTTGTTTTTACTATAATGATGTTTCTGTTAGGATTGTATTGGGGTATTTCTTTTATCTGGGCAAGTCATGTAAAAAGCAGACAGGGGGGACTTGAACAGAAGTGCACTGCTAAACACAATAAGTAACGCTATTGTACATATGTATAACATTTCTCAGACGTGTAGTAACTAGACTAGTGATAACAGTTTTAGCACGCAAGAAAATACACCTGGCAGAATGAGTGTGTGCATGAGCAAAATGTTAGAAATGTTATTTGGCATAATTAAAAAACTTTTTTGTAGCACAAAAATCTGTAGTAACAACAATGTTTCCAGTAGTACACTACCAAAGAGATATATATTGTGCCATGATAGAATGAAAAGGCAAGCACATATGCCCAAATATGATGCATACCATGTCCTAGGCCTGGATGCTATTGAAGATATCAGACATCCGGAGTACTCTAATAGCTGGTATACAGGCATGAGTGTGCTGGGCAGACAAACGACAAATAGTAGCTGCTAGTTATGCTCATTGATACCAGACGCATTGGGGGCACCCAGGGTTTTAGTACCACAAGAAGTTCCAATTATAGAGGCACAATGCCTGATTCTTCTTGCACTATGCAGAATAAAAGGCACCTTCCAGGCGCACCTCTTTTGACTATAGCTTGTGCATCCAGACACCCTGCAATGCAACAACAACCCAAATACATCTCAATTGGTTACAACAACCTTATTTAGTAATAGATGGACTAAAGTATGTGTACAACAAGTGGCAAGAAACAACTCTCAACTGCCTAGCGGAAGGGCTCCTGGGGACCGAAGAGGAAGTAATGGCATTCATGGGGAGAACATGCGCACAGATATGGACAGAGCAGGTCACAAAATTGACATGGATTGTGGCAATGGAATAGCCAGTGAAAGTGCACAGGGAGGGG
Organism: Ambystoma mexicanum; assembly: GCF_040938575.1. Taxonomy (NCBI): domain Eukaryota; kingdom Metazoa; phylum Chordata; class Amphibia; order Caudata; family Ambystomatidae; genus Ambystoma; species Ambystoma mexicanum. The sequence goes on from NC_090927.1 coordinate 242,922,754, forward strand.
AGCTACGAATTAGGTTTCTAAAACGAAGGAACAGTCTTCGTCAGCTCCAACAAGTGATGCAAAAGGACATTGTTGATTCCAGACTTGAAAAGGGGCAGTGGCAGTGATGGACTACTACTGGGTCTACGGCCAACAAACGTACTTGCACCTCCCGCCATCATGGAGGGGCTGTTGTTAGCTGGCCACGCTGAAGACTGCGCTACTAGTAGTCCAAGAAGAACACTTGAAAGGGAGGCCAAATCAGGGCACAACACCAACAGTATGCCCAGTATTTGAAGAGCAAAACCCAATGCTTCCACCAGAATTTTGCATCCAACCTGATAGACCACTAAGAAAGAAAAGAGCATCCAATTATCTATCAAAAGACTGAACATCACTGCTCAGGGAGAAACTTGAGGAATAATAATTGTTCAGCTCTGCTGAAACTTTTTTCACCTCACTATTGCTCCCCGGCGTACAAGCAGCAGCTAATTCTAAATGGCTCCAGATAGTACGCTGGGTGTTGGTCAAGTTGGCAATTGACACCGAACATAGGTTCAACATCATAAAGGTTTAGCTGCACGCCCTAAGGTTGATAACGATGCAGAACTGGTACGTCCTGGATATGCTGACGGCAATGGAAGAAGGCATGTGCAAAAAGATCAGGGATTCATGTTGCACAATCATGCCTCCCAAAGATGCAGAAATGGATTGCTGTCCCACATAATAGCAGCAGTACCTGGCCTGGGAGTGCGCATGAAAAAAGAAGCTGGTATCCAAGAAGAAGACTGGTTTGAAATTGCCTTTGACTGGGCCATTCCTTTGCTAGGAACCCTTGTGGAGATGCTTGTAACTGTCATCATGTTCATCCTGGTTCTTTTTTGCATGTGCCAAGTGGGACTCGAGTGTTGTGCCAAAGCAGTGCATGATAGCGCGATAATGATGGTTTCAATTGGCATTTCAAAAGTACCTCATAATACAAAAGAAACCAAAATGCAAACTGATCATGCCATCCCTCAAATGATCCCTATTTATTATGGAGATTAATTAGACAGCTTATACCACACTATCATTGTCCCACCCCCTCGCCCTGAGAATTATTAAGAAGATTGGGTAGATCTAGCTGAGGATGGGGCATGTGTTTACATGACATGCACCCATGAAGAATATGCGCAAGCAGGAAAAAGCCTGCGGGATGTATATAGGGCATAGATGCCAATAAAGAGAAAACCACCATATGAAGCTGCAGTAAAAAGGGAAAATGAACGCAAATATTTGAAAGAATTTGTTAATGTAGAAGTAACAAAAGGGGGGAATGTTGGGAAGGTGCTTGAGAGTGAGGCAAATCCCATAGATACACTTGTGATGTACCGGGGGAGGGCGAAATTCTAAGAAACCCTGCATAAACACAATATTATGTATAGACCTAGTGCACGCATAAAAGCAAGCACCATCTTGTTGTAGTAATGGTAGAAGCAGTCCGCCCGCATGGCCGCACGGTAACACACAGGCCCAACGAAGATACCAGAACAGGCCCAAGTACTGATGGTAGAAAGACCTGCACTGATAATTCCCATGGTAACTTTTCTTTGTTCCCTAACTGTTGCGAATACTTGTTATCCCAAGAAGGAAGGCACCGTGCAAGGCCGCGAGAAAGCACAATGCACCTCACCATGCACATTCATCACAACCAGGCCAAAAGCAGACCTCCAATTACCACTCAGCCCAGAAGTTATGACACCCACAACTGCCTCAGTCCAAGACCCTTGAATTCTGGGATAGTAGGTGTACTCAGAGCACCAACCATGATCATAAAACATCTAAAAGAACACAACCATTTAAACTTATTTCCTAATGACACACTTAGTAATACGAGGAGCCGGGAGGAATAAATTATAGTCCAAAGCGAGGGTGGAAACCTTGGATGCGGATGGTGCGATGTGGAATGAGAGAAGAATGCGTAGGTCAGCATGATCCTAAGCCTCTTCTTGTGCCAGTCCTAGAGCTTCCCATGTGCCTGCCATAATGATAGAATAGCACTGTCTTACAATAATAACTAATGAGGAACGTGATCTTCATTCACTGGAGACGATGAACCCAGTTGACCCCACGTGATGGAAGATGGACGGACGGGGATGGGATCATTAGCAGCCTGGCATCCACTATGGAGTAGCCCACCCATGTATAAGGTCTCGCTAACCAGCCTTGCAGGTTTTTACTGTATGTCTGACATCAACAATGACGATGTGTTTCCTTATAATCTTTTGCTTCGGCAGAACATTCTCGAGCAGCAGAATTCTTTGCTGGCACACCTATTTTTTGTGTAGTTAAAACTTGTAATCCTTGCAAGAATATTGGCCTTTTTTCATAGCAGGTTGTATTTTTTCTGGTGTGTGCATTCATGGAAGTGCCTTCAAAAGTGGCATTAACAGTAATTCTGTTTGGTGGTATCTCAGCAGATTTACCACCGAGATACCACCGAACTATGTTGAAAGTGGTTTTGTGTTGGTAGTTTCATGGCACGCCCCAATAACCTGCTTCCTGTCAGGAGCTGTGCCACAAATAATCTCCATCTTTCCACTCAAGTGATTTGAGGCTTGTTAGTTGTAATAGAGGCTTTTCCATATTTCTACTGTTATGTTAAAGGACATTTGTACCATGCAATATCACCACAGGAGTTGTCCCCTGGTGCTCTGACGGCTCTGAAAGAGGAAGGGAGGGTGAGTTAGTGGGAGGAAGCTGGAAAAGTGCAAGGAAGCAGTGATGTGCTTTTGGTGGCCTCAGCCCGGTGGGTAAGTTGGCTGGGCCTGGGGTGTTTGCGGCCGGTAGTCGTTGTGTAATGTTGTGCGGGTCTATGTGTGTTTTTTGTTTCGTTGTTGCACTGTAGTGCAGTTTATGTGGCTTGTTGTATGCAAAGGGGGAAATTGATGTGGAGTTGGTTAGTTGGTATCTCTATCCTGATGTGATGTGTATATGTATTATTAACAAGTTGTGCATATTGAAAATATGTTTTTTGGGAAAAATAGATTTTCTGGGTAAAAGCAATGGGGAGGTTCTTCCCTAGATTGTAAATGGCAGCATCACTCTGACACATGATGACACCTCATGACACACTGTTCCTTTCTCAAATCAGGGGACAGGGAAGTCTCTGACCTATCAGATCCTTAGAAGGTTGGGCATAGACAATCAGCCTCCCCACCCACTTTGGAAAATGGATAAATAGGGACTGTTGAGGACCCACAGACACACACTTTCACTCATCAACTGATCTTCTGGTGAAGCACCCTGCAGGAAGATCCAGACTCCAGAACCAGACTCCAGATCCAGACTCTAGAACCAGACTCTAGAACCCTGAAGCAGAGGCCCAATCCAAAAAGCAGAACCCTTTTCAGCAGGTCTTTAAAAATCTCGCAAACCTGATTTAACCCCTAACTTCCACAGGGCCTAACCTAATCCATACAACAGCCTGGCTGAGCTGTTTGCTGCTTCTGGCCAACAAACTTTGCTTGAACCCAAGATCCAGATCAGTCCAGCAGAGCAGTAACCCAGAACCCGTCAGATCCAGTCCAAGAGGCCGCGCAGAGACTAGAGTGCTGAGAGCAGGACCAACCGCCTGAGACCTGTCCGGTGGCGAGTGAAGTTCAGTCCAAACCATTGACCAGATCTTTGGCGGGTCCATTTTAAACCAGAGTTGTGAGTATTTAGCGTAGAACTGTCCATAGTCATCTCTTAGTTTAAAGTAATCCATCCAATCCATTCCAACATATCCAGACTGCATTGTAGAATCTCTTTTGTCCAAAAATCGACCTCTACTAAAACCTCTGTAACTTTTGAACCGTACATCCTAGAAACGAAATTTAAATGTCATTTTGAAGCTAAGATCCTTGTAGTTTTTCTGTAATTGCGTTTTCCACACGAGGAAAAGTTGCCGCAATTTCGCATTTGGCTCAATTTCATTACATGTAAAACAGCTATTTCTTGTTTTCAACTTCTGAATTTCGTTTTCCATCTGCTAATCATTCTACAATCATTGCTAGTGTTGACCTGAACCAATCCAAAACAACTCTCACTAGTTCTGAATCTCATTTAGCGAATTAAAATAATTTCAGCATTTTTCCCATCCAATTCAAACCACATCTAAAAACAATTGTCCTGTTTTAAAATCATTACTGTTCTCTCTAAGCTTGCTGGGGGGAATCAGGATTGAAACTGCAATTGTTGATTGTTGTTCCTGATACCTGTGTGCCCTCATTCATCTCTTCATATTGCATATTGGGGGGAGTGAGTAACAACAGGGGGAAAGAGTGATTATATTGTCTTTGGTTGAATTCATATCAAGTTTCTTTCTGTATTGCATTCTTTCCTATCCTTGCATTTCCTTGAAACACACAAAGTTATTCTCTGCTACATTATTCTTCCTATTCCTACTCCTACTTGATTATATAGATTGTTCATATTGTCATATTACCCATTGCTGATCATTGTTCATATTCATAAATGTGATATTCAGATATTATCCATATTTATAAAAGTGTGATATATATATTGTTCAATTCTTCAAATAAATCTTTTAATTTGCAAAACAAACCTATTTCTTGGTTCATTGAGACCGGGGGAATTCAAAGAGAGGGGCGTTATATAAGGGTACATCATCCAGAATTAAAAGAACGTTTGACATAAAAATATATAAATAAGGGTTTCCATTGGGCATCCCATACTAGGCATTGACTTAGTTGGAGTGCTGGATTGAAATCACTTACAGATTCAAGGTCCCTTTCACATCTCGCTCCCACCTACACCGGCCCCCCTCACAACCCTGCCTGTCCTCCCTTCCCACTCATATGGCTTGTGCACCTGCGAATGTCCACAACTCAGCTAGTGTGGTGATTGCCAATATCCAGACAATTCCACAACCCTGTGGTCCCTGATAGCAACTAAGGGGAGAGTGAAGATGTGTAGATCAGCATGGTCCTACTGGTCATAAAATGTATTCTAGACACTGAAAAATGTCCACCCTATTGGCTTCCATTCCAGAGAAGTTGGACATTTGCAAACGTGGGAGAATGTGCGATGTCTGGTGCTTGTAACTGCATGCGTACTGGGCGATCTTGTTCATCTCCCCTATTCTCATTGGTGATGACAATGTTTTGGTCAGTACAACGAAACAAGTCACACTCATGTCCAATGAAAAAACGATCGTAATCTCCATGCATTTCAGAATGTAGTGCTACCACAGGTGTGCAGGATATGACCAAACATGCAGTAGCACCTCCATGTTACAATGCATGGAGTATGTGTTAAAATAAAATGACTATTATTGGACGTATTGCACGCCCAACAAGCTTTCAGAAGACAAGCAATGGAGACTGCATACAGAAATTGGCAAAGCCTTAGAGAAGGCGTTGCAGCTGTCCAAAGTGGTATATATGTCCAGCAATTTACAGACATCTCTTTATTAAGATGAATATTGTGACCAATCAAAACAGTCCATTATTCGCTTAAAGGGGAATCTTATTGAATTATTATAGGACATGTTTAACATTTAAAATTGTGGACATTATGATGTTCCCCTATTACTCTTTGCTTTTATACAAATAGCCAGGATTGGGTTGAAGAGCTCCTCTGTTGCAACCTGGCCAGGGGCCACGCCCCTTGGCCCCGCTCCCTCCTCCCCACAGCCCCGCCCCTCCATGTAATAACAGTTCCCCCAATATTATTGTTTTATTTCCAGCACGGCACAGGCTCAGGATGTGCATTGTTGCCCTAAACGATGTAATCCATATTTTGTATAGCAAGGGTTATTAAAACACGTGATTCTGGGATTGGTGAGGGTTAAAATCCACTGGTATATAAGGTCACGTTTCAGAAAGTTGTCAGATAAATGGTCGCTTCCATTCGCTTCGTGTGTCCCTTCACGCTCTTAAATTCAAAAGTGTTCCATCGCGTACCATGTTTCGCCATCGTTAACTTAGTAAAGAACTCCGTGTAAGCACGCTGGGGATTATGCTTTCTGACTGACGAATTCAGCATTGCTCTATTAGTGAACAGGGTGTGTGTCCTGCGCCCCTAATGGCAGCCCTGAGAAAACGCAAAAACAATGCTTTTGCCACTGCGACAGAATGTCATTTCAATTGCCTTATTAACATATGAAAACATAAATCAAACGAGTGCAAAAACTCCTCAGTTATCTCTGACCTACCCCTTAGGCGAATGTCACGAAGCGCTGGAACGCAAAGAGAAGAGCACTAATTCAGCTGTCAGCTGCCTCGCCTATTAACAAGGAGTAAAGCACCCGCACAAGTAACAGTGCTAAGTAAAGGTCTGGCCATCCTTGTCCGATTTTCTTATTAAACTAAACAGTGCTATTTGCTGCATCCTTCTTTAATTTGCTGTCTGATTGCTTGCTAACAGCGTTTGGAGGCAAGGGAAAGAATATTGTAACTTAAAATAGTACAGATGAGTGCTTGAACTGGTATGAAAACTGACCAGCTGCAAAAAAAATCAAACAAATGTTCTGCGTGTACATTAGGTACAGACAGTGTTCCTGGAAGCATAAATAAATACCCGATTAAATAATATATATATATGTATATATATATTTAAAAGTGTAGCGCATTATTATTTATTTATTTATGTATGTATTTATTTATTTATTTAATTATTAGAATTTTTTATATATCGCGCCACACGCCCGCAGGCCTAAGGGCGCACATAAAACAATACCAAACAGAAAAATTGGGAAAAAAAACTATTTCTAATCAAGATTGAGTGAGTCAGTGGTATCAGGCAGGGGAAGATCAGCTTGGGGTTTAATCGGCTGGGGATATTATCACTAAAACCAAAGAGAAAGATAATGTTCATTTCACAACAATGCTTAGGTACATTTACACCACCCAGAAATGCGTGGTCCATATTTTGTGATGTCGGCATATCAAAGGTCACCTAACACAGCATTACATTGTGTTTTATTTTTCACAAGAACGCTTCGTAAACTTGAACGGTTGCTATCGCCAGATTTACCGTTTGTCCTAGAATTCATATTAACATAGTTATAACCGTCTAAAAGCAAAAAAAGGCTCTCAAAATGTCGATGAGAAATCCCTGGCTATGTCACCATATCACACTAACCTATTACAACAGTTCATATTCAGACTTCAGTTGGTTGAGCTGGAGACTCTGCATGTAAATAATATGACTTAGATTGGGAACATCTTCAGGAACATGTTAAATGATGAAACCCATTTCTAAATAGTCGCAAGGAAGAAGTGCTGGCTGAATATCACAGCCGCCGAAATCACAATTTGAAGTGATTCACATTTTGGGGTTTCAGTGGACTCATGAATTCTTGCACGGTTCGAAGTCAAAGGGCCTCATTTACAAAATGTTTAGTGCAGCACAAAGTGACTTTGCGCCAGAAAAAGAACCTTTGCGCTGCGTTAACAAGCAATTTTTGATTCACAGATCAGGCTTTACTCTGGCCCTTAACACATAGCCCCCTGCTCTATCGCTTTGCGCGGGAGGCACGGGAATGGCCAGCGCAAAGATTAGAAAGGGGGTGGAACATACAAAATCCTCTTTAACCAAGGAAAATTAGGAAGAACATGGGTTTGTGGAGGGAGGCACCGTGCAAACAAGAAACGCGCCCCCCATCAGGCCCTAAGCAAACCCTATTCACAAAAGCTATCGCACAATCATCTTGACTCTAAAGGAGAAAGATCATCCCATGATTTTATCTTCACTCATTACTCATCGCAAGCACGAAGCGCAAGCAAATCCAGCGCAAAAAAAGTGCAAAGTAGCTCCAATCAACATATGTTTGCCACATTGCAACATCCTTCATTGCTAGCATCGATACTATTACAAGGGAGGAGGAGGATGAGGAGGAGGGCCATAATATTCCATCCACAATTTTTTTTATTTGGGTTGCCAGATGTAGAGGTCCATGGAATATACCTCCTCCCCACCCCCATTTCATCCTAGAACTGGTCAGGCAGTGGGGGAATTACCTGGTATCATTCACCATGTGTTCACAGGCCCTGCCACTCTGGTCAAAGTGATATCAGCCCTACACCTGCTGGCCACATGCTCCTTCCAACAGACCACAGCCATTGTGAGGGGTATAACACAGGCCACACAATCAGTGTGCCTCCACCCGGTCTTGCACTGAATCCTAGCATGTGTGCATAGGCACCAGTGCTGGACTGGCCCACCGGGACACCGGGACTTTCCCCGCTAGGCCTCGGGGCATAGGGCCTCTTTTGGGTCGTGGCGGAAGGATACATAAATCCTGAAGGAACACCCAGACCAGTCTGGATGGTTCGCATCACGCTGGCTGCTGCATTTCTTTTCCTCAGGGCCGAGGGGCTAAATGGCACCTGTGCATTTATTTAGGGACACCGCCCACCCCGGGGAACCGCACGTGCCCTGCAGCAAGACTGTCTGCTGACTGGTGTGCTCCCATCACATGCACACATTGCGCAGGTGCTGGCTGCGCAGCAGGTGACGGTCGACCTCGGTGCTGCTGTGCTGACTGATGACGACTGACGAGGTGAGCAGCCTGGGACGTATACTCACTGCACCGGCATTTATTCACAGATTTATGATTTCTTTTC